>NC_060063.1:51785498-52101164 GCF_020283565.1 Trifolium pratense
AGTGCAGATCCTTTGCAGTGATATATTCACTTTGGGTGGTTCCTGCCTTTCAATTTTATTGCATGATTTTTTTTGTTACACCTTTGTTGCATGATCTGGTAAATAAATAGAATTTACTGTTTCATTGTTCAAAAATTAGTTTTACACCAACATCCAATAAAAATTTATCAAATTACCATATAAGCATACTTTAAAACCGATTTTCGGATACCAAAATAAAAAAAAATCAGAAATAGATACCAATTTTTTTGCATTATGCATATGTTAAGTGTTGTGAATTTGGACCGAAAACCACACCAATAAAACCTTTGATGTGCGGAACAAATGAATTGAAGCAACCAAATCAAAATGAATGAGAATAAGCAATAAATCAACAAAAGCTAGAACAACCAAAAGCGATAAAAGACACGAATAAATTGTTTACCCAGTTCAGTCAAAACCGACCTACTCTGGGGGAGAGAGACTCTCCATTCCACTATCGATAGAAAACTTGATTACAACGAGATTCAATACAAGAGTTGCAAGAATTAGACTTCAACCCTAATTTTACCCTTTTCCCAAATTTGTTCTCGTGACCAAGAGATTTCAATCAACAAGTGTTTCCCGGTGTTACAATGATTATCCCAACCCTAGAGTATACTCAAAAGAATCCCCTTTTGACCCTAGATTGATGTTGGTGAAGAACCAATCGCAAAACCCTAATTTCTCCTCTCTTAAAATATCAGAAAACGTGACAAATATATATATTACTGCGTAATTTTCGCCATGGGAACAGGAATTTTCGCCCAGGGCAGAAAAATAGCAAGTCAACTCCTGCTCTGCTGACATTTTTGCCTGAGGCGCCATTTTTTTTTTTGCCTGGGGCGAAAAAAAACCAGTTTTCTGCTTCAATTTCAAGGCAAATTCCAACATTAAGCTATTTTTGTAAGTATTAGATGAAACTTGACATTAAAAAAGTCTACAATACGAAAGTATGGTGTAATTCTATTTTTAAAATAATAGCTTGATTTAGGGTGCACTTGACCTATACCATTGAAAGAAAGGAAAAAGGTGGCATTGCATCTTGAATTGTATGTGGAGAACAATCAAGAGTTCAACAAGCTGAGTCTCTGATTTTAGTTAATTCAGAGTTAATGAGGTAAATTCTGATCTAAGACATTGACTGAATTGACATTATTTCTGTTTTCCAATTGAACAAGTTGAGCTTATCATTGTTTAATTTGAATGGAAAAATTGTTTACTACTCAGCTAGATAATATAAATAGTAGGGATTAAGATGATTCTGCAACATGTCAATTTTTTGAACTAACAAATATCAATGACAAATCCTTTTATGAAGATAGTAAAATAAAATTATAGGTAGAGTGAAAAAGTTGAAACCACCTTATAAGCAGTTAATCATCCCAAAGGGCGAAATAAAGGCTTTATTAGCCTTACTCAATGACAGCTCCGGTGCTAATTGAACGCTTTCGAAGTATCTTTTTTTACAGCTTATTATAGTGATGTGATAATCTCATTTAATTTTATTATGTTTTAAGTTTTTCTCTCACGATAGTTGATTGTTTCCCTACTGTATACTCTATTTCCTCCGTTCTAGGACCCTTCTCGATCATGCTAATGTGTGATCTAGAAACAGTCTGAAATTGAGCAAGTAGAGAGTATGCAGAAGACGAAGAGGGAAAAAACACTACCATATCGAGAGAAAAATTTAAAACATAGGATAAAAATAACAAGATTATTGCAACATTTCAATGCTGTAACGATTATCTGGCCGACTCCACTGCTAGGTGACATTAAAAATAATACAATTTGAACTTACTTTATAAGTAGGAAGATAATACATTAAAATCTAATATGAAACCAGCTGCCAAAAAGGAACATTTGAAAATAAAATAAAAAAATTGAAATTGTATCCTTAGCTGTTAAATAAAAATCATGCAACAACACTCACTTTAAAAGTGAAAATTTCTCGCACTCAGTAAGAGCGCCTAGGTCTTTCCACAGCAACATTCACTATGATTGCCCTCCCCTTAAATTCCTGCGATATCAAAAATTAATCGCACATTAACCCTTGAAATGATTCAAACATTATACGCCTCTTCACAACAGTGTCTTATTGAAATGTTATGTTACCATTGAACAAGAAATTAGTTCTGTCATACCTGACCGTCAAGAGCAGCAATGGCTTCACTCACATCATCGACACTCGCCATTGTAACAAAGCCAAAACCACGTGATCGACTTGTCTCTCTGTCATAGACTACCCGGGCATTCTCAACCTTACCATGTTCGCTGAAAAGTTGCTCCAAGCTAGAATTGTCAACATCCCATGGCAAGTTACCAACGTAGAGTCTTAAACCAGGAGCACCAGAATCAAAGGAACGTGGTGGGCGTTCAGGCCGTGGTGCTCCTCTTGGAGCAGCCTTATTAACAGTCAACGCTCTTCCATCTAATTCCTGTCACACAAAGGATGAATTAGATCCAACGGAAGAAATATTAATAATACATGAATTCCTTCATGTTACTTTTCTGTATTCATTGTTTGGAAAAAAGAAAAAACCATAACACTTTTGTACATGCTGAAAGGTGGATAATCAAACAAAGTGATACTGTAGAAACTAGAAAGTATTCAAATCATCAAATGTCAAGAAGCATAAACTACCAACAACAACTTTTGGTTTAAGCATTTTTACCAACTTCTGGCCAACATTAAAATCTTGAAGCATTGTAGTATGATGAGAGCAAAGCATTATTAGAACAAGAACAATGTACAAAGACCAACCGCATAATATCTAATAATGTTTTGGCCATCTCATCTATACAACACAACATCAATTTTGAGGCAGTTACAAGCTGTGCAATGCACCAATATAAATGTAAATGGCATTCTTTTTCATTAAAGGATGAAATGAGATCGAAAAAAACTACAACTCTAAATAGAAGAAAACTGTTAAACTATCTGATTGATATGTTTAGCTTCCTCTTCATTAGAGCTTGTAGGATATAAATTAGTGAAAAGGTTATCATTTATTGAAGTGATATTGATTGTCAATTTACAAGGGAATTTGAACTCCATCCCTTGAAATGATAAGAGAAAACTTTTATCAATGAGCTGAGACATCATGGACAACTACCATGTACACATTTGTTTATACTTTTACGCTAATAATCCATTATCTCCTTTTCTCCGATTTTCATAGAGATATATTCCCCTTCTCAGTACTGAATCAATTAAACAGTAAAAAATATAAAGAGGAAAACTTACATAGCCACTGAACTTGTTGACAGCACTCTCAACTTCTTCAGCTGTACTCATTGTTACAAATCCAAACCCGCGGCTACGGTCAGTCTCCCTGTTATAAATTACCTGAAAATCACAATTCACAACACATGAGCTACATTACACATTGCACTCCACATTGCACTTCACATCATAACCTCAACCACAATTTAGAGTATCCTCTACCATGATAATAATACTACAACATAACATCAATAATAATACACAATTAAACATAATCTAGGCTATTCTCTCAAATATTTTCTTTCATTTGGTACTAACCCTCTCCCAGAAAGGGCCCTGGTAATCCAGAGTTTGGCCACAAGATAAGTAAAGTCTCGCAAACTAATTCGTCGTAACGAAAGCTCATTAACCACTTGAGTTCAGTTAATTGTTATTAGTTTCTTTCATTTTCTATGAACTCAATCATCCAACAATTATGAAATCTAAAAGATAAGGTTTTTGTGTCTCACAATTAAACATAATCTAGGCTATTCTCTCAAATATTTTCTTTCATTTGGTAATAACCCTCTCCCAGAAAGGGCCCTGGTAATCCAGAGTTCGGCCACAAGATAAGTAAAGTCTCGCAAACTAAGAAAGCTCATTAACCACTTGAGTTCAGTTAATTGTTATTAGTTTCTTTCATTTTCTATGAACTCAATCATCCAACAATTATGAAATCTAAAAGATCAGGTTTTTATGTCTCAAAAAAAATAAAGATAAGGTTTTTATAAAAGCTGGAAAAAAAAATAAGAACTCACCTCAGCAACTTCAACAGTTCCAGCCTGCTCAAAAAGCTCAGCCAATTTGTCACTATCAACATCAAAAGGCAAATTCCCAACAAAAATCTTCAAATCTTCAGGAGATTCCTCAAATCTCCCAACATCACCATCACTCTCAGGTGTTTCAGTTTCACCATCCCAAGCAGTTTCACCTTGATTCTCCCATGCTCCATCTTCTTTCTCTTCCTGAGTCCAATCACTTGTCTGTGCAACAAATGTAACCAAAGAAGAATCACGTGTTCTTCTGTTACTAACAGTGAGAGAAATAGATTGTGAAAACCTTGAAGAATTGTGTGTTGGGTTTTGTATCTTGAAGGACTTAGCAGTGTTTGAAATGAATGAGGATTTGGTTTTGGTGTAGAAGAGTGAAGGTTGTGAGAGTAAACATGATTCAGCCATTGTTAGAGATTTGAAGGAAGTGATAGACATAGCTGAATTTTTGAGAGAAAAAAGGATGAAGGAGAAAGGAACAACACAACACAAACCAAACACTATCGTTGTTTTTGTGTGGATAAGGGTAGGGATGTAGAAATGAAATGAGAGGGTTTTTTGTGTTGGAAACGGTGACAGATATATAAACACCAAAACTACTGAAGATATTATCTATGTTTTTTTATTGTGTTTTGTGCGTTTTTTCTTCATTTGGGCCTTATTGTTTTTCTATGTTTTAAATATGGGCCTTATTATCAAAAAATGGATGGGCCTTGTATTGTACTCCCTCTGTCTCAAAACTTTAGTCTTTTTGGAGTTTTGCACGAAGATTAAGAAATGATAAAAATTATAAGTAGAGTCATTTTTACTCTTACTTTATTAAAAAAAAGAAAGTATATTTAGTTAATGTTTTAACTTTAGTAAGGGTAGAAATTGTAAAATATCATTAAATGTGCATTGGTATCTTAAAAAAACTAAAGTTTTGGAACAAAACTAAAAAGGTAAAAAGACTAAAGATTTGGGATGGAGGGAGTATGTAATAAAAAAGGATAAATTCTCTTCCAACCCCCTGTGGTTCTTTTTCACCTCCCAATATTCCAACTTTTCTCTTGTAGAAAAATTCGGAAAATTCGATACGCAGAAACCGAATTTTTTCTAGTGCAAATTCAAGAAAAATTAGGTAAACAGAACCCGTTTTTTTTTAGGAAAAAAAAATTCGATAAATAGAAACTGAATTTTTTATCGAAGGACAAAAACGAAAATTCAAAGGGTGAAAAAGAATCACTGGGGGTGGAAGAGAATTTATCACAAAAAAGTGTTTGAATGTGGGCTTCTATGATAATCTTCAAATGAAAGGGGAGAAGAGCTATATAAAGAGAACTTCTTTTCATGCCCCCTCGCGGCCTCTGGAAGTTTCAAAAATAACTCCCTCTACTAAAGTTGAGAGTGCTAAAGGAGGTGAAAATCTGAAGAAAAAAAATATAGTTCACTGCTTAAGTAGCAAATTCAGGGGGCACAAAATTTTAAGAAAAAAAAATACCGTTAATCAACCTTATTAAGTCTATTATGTTTGTCCCCTCACCTTTTCTTCACCCCCTATAACAATTTAATCTTTAATTAAGTCGGCGTCTCTAAATTAAGTGAGATCTATATGAATATTTTAATTTATTTATATAACATTAACCGAAAATATATTGAAAATATTACATTTGCTAGCCTTGTTTTGTTTTTTTAAGAATCCAAAATATTTATTCATAACAACTACTCTCTCCGTCTCATTTTATAAGACATCATTTGACTAAATGCACTATTTATATGTCTTGTTTTGACCATATTTTTCTAAAAATATATAAATGTAAATATTATCATATAAGATCTTATTTGATTTGTTTCGACGAGTATTATCAAAATATCAAATTTCTATAATTTTTACTAATACACAATTAAAGATATTCGTAATCAAAATTATGTATTGGTGTGTCTGCAATGGTCAATTAATTCTTATATTTTGAGACGGATGAAGTATTTAAATCATAAGATGTGTCAAAAATAAAAAGAAAGTACATCTAACAAATACAACAATAAACTGTTAGAACATCATGAACTAACAACCAACATAAAACTGCATCAGTGTAACTTGAACTATGATGCAACAAATGAACAACATCCTCAACACAAAAAACAACACAAACTTTTTTTTTTTTTACACAAAAAGCAGCACAAACTTATTCACAATCAAATATACAAACAAAACGTAATCACCAATAGAGTTCGTTTAGCCTTGACCTTTGAGGGTTATACCCCTTGCAAATTAGAATGAGAAAATAAAATTTAAATTTTCAAAGGCAACCCCTCGATTTTTTTTACTACTGTGGTTTTCTTGAGGCAACAAAGTAAAAACTACAGCAGGAAAATAAATTTTAAATTCTCCGTAGTTAACCCTAAAAAATGGATATAATTTTTTTACCTTTCCACATATAAACCCATTGTAATTTTTTATAAATTTTAAAATTTTATTCTTTCTCTCTCACTTTTATTTTTTCCATCTCTCTTTCATTTACTCTTTATCTTTCCATCTTTTCTTCATCGGTGTTTGAGGAAGCACCACCATTGTCGCTGCGTGTCACCTCCGTTGTCGGGAGCTTCTATTTCTTGGTTAATTGGTGTATATATGCTTCTATGTTTAGTAAGAAAATAGTTAATTTTTTTTTTTTTTAATAGCAAACAGTTTATTAACCAACAATCAAGGCACAAGAAGGGCCAAGAGAGGGGAAGGAAAAATAAATACAAGTAGTAGATGTGGTCATCTAATTCTAACAAGAGAACAAACACCACCCCCACCTAAACAGAGAGGAAAAAACACCCAACCCAAAAAGCTAAACTTCAGAACACCTACACCTTAGGATCATCAACTATTCATACAAATGCCCGGCTCCAAGCACCATTCATAGAAGAGGCAAGGGGAAATCTTCAACCGCTCCAAACTCCATTTCCACGAAGTAACTTTCACCTCTTCTATAATTTAATTTCACAAGGCTTCACCTCAAGATTATTAAAAATCATATTGTTCCTTGCTCTCCAAATAGCCCAAAGGACCGAGTGTCACACCAACCGAAAACCTTGCCTAGTTTTCTTCTAAAATAGTTAATATATTAATCTAACTTATATGTTGGCTTTACAATAAAGATAAAAGTTTAATCGATTTCAAATAAATAATTTGAATACATTTGAGCATGTTTATTGAATAGTAACTATGGAGAATTTAAAATTTATTTTCTTGAAGGCTGAAGCATGTTTATTGAATGGCAAATTAATAATCTATTGAACCACTAGCTTAACACTCCCCCTTCAATTCCATATTCACTGTCTAACAAAAAAGTATTTTGACCACCCCATTAACCTTAATTAATTTTCTAACAAAATCACTGACCCACCAATATTGGCAAAACTTTGCAGGCACAGCAGTAGTAGATGAGAGAGAACCACATAAAAAAATTAATTAATCGTTTTTTATATATAAGAAGTACTTATTGGCGGTTTAAGGCCGTCAGGAATTTATTAAAGGCTGCAGATTGTCAATAATGTTTTAGACAGTTAACTAAGCATTGTTGAAGGTCCTAGTCTCCTAATAATGTTATTGAGGGTTTTGGGCCGTCAAGAATTATTACCGACGAAAGTTTTATTGAGGATTCATGGCCGCCAAGAATGCGTGCATTTATTACGGATTTTAATCCTTCTTGGAGGCTTATGACCCTCAATAATGTCATGCTTGTCGTGGAAGTGATATAGCGGAAAACATGATTGGTATTCTATTTTCTCATATAAATCATAATTCTTTCATACAAACAATCTATCTCTAATCCTCTAAATTATATCGGTTTCTAAAATTTCAATCTTCTCAAATTATCACCTATAATAATAAGACCAAAATATTTAAACGACATTTTACCCAACTTGCAATTAAGATTTGTTGCTGCTTCTTAATTTTAACCAATAGAGATTCACATTAACACCTACAATTACAAACAACTGGAAAACTAATCTTTAACACCCAAGACCAATCCAAAGAGAATAAACCTATGTTTCGTATCATGGTGGGTATTGCTGGAAAATTTTAGGAGTAGTACAAAACAGAAAGAGTGTAACACAGATTGGAAGTTTGTTGTGCCGTGAAAAATCACTGCCTTGAAAGCAAAATTTAGCTAGACCTTGATGCAATCTAGATTGCCGACTGCTTCCCAAGGTTAACACAACGAGCCTACGAACACGTGCACTCGTGGCCTTAGGCTATGGAAATCACAGAACAATTGCTCAGATTCTAGAAGTAGAAGATAGGAAAAAGAAGTGAAGTGAATAGAAGAATTTTCTCTGCCTGTCACAAAACTATGACAATCTTTTAAATAGAAAACCAATGAAAACCGTTCTGTCCTTTTTTCTCAGTAAAACAGCTCCTCTTATTCCTTAATAATAGCCAAACAATTGAAATCAATTGACAGTTAGAAATATTCTAATAAATTGGAGGTTATGCAATCTGATTTATAACTAATCAAGAGCATTAAAAGGAGAGATTTGCTAAGGAATAAAAATCTTAACTGATGAAAATCAATTAAGAAAAATATGGAATAAAGTAAAAAATATTTTCTACCAATGTGGGACATCACAAAGAAAAGAATGGCTTTAGTTTGCCATTGTCCAACAGGTATGTCAGAATCACGGTGATTCACCGTGATTTTATAGAAGCTACATGATGTAGCTTTTGAAAAATCATGTTAAATCATCGTAATTCTGACATATCTACCGTAATACCAAACATACATTAAGATTTGTCTTTACTAGTACATAATGCTTGACCAACTCCTTTCTCCCAAAATCAATGTGTTGTCAGCAAACGGCAAGTGAGCTGTATTGAAATATTTGACTAGTTTTTCTTCTTAAATATTTTTTTTTTAAATAAATTTACATAATAGAAAATATGGATCAGACAGACAACATGAGTTTTGTGATCGATGAATTTTGTTTTGATAGAAATAAAATGTATCAATATTATTTTTTTTGGAGAGAAATGTATGGTTATTATTGAGTTTTGATAAAAAGAAAGAAATGCATGTGTTGACTTTTGTCGTTAAATTGAGAGTAAAGTACATGAATATTATTATATGTTAATATTTTATTTGTTTCTTTAAAAAAATTTGAACAAATTTAACAAATTTCAGATAATTTAAAAACTATTTACAAAAATCATCATTTTTTGAAAAAATTGTTATCTATAAATATTAGTAAATATCTGCAAGAATTTCAAAATCTATAAACTACCCGTTTGACGGATATCTACACATATATGACTATGAGACAAACTGATATAAATATTATATTATCCGCTTATAAATATTCATTTACATCCTAGTCTAACAGTTATACTATATATTCAACATAAATGTGCGTATATATATACTATATAGTGTGTACTAGTAGTAGCTTTTTTCTTTTAGGCCTCAGTGACATAGTGACATGCATTATAATTTAATGGGTCTTGCTAACGAGTGCCCCCGGGGCACTCTTTAAGCATTCTATTTAAAGAAACTTTTTATTCAAAAAGTTAAATACTACAATTTCCAATGCGTTGACTTTACGCATTCCGATAAAAATTCTATAAAAAGTTTACTATTTATGGGCTTAAAGAGTGCCCCGGGGGCACTATTTAGCATTTGCCTAATTTAATTATAATTTGTCTGTAGAGGAATGCGTCCACCTAATTATTGAACGGCAGGTTATGATCTCAACAACAACAACAAGAAAGTTGCTTATAAACAAAAAGTTGAATGGCTGGTTTTTCTTTTTTGACCAAAAGTTGAATGGGTGTTAGTTATATATATCATCAAATCAAAATCACAAAATTAAATAATTGAAAAGTAGACTTGATGTAAACTCACAATTGAGAGTTGTGATATATCCATTTCTTAAAAGAAATAAATAATTTGTTTGAATTTTTCATTTTTTTTTTTTTTTACAGATAACTCATTTCTCTTCTCACCCAAATTACAAAACCCTAAATCTAGACACAAGTGACAATATGTATCGATCATATAGCTTTTGCACTGGAGTGACATTCAGGTCCACTTTCCTAGTGATTTATATTCAAGTGATTTTTATCTCATATGAAAGTTAAGACAAAACACTACTATAATTTATTTTTTTATTAACCCTCTAATTTTTAGAGAAAAAGGTTCGATAATCCAGAGTTTGGTCACAGGTTAAATAAAACCTAGAACTATCTCTACTAAAACTTTGATAAAGAATCCAAAAATATATTGAATGAGAACTTGAGAAGTCTACTTCATCACAACTGGCTTGAATGAATATATATATATATATATATATATGTAGTGTATGCACATGCTAAAAATGAAAAGCAAACATCAAAATGAAAACCGACATGTATCTTGGTGAAAAATTAGCTAACGTTGGTGTGTGTGGGGTTTTGCATAATTCACGGGTGATGTGAATGTCTACAAAAGTTATGAACATCTTGAAATTTAAATAATTCCATAATTTTAAGCATCACATGATTTGTTAAAGTGAAGGTCTCAAAATATATTTAAGGAAACCACTCAACCTCCCTTGTGAAAGTTCCACTAATTAGGAAAACTAATCCCATACGTTTTTCTCAACTTTGAGTGATCCAACAACAATGAATTGTAGCTCATAAGGGCTTATTGCAAATTAAAAGCACATAGTGAGTGGCTAGTTTTCCATATGTTTTTACTTCTTCTTCTATGAGCCTAAGCTATTTTGGATTATATGAACTTCAAGTAAGAAACTCGAGGATTACCGTACAATATTGCTCTTGGAACTTCAAGAATAGAAGAAATGCAAGTGGAGCTTAATGCATTAATTATTTCTATAAAGAGTAGTCACCTTTGTGGTGGTAAGTATGTACTTTTTCTCTCTTCACATTTTTTATATGTGTGTGTACTATTTTTTTTCTTCAAAAATTGATTTTTTTTATTTTAAGAAAAAGTTATTTCAGTTAGCATACTATAAGAAATAAAAACATATTTGACTGAAATAATTATAAATGAATAAATCTTTTAAAGAAAAAATATATATACCTCTGAGCTATTACTATTTAAAGAAAAAATAAAAATACATCTTTTAAAAATTAGTGTTAGTAGTAATCATTGTAAATGTACTTTATTGGTTAGTAATCATGAAGAAAAAAAAAGAATTATATTTTTAACACATCATAGTTGCAACAATTTAATTAGTGATATCCTACTCACCAAATTTTTTAGTGATATATCACTACAAGAAAAACCTTATTTACCAACAAAATTTATTGGCGGTTTTAGCCCTCAATAAGTTCTTGGCGGCCTAAACCGCCAATAAATGAGAAAAACCCCCAAAATAATAAAAAAATAATATTTTTAAAATTAACTTGTAACTTAGTGGCGGTCTAAGCCGCCTTAAATTTATTGGCGGTCTAAACCGCCTGTAACTTATACGCATGTCACATACCGACGGTCCAAACCGCCAAAAGCAACATGGAATTAAAATGCACATGTTCTAAGGCATAATTTCTATTTTTACTACCTTAACATGTGCCATATATGCACATGTTAACATTCTCCTTAAAAAAATAATTCCTCCAAACCGTCAAAAGCAACAAGGAGTAAATGTTGGTGTTATTTTTTCTTGTGAGTTGTGAAACATAGATACACGTGAGTTGAATTGTAAAACCAAAACACAACCTCTCATTTCTCTCTCAAGCTCAACAACAACACAACCTCTCATCTCTCTCTTCTCAAACTTTTTCCCTTTCCAAATCCACACCACCACCACCACCATATACACATCGTCCTAGCCCCTCCAAATCCACACGACCACCACCATTCCATCTTACTTACCAACTCTCTTTTCACCTTCTTCACTGTTAAATCATCTTCTGGAGCAATTTGCAGTCACCACAAGCTCAACCATGAACTGTGTTTTTAGATCTGTTTTTTTAGATCTGACTCAGATATTTTGCACACCGTAGATTTGAGTACCATTTTCGTTTTATTTGAGTTCACTCCATTTATCAAGCTTGTTTTCACTTCTTACTCTATTTTCTTTAGATCTCTATTTCACTTCATCTTTTTGTGTTTTAACTCTATTTTAATTTGTTATTGTGTTTATTCTTTGATCTTACTCTGTTTTGTGTTACCTTACCAAAAAAAATTGTTCTGCGTTTTTTTCTCTCTAACCTTACTCTAAAAAAATTTTAATTTTTTTTAAAAAAAAAAAACATTTTCTGGCGGCCTGAGCCGCCCTTAAGTTTAAAAGGACAGTTGCTGACTTGTGGCGGTCTTGGCCGCGAGTAAATTTCGTCCTCTCTCTTTTCTGGCGGTTTTGGCCGCCACAAACATTACCATCGCCCAATTTATTGGTGTTCTCAGACCGCCAGTAGGCCGCCAGTAAATTTCAATTTTCTGGCGGTTTTAGCCACTTTTTGAGGGCTTTTGGCCGCCAGTAACTTGCTGTTTTCTTGTAGTGTATAGCCTACTTAATTTTTTTAGTAAAAAGCTATTTGATTCATACAAATATTAAAAAGATACCATCTATTTCAGCTTTTTTTTATTTTAATTTTGATAATAAATGTACTATCTTTTGTATATCATGCTAAAAACAAAAATTATATCCCTTTTAAGCAATTATTGTACTTGACATTCCATCCTAGCCATTGATTGAGAGTCTTTTAAAAATGACTATTTATCTTAATTATATATATTAGATTAGATAAATTATATCTATTTCATCTCTCAATTTTTTTTATCTGTATATAAAATATTACTTAAATTTACATACACAGATCTCATTTAAATTTAAAATACGACATTCAATCTAACAATTTTGGCAGTGTCTATTAAATTATGACACTCATGATTCATGAACTATATATATCATCTCTCAATTTAATTGTTAATTTACATTATTAATATGTTTGGAGATGAATTTACATTATTTTTCTAGAAATTTGATTTTTGACATATTTTCACTTAGCAATGTAATCTTGGGGATCATAACATTTATGATTTAAGTGTATAAGTTTATAATTTAAGAATTATTATATACTTTTTTAATTTACAACAAAAATTCTTATAAATTTTATTATATTATTTTATATTATGCGTTCAAATTTACTTTAGACTATTAAATTACTCCCTCCGTCCCAAAATATAAGAAAAAACTAGTCAACAAAAGTTGATGTATTTGGTGTAAATTTTTGTCCAAATACATTAACTTTTGTTGACTCACTTTTGCTTATATTTTGGGACGGAGAAAGTATTTTATATTACGCCGTTCAAATTTGCTTTAGACTTTCGAGTAAATACAAACAACTTAGACAAAAAAAATGATGAGTTTCGGTACGTAGTATGCTAGAGCCTACACGTTTAGGGTTCGATCCTCAGCTCTATTTTTTTTTTTGACTTAGGATTCGATCTTCAGCTCTATCGTAAACAAAAAAACAGTTGATTCATACTTTACAAAAATTTAAGTTTAACTCACATTGTTGGTATAAAATATTTGAATTTTTAAATTTGTTTTGAACATATTATAAAAATAAAAAAATAAAAAAACTGTTTTAAACAGATATATACAAAAACCAACTCATCTTAAAGTTTAAGTTTATTATGGTCCCAAAAGAGAAGGCAGATAAACTAGTCGTGTTAAATAAATACTAAATTCTCTATCGTAAAAAAACAATCCTAAAAATACTTTAATCCTCATCTTTTTTGTTACTTTCTTTGGTTTTTCTTTTTTCAAATCCTAAAATGTTTGAATATATCTTTCACTAAACGATAAAGAATCCCAATCATTTATTTCCCCTCTCTTGAAGGCACTGATTTTCAATCCAAATTATTTGAGTCTGACATCAACTTCCACACACAATATATTGTGCTCGGTGCTCCCAACTTTTAGATACTATTTGAGTACCAACTTATTCTTTTGGAGTGCATTCAAAAAAAAAAAAACTTATTCTTTTGGAGTGAACTAAGATTCATCATGGATGTGGAATCAAGAACAAGCAATGACAACTCTGTCAGTACTCTTAACCTTGAACATGTTCAAGACAAAGATACCTCAAATGATTCCTATGACATTTCAACTGCTCATACTATTGACAAAGGTATCGTATTACTATACTCTGATTTAGTTCATACTTACACATGCGTATGATTACCAGAACGTAACATCTATTAATGACTCTGTGCATAGTTTTTTCTAAAACTACTCCCTCTAGTCACCATTATAAGCAAAAATATACTTCTTATGTTCATTGAAAAATTGATGTATCTGACCTATATAGGTAAGATACATCAGTTTTTCAATGATCCTAAAAATAAATTTTTGCTTGTAATAGTGACCAGGGAGAATACTCTGTCTTTCACTTTTTTACATGATTCATACTATGTTGTTTTATTTGCAGATTCATGGCAACAAGTGGGGTTGATGCTTGTAACAGGCTTCAACTGTGGTTGGATATTCAGTTTCTCTAACCTTATAATGGTTCCATTGGGTTGGACTTGGGGTGTTATATTGCTTTTTGTTGTTGGATTCTACACAGCTTATGCTAATTGGTTATTGGCAGCTTTTCATTTCATTGATGGTCGTAGGTTCATCAGATACAGAGATCTCATGGGATTTGTTTATGGTCAGTTTTTCATTAATTATATATTTCATATAAGTTTTTGTTTTGTCTAATGTTTTAAATTAAGGACAAAGGTCGCATGATCATGTCACAATCTTTGATATTGTACAAAATTACGGTCAAATGTAATTGATGGACAAAAACATAAAATATTATGGTGTGGTGCTCTAGATTATGTGACTGGTATGGTATGCATAGACTTAAAAAAATCATGATGGCAGAGCCTCCTAAATCATGTGACTGATGCATCCATAAATATAAAAAATTGTGATGTCTATAAGCAAAATCATATGACTTATATGCATAGGCATAACAAATCATGATGTCGTGGCCTAGTTCATCGACCGATGTATTTAGACATCAAAATCGTGATGTATATGGCCAAAGTTACATGACTTATGTGTTAAGAGATAAAAAAACCACGATGCCCGGCCAAAATCATGTAACCAATGCATAGAGACATAAAAAGTTATTATGTCTTTGCCCAGATCACGTGAATTGTTTCCTAAAATTTTGCCTGTCTCTGAACTAATTAACATTCTTTACATCAAACTTCAATAATATATCTCACTAAAAGAGATTCTTAATGGAATTATTGCTTCTTAATTTCTTAAGGAAAGAAGATGTACCACCTCACATGGATTTCTCAATTTTTGACCCTTCTTCTTGGAAACATGGGTTTCATCCTCCTTGGAGGCAAGGCACTTAAGGTAAATATATAATAGAAACTATAAAAGTATAAATTATTTGGTCAATTTTGAGAAGAAAGAGAAAAAGTGATTCTTTATACTTTTATGATGATAGGAAATCAACTCAGAATTTAGTGATTCTCCCTTAAGACTTCAATACTACATAGTGGTCACAGGAGCAGCATACTTCATATTTTCCTTTTCCATTCCAACAATATCTGCAATGAGAAATTGGCTAGGAGCTTCTGCAGTTGTCACACTCACATACATAGTATTTCTTCTAATTGTTGCAGTCAAAGATGGTAAATTAATTAAACATCATTTTTTTCACCTTTAATTTAAAAATATTAATGTGAATTCTTCAATACACATTTTATTTAGATATGTACCGATACACTATAAAGATGGATTAATTATGATAGGTTCATAAATAAAGTTTATTAATTTTTTAACCTATCAGAATTATCCACCTCAGCGGTGTATCAGCCCATATTCAAATAAAATGTGTATCCGAATGTTATTGTCACTAACCAAACCATAGCATTAAATTAAGCTCACCCTATCTATTTATGATTGGAAGGGAAATCAAATTCGGACAAGGATTACAGCATTAGTGGAAGCAAAGTGAGCAAGGTTTTCAGTAGTTTTGGTGCCATTTCTGCCATCATTGTTACCAACACTAGTGGCATGCTTCCTGAGATACAGGTCATATCATATTTTATAACTTTCATAAATACAGTAAATATTAATTACTCATTTAAGTCACTATTATAAATAAAATTTAACGTTTTTGTTACATTAAAAATATCATGTATCTGATCCATAAGATACATCACATTGTCAGTATACTAAAAAAGTCAAATTTAACTATAATAATGATCAGAGAGAGTAATATTTTTATTTTTGTTTCTACCTTTTGTATCTTTTTAGTGATGTGTTTTTTTTAAATTTTTGTTAAATGATTGACTACAGTCAACTCTACGTAAGCCAGCTGTGAAGAACATGAGGAAAGCCCTATTCTCACAATATACAGTGGGGGTGTTGTTCTATTATGGTGTTACTATAGTTGGATATTGGGCTTATGGAACAGCAGTATCTTCATATATTCCTGAAAATTTAAGTGGGCCAAGATGGATCAATGTGCTTGTTAATGTCATAGTCTTTCTACAGTCCATAGTTTCCCAACATGTAAGTACGATATTTCATCGTAGAGTTTAATTTTGATACATTGTCGACAATTCATTGTATAGGTGCGAATCATTGAGTATATAACATTTTCAAATGTGATATGTGACAATTTGAAAAATAAAATGCAGATGTTTGTGGCACCGATTCACGAGGCTTTGGACACAAGATTTCTAGAACTTGGGCAGGGTATGCATTCAGGGGAGAATTTGAAACGCTTATTTCTCGTACGAGTTTGCTTCTATACCGGAAACACATTCATCGCTGCCGCATTTCCTTTTATGGGTGACTTTGTAAACTTACTAGGCTCATTTTCACTTGTTCCTCTCACCTTCATGTTCCCGAGCATGCTCTTTCTTAAGGTTACTATCTTTGTCCATAAATATAAGACACGTTCTATAGAATATTATTACTACGACATGTGACTAATTTGTTTATGTCTTTGTTTCAAATTAAGCTAAAGGGAAAGACAGCTAGAACAGAAAAGAAGGCATGGCATTGGATCAACATTGTTTTTGCATTTCTACTTACAATAGCAACCACAATTTCAGCTCTTCGGTTCATAGTACAAAACATTCAAAAGTATCAGTTCTTTGCTGATGCATGATTGCGGATTGGCCATTTCACCAACTATATATATATGCTTTAATTTCAGTAAGAAATAGAATTGAGCATACAGATACAATGGGTGGGAAACCATTACAAAATTGAATGATGTAAATTCAATGCGTATATGTATGTATCTTTGTGGTTAAATCCACCATAACTATTGTTATAAGGCATTGTTGGTCAGCATGCACTCCCACAGTCCCACCAACCCAAAAAAATGTATGTTTGAGAAAAAAAGATAGAATTGCTAAACAACTTTAACTTTATTTTTAAAAATCTTCTATATAACTTCAAGTATAAAGTAAGTTTAAACCTAAAATAAAGTTAGGCCAAAAGTAAAAAAAAAAAAAAAAATTTGGCATGTCCTATCTAGACTATAGGTCATCGTATTATCACCCCCTAGTGGCTGGCCCACCTCTGAGAGATACATTAAAGGATGCAAATAGAGAATTTCTTTCAGTGCTCTCCATGTTTTCCGTGCATCCTGCTTGTTTTCCATTTTATCATTTTGCTACTTAAGTAGCAGACGTTATAAAAATAAAAAAAATTGAAAAATGTTGACTTTTTGCGGCCATGGCAATGACCAATAGGGAGCCAGCCAATTTTTTTTATAAATTGACCTCTTCATTTCTCTTCTTTCACACCTCTCCTCTTCTTCTGTTTTTTTTTTCATTTTAGTTTGTTTGGTTTTTATTAATTTTTGTTATTTCGTGTGTAAACGACCGCATAGTTCATTGTCGGTTAGTCATATTCATTTTGTACATGCAACAAAGATTGTCTTCTTTCTAAAAAGGATTAATTAGTAAAATGGTCCCTTAAAGACATTTTTGATTTCAGATTGGTCCCTTAAAGAAAAAAAAAGGTCCGAATAGGTCCCTTAAAAATGTCATTCATAGTTGTTGAGAGTAATTCACTTATATTCACCGGTAATGAAATGGAAGAATAATGCTTTATTTTCTCCACCATTAAACCAATTTCTTCCTCTCTCACAGCACAAATAGATTGAACTCTTTTAGCACTAAGAAGATGTAAAATATAAATTCTTCTTATCTGTCTCCGATACCAATATTCAGCTGTTAAAACATCTTAACACTCTAATCTAAAATAACAACTCACTACCATTATGCAGATAGCTAACATTAGTATTACCATCAAATTTACAAAACTTATTATTGTAATTTTAAATTTTCTTTTTGCTTAATTTTTTTTTTTTTTGGTACAAAGCTTCATACTTTTTTTTTTTTTACATAAAAGAAGGCAAAGTCCTTCTTCATACTTTCTATTCCCTGATTTACCAAGGATATATTAAGTATTATTTTACAATACAAGACGTAATAAGGATATATTAACGGTGCAAGATACAACGAGACATAAAAATGTTTAAACCACAGACAAGGCGAAACATACCAGGATTGAAGTTCAAATCTTGGTACATGCACTTATTTACATTTAAAAAGTGGAATTCTAACCACCGTAATACTTGACAAAAAAGTGAAAAAAGAAAATAACCACACCCACCCTATATCCAAAAACATGTTCCCCTGCCATTACCTACACCCATCCCATATTTCCCTAATTAAGGGTTGCAACGGCTAAAAGAGGAGTCTTTCTATGCATGGTTAAACCAAATGTTTCAGACATGTCCAAAGCTTCCAATCTTGCAACACCATCAGGTAATTCCCATTTAAATTGATGTACAAGGTTTGCTAACACAAGTTCATTGGCAGCCATAGCATAAACTATCCCAGGGCAACCTCTTCTCCCCGCTCCAAATGGAATCAATTCGAAATCATTTCCTTTAATATCAATTGAATTATTCAAGAATCTCTCGGGCTTGAACTCTTCAGGTTGATCCCAATATGTAGGATCTCTTGCAATAGCCCAAGCATTTATAATTACTCGTGTTCCGGCTTTGATATGGTAACCCTTTAGTTTGATGTCTTGTCGATTTTCTCGTGGGACTAGTAATGGAATTGGAGGATGTAATCGTAGTGTTTCTTTAATCACTGCTTGTAAGTATTTCATATTACCCAAATCATCTTCGGTTATGTTTGTTCGATCGCCAGCTACACTTTTTGCTTCTTCTTGTAATTTCTTCATCATATTTGGATGTTTTAAGAGTTCTGTCATTGCCCACTCTAGCAAGGTGGATATGGTGTCTGTACCAGCAGAAAACATGTCCTGAAGATAAACAATTAAGTTCTCATCGTACAATTTAAAACATAATCTAATAACGTGGAGGCGATGTTTTAAAAATCAGACCGGCGAAACCTCTAAAACAAGATTTTATTTGTTCAAAAGTTCAATACTTCAATCACAGTTCATCGAGCGACGAATGAAAAAAAAAGAAAAAAAAAAAGAAGTTGACCCAACTACAACCTATTCTTCGTCAAAAAAAAAAATTACAACTTATTCAACTCTAATTCAAGTAAGTTAAGTGTCACACAACAATATAATTTGGAACAAACCAAAGTCAACAATTACGTGGTAGGTGTTCAGATAGATATTGGCTTGGTACTTGGGAGTGTAATCTCCTTAAGATCTCAAGTTTAATTCTCTGTGATGTTAATTTGGATGGATTAATTTAACTTCTTTTTCCTTTAAATAAGAAGAGACATTTCTCTTCACGCTACTAAAGAAACACAAATTCTAGTACTTTTTATTGAAAGACAAAAAAAAAACTAATAGTACTACTATTCCTTCAAAAATCTAGTAAGTTTATTTAATTTTTTTTTTTAAGAAGCTAAATTAGTACATCCAGATTGACATCAGCATCAGAGAGAATCGAACCTGAGATTATAAGGAAGAGCACGCTCTCATGTCTCAAGTTAATACCATCAAACCAATCCAAATGAGTTCGTAAGTTTATTTAAAATAATATTGTATTTTTCTTTTTATAAAGAAAACTATGAAAAGTCACGCCTGCTTTAGAAACCATCAAAGAAACACAAAATCAAAAAATTTCATTCATTCGTGTCTTTATACTATGGTACCAATTAAATGGTCCTCAATAGTTTGATGGTGTGAAAGTCATGGTTATTGCGTGAAAGTCTTGCCATACAATTTTTATTGTGTGAAAGTCATGGCACTAATCCTAGTAAAAAGGCTTGGTTATTGTGTGAAAGGCATGCCATACAATTTTATTTTTTTTTATATATAGAGGAGTCTTCTCTACTTAGATTAAAAAATCAAAAAGCTTTTATAATACAAAACTCAAAAGCTTCCACCGAGGCGCACATGCACCGGGCACGTGGATTTAGACTCGTTGCAGTAGTGAAACAACACAGTTTTACACTGTATCGTATTGTGGTTTTTAAATCATTTATTGAATGGTAGAAATTGAAACTATCGTCATCTTATAATAAAAATTGATCTAATAGTTGAAATTAAAACCGTATGATATTTTAATTCATTTCTTGGGACACATACATCAATTTTATAAACGGCCCATTTATTCTTAACTTGTTTTTCATTTGTAAACAGGTTATCTAGGTTTGGTAGGTTCTCTATTTTTTACGAATTCAATACAAATTTTAGCGAAACAATTCGTGAGATACCAACCTAACTGTATCTTGTATGTCAATGCATTACAAGTTACAAGTAAACACTTCGAATTTTACTCAAAAAAAAATTAATATTTTCTTAAAATATTTCAATAAACCTATAGTGAAATATGATTAGATATCCACAAAGAAAATATTTTAAATTTATACATACCAGTAGCAAAGCCTTTATGACTGTTCTGTCAATAGGAAAACCAAGTGACTCTGTCCTTTGAATCCAAAGCAAAACATCAACAAAATCACCAAAGTCTTCACTATCTAAACCATCATTACCTTCTTTCTGACGAGTTATATGATCTTCAACAACATCCTCCAAAAGATCATCAAGTTTTTTAGCAACTTTTTTAGCTCTTGAATAAAATCCAGAAACATTGGTCAACCAATCAAGCCAAGGAACATAGTCCCCAACAACAAAAGTACCAAGTAACTCAGTAAAATCCATCAACAACTTCTTAAATCCCTTTCGACTTTCACCCTCGTACTTTCTCCCCAAAGCAACTCTACAAACTATATCATTGATAGTTGTGGAGAGTAACTCACTTATATCCACTGGTAATGAAATGGAAGAAGAATGCTTTATTTTCTCCATCATTAAACCAATTTCTTCCTCTCTTATGGCGCGAAGAGATTGAACTCTTTTAGCACTAAGAAGATGTAAAACACATATGCTTCTTATTTGTCTCCAATATTCTCCATATTCAGCTGTTGAAACATCTTTGCAATCATATAAAAGTATGTCATAAAGTTTAGTTTGAGGTCGATTTGCAAAGACGCGATCATGAGTTTTCATTATCTCACTTGCTGCTTCAGGTGATGAGATTAAGAGAACTGGTACACTACCAAGATGGATTTGCATCAAAGGGCCATATTCTTTAGCTAGAGATTGAAATGTGCGGTGAGGGAATAGGCCAAGTTGATGGAGGTTTCCTATTATAGGGAATTTTGGAGGAGAAGGTGGTGAGTTTGTGGTTTTTGTAGAATTGGAATACCATTTTATTAGGAAAAATAGGATGAGAAAGATGGAAGAGATTATGAGTAGCATTGTGTGCCCTCTTAGATATTCCTTCCAATTGTAGTAAAGGCATGCATGTTGCATTACATTATATAGTCAAAAGAAATTGAATTCATATTCGTCAGGTCGTTGACGCTTTCAAGCATCAGAGACTTAGACAGTTATTCGATCTTGATCAAATGGTCTAAAAAAAAGTGTAGATTTTAAATTTTAATTTATATATGAACTACTGAATTTTAAAATAAATCATCTGATCTTGATCGAACTGCTATATATGACCAACTGCATGTATGCGCAAAAGTTTCCACTACACTGCACTAGAGTGATCCATAGTCAAAAGAGGAAATAGATTGCATGTTGCAATTGCGTTAACACAATTACAATATCAACTGTTCGATTTAATCGAATGATCAAGATTATTTTGGCGTAAATATATTATAATCATCTTATGTAAAATCAATGAATGAAATCGATTACTTTGTATTACTACATTATTTGTTTATTGTATCAAATTTTATCTGTCAAAAGGGAATAGAGTCATGTGGACATGTGGATAATTTTTTTCTTAGGAGATCTTTGTCGGATTGGGTCCCTCTTGTTTTTTAAACAAAAGATAAATGGATAAAACAATCAAAAGAGGACAATATATTTTTGCTAAATTCAACCAAGGAATACCAATCACAAACAAACTGGTGTAGGCAAGGACAACGTCTTAGTTGCTTGATTTGCATTATATATTTTTTAATTCTATTTGAAAAAAGTCACTCCCCATGGTTGGAATTAATCTTGATTTAAAATGACCTATAGATATCACGAATCTTAGAAAGAAAAAAAAAGTAGATCATGTTTTACTTGTCTAGTGGGGTGGCGCAAATATTATAAACTTGAGAGGAAGACTGGAATAAATAAGCAACTTAATTAGAATACTTAAATGATTAAAACTGTCCTCGTGAGTTTAGTTCAGTTGGTAGGAATATTATATATATTATATATGAGTCAATGTTTGAACCGCGGACACTTCACTTATTGACTTTTAAAGTAGAGTTTCTAGTTGTTAGACTCCTAAAAAAATCAAACTTGGTACTACAAGATTTATGACACTCATATACAGTATACATCATGCACACTTGGTATTATATTCCTTATTATGAGATAGATGGTCGTTGCACTCATGACTTTAGTAATTTAACCATATTTGTATTGTATACATTAATTTTTATAGGTCATACTTTTCTTACTCGACCAAAATTCGAATTATCTATATCACTCTTTTATAAGAATCGGAAACAGTTTGTTCTAAAAATATCATGTTAAATACAAAAATAAAATTTAATTTCATTAATGAATCAAAGCTGAAAACATGTTAACAATATTAGACTAAAACATAAAAACATGTGATCTATGGCACGTTAATGAATCAAAGGTGAAAATTTTATCTTAAAAATTATGCATTGAATTTCTTAAAAGTTTAAATATAAATTTTTACAATACAAATTTTTTTATGTCACTATTAGCGTCTACATATAATTGCTTAATTTAAAAATAAACAAATAAATATATGCATGTTTTAGTCAACAAAAATTAAATAATAAATAGATGCATGTTAGATCGCAGATAAGACCTACACTAGCTTATTCCTACTTCTATGATAGAGACTTGAATCTCCACAAAAGTCATGCGATTCTCAAATGTACTCTTTTGGATTTTTTTTTTTTTTGAAGGATGGAATTATTATAATTATATTACGTTACTATTTATAGCGCAACAAAAATTTTAAATTTATTTTTACCATCAAATAAGATGAGATGCAAAGGGACGTCATATAATTTGGTTAGCAACAACTTGGTGTTTGTGGAGTACGCATAACAACGTTATGTTTCGAGGTAACTTGGCTAATGTGCATTCCCTAGTGGATCAGATAATTTTTATCTCTTGGTCTTGGTTCATAAGTCGTATAGGAAATACCTCCTCTTATGCTTTTTTCGATTGGTGTAATGCTCTGTTAGAATGTATTCAACGCATATAGTGTTGCTTTTACGAATTGTAAGGATTGAGTACACCTAATGTACTCCTTATAATTCAACTTTTGATTATCAAAAATAAAATAAAATGAGATGTGGTATAATATATTGATTTTATTATGAGATTCAAACATATTTAACATGATATTAGAGTCGGGTTAATGACTGCAATGTAGGCATTTGACCCAGGACCACGCTAGGCGTGAGGGTGGGTGTTGAATATGTTGTTGTGTTGTTAGAGTTTGTTTAAAGTCTCACATTGCTTAGGTTCCCGAGCGGTTAAATGTATAAATATGTGAGGGTAACCTCACCCTTTGAGCTAGCTTTTGGGATGAGATCCAATACTTAATGTCATATTATCTAACACTTCCCCTCAAACTCACGATGCAACAACATGAAGCATCGAAAGTTTGTCAAATATAAAACGAAAAACATATTTAATAATATAAACTCAAAACATTTTATCCTAATACTACCCCTCAAGCTAAAGTTTTTTTTTTTGAAAAAGCTAAAATGAGATATATATTAACTTAAGAAAACAGCCTCCCCAGCACAAGGTGTGCCAAGATAGACTACCAAAGTTTACAATGGGACCAAGAAAGAAATACAACAATCAAAATCAAACAAGGCTCAAACATAACAAAGGACTAGACCACCAACTATGGTAGTTTAAAACTAGAGTAACACTCGTCGTCTTCAACCACCTATAGGAAAAAAGCTTGATCTTGTCCAATAACTGAATAAGGGTACTGGTTGAGCCTGTAAACAATCTGTGATTTCTTTCTGTCCAAATGACCCACACACTAGCAAGCCATATAAGTTGCAGAAAAGACCGACGCGCCCGAGATCCACCAGCTAAATAAGTGAACTGAACAAAATGATCCCGGATAGTAGTAGAACTCATCAATGGAATGCCAATCCAAGTGCACACTAAAGCCCAAAGAGAACCAAAACAGCTACAAGATATAAATAAGTGATAAGCTGACTCTGCCTCCCCACATCCAGAAATGCATACATGAGATGCAGAAGATAAAATGCCTCGAGAAATCAGGTTAGTCTTTGTAGGCAACCTGTCCCGCAACAATCGCCATGCAAATATGGAAACCTTCAATGGAACCTGAGAATGCCAAATAAGGTGCTCCGCATCATCCATAGTGACCGAATCAAGAGTAGTCAAAAGCTCATAAGCTCCCCGGACAGTATAACCTGTATCAGGATCTGGCTGCCACTGCCACCTATCTGAAAACTGTGCCTGCAATGAAATGTTAGAAAGTAAGGTCTGACACTCCCCCAGCATCTCCTCCTCCCACGCCCTCAACTGCCTCCGCCACACCCACGCTGCCCCATCTAACCCCCAACCTAAAGTGAACATCTCAGCCACCGTGAACGACTTAGTCTCTGACAAAACATACAGACGACCAAATCGCTCACATAAAGGAGACTCATCCAACCAGGGGTCTGTCCAAAAAAGAGTATCAGAGCCATCCCCAACCCTCCGAACCACGTGCTCCCCAAACCATCTGCCCCCTGACTCATCAACACCCTCCCTAATCCTCGCTATCTCTCGCCACCACGATGACCCTCGCCGCCCTCCATCTCGCAACCTCCCTCTTTCCACCCCATACCGAGCTGCCAACACCCGAAACCACAACCCCTCTCGATCCACTAGCATCCTCCAACACCATTTACCTAAAAGTGTCAAATTAAACTCCCTCAACTGCCTGACCCCCAATCCTCCATACTCCTTACGTAAACAAATAGTTTTCCAATTGATCCAAGCTGTTTTCCTAGTATCCTCACACCCACCCCAAAAAAATTTAATTAAAA
Source organism: Trifolium pratense (assembly GCF_020283565.1). Taxonomy (NCBI): domain Eukaryota; kingdom Viridiplantae; phylum Streptophyta; class Magnoliopsida; order Fabales; family Fabaceae; genus Trifolium; species Trifolium pratense. The sequence goes on from NC_060063.1 coordinate 51,811,088, forward strand.
GAGATTCAATAGAGGAAATGATACCTGAAGGAGCTTTAAAAAAGGAGAGCGCATAGACAGGTAGAGATGTCAAGACAGATTTTAGCAGAACCAAACGACCACCAAAAGAAAGAAAACGACTCTTCCACCCAGATAATCGATTTTTTAAACGATCCATCACTGGTTCCCAAAAACTCAAACGTCTCGAATCACCCCCAATAGGAAGCCCCAGGTAAACGAATGGAATCTTTCCCACTTTGCAACACAGAGCAGACGCAGCTTCGTCTAACCAGGATTCAGAAATATTCACCCCCACCAGCATACTTTTGTTAAAATTAACCTTCAACCCAGACATAGTCTCAAACAACACTAGAGCAGCTCGCAAAGCCCGGACATTACCCCAACTCTTCCCCCCAAGGAGCAAAGTATCATCAGCAAACTGAAGATGAGACACCGAAATAGAATTAGTTTCCCCAATTCTATACCCCTCGAATAAGTTACTCGCTACCAAAGACTCCATCAAAACATTCAAACCCTCAGCAGCCAAAAGAAAAAGGAAAGGAGATAATGGATCTCCTTGTCTAAGGTCTCGCTCAAAAGGAAACTCATCAGTTGGGCTGCCATTGACAAGAACAGACGCTGTGGCCGTACCCACACATTCTCTGATCCACTTCCGCCACAAAGTTGGAAACGACATTCTCTCCATAACCTTGTCCAAATAGCCCCAATCCACCGAATCATAAGCTTTTTCAAAATCCACCTTGAAAAGCATGAGCTCCTTTTTAGATTTTCGAGCCTCATCCACAACCTCGTTAGCTATAAGAATACCATCCAAAATCTGCCTATCCTTAACAAAAGCCGTTTGAGACTCGGAGATCACGCTACCAATAACTAGCCTCAACCTGTTTGCGAGAACCTTTGCCAAAATTTTATAGAGACTTCCAACTAAAGATATCGGCCGAAAATCATTCAACCGTTGGGGTCTCTCCACCTTCGGAATCAACGCGATGAAAGTGGAATTAATACCTTTAGATAATCTACTGTTCCGATGAAAATCTAAAATAAAACGCATAACATCTCCCTTAAGCTCAGCCCAAAAGTCCTTAATAAAACCAAAATTTATCCCGTCAGGCCCAGGACTCTTAAAACTATCACAATCCCACACAGCAGATTTCACCTCAAGCTCCGTGAACGGTTTGATAAGGCTACCACTCTCAAGACGGTTCAACCTTTTAAACTGAAGATTGTCCACCCCCGGCCTCTCCACACCAGAGGACTTAAAATGGGACGCAAAAAAAGAGAACACAACCTGTCGAATAGGACTGACACCCTCCAAAGTAACCCCTCCCTCATGAATCACAGAGATAGCATTCCGTCGACGGCGCCCCGCCAGGACCGAATGAAAGAACTTAGTGTTGGCATCCCCTTCCTTGAGCTACAACGAGCGCGACTGCTGCCAACTAATACTAGTATGCAAACGCGACAACGAGTGAATATCCGCAGTGACCCCATGAAGCTCGTCTAACTCAACTCCAGACAAATCTTCCTCTTCCCCCTTTTGATCTAGAACTGACAACCTGTCTTTCAATGACTCAATTCTGTTGGGCAAATTCTGAATATGAGCATTATGCCAATCTTTCAAAGCCACTTTGATCATTTTAAGCTTTTCCTTGATAACGTATCCACCCCAGCCATCGACTTGAAACGAATTCCACTTATCTTTCACAAACAAATTGTAACCTGGAACATCCCTCCAACACTTAAGCATTCTTAAGGGACGTGGTCCCCAATCTTCCTCATTTGCAGATATGACTAAAGGGCAGTGATCAGACAACCCTCGCAATCTGGCCACCTGCTTACAATTGGGCCAAGTCAAACACCACTCCTCAGAGAGTAAAAACCTATCCAAGCGGCTCATCAAGACACCATCCCCTCGGAACCACGTAAACTTGCGGCCGACCAGGGGAAGATCAACTAAATTATTATCCTCAATAAAACGATTAAAAGGAATGTGATCCACACTTCGCTGACTCCCCCTAGCAGACCGCCGTTCATCAACGTGTCTAACTGCGTTAAAATCCCCACAGACACACACCCTCTCCCTCCCTGACGCTTGTAACCGCGTCGATATAGAAATCCACAAAACTTGCTTAGCCCCATCATCACACGGCGCATAAACATTTGCCAGGAGAAACTCCTCACCAGATTTAATGAAGCGACCCCTACACCATAACACGTGTTCACGACTCTCTGTCGACTAGACATCCACCTCAGAAGTATCCCATAACGTGAGAAGACCCCCAGATGCCCCAGCCAAAGGACGAAAAGAAAAAGCATGAGGCGAACTGCCCCAAAGAGTCGAGCACAGACGTACATCACAGGACTGCATCTTAGTCTCCTGAAGACAAAGAATGAAAGGTTTCAAATCCCCTACCAACTTAAGCACCTCCTTCCTCTTCTCAAACCCACCCAAGCCTCTAATATTCCACGAAATAATCTTCATAAAGACACACTTCCCTCCGCGACAGATACTACCCAGACCTAGCACACCGACTCGTAACATGCTCCTCCCCCCTGCTGCGAACAGGAGCTCTCCTTCTTGCCTTTACCCGCCCTAGATAAAACCCGGAACATATTCACATTATCTCCCTTAAACTTAACCCCGATAGCCTTTCTGATCCCCCAAACATCATCCACCGCCATCTGTTCTGTTCCTTGCATTGCCACCCAATTCTTCCAATCATTATTAACAGAAGCCGATGAAGATGACTCCTCAACAGAAGCACGGCGTCTCACTGAACATGAACGGTTAACCTCGTCTCCACCTCGACGACGCCTAACATTCTTTTTTAGGACTTTTAGAACATCTCTACGATCATTACTTGGCATCCTAGCTATCTTTTTGATACTATCCCTCAAGCTAAAGTTTACTAAGCTTTAAGCTTATTACAAATTAACCGTGAAAATAAACCAACTCAACTAATATCATAACCATGAGCAACAATCAGCAACCAAAAGGTGTGAACCATCATCCAAAGAAAGAACCATCCGATAGAAGAACCAAACCAATATAGAGAGAACCAAATAGAAGTGCAATGCAATCAGAAGAAACAATAGGGAGAAGTGCAATGCAATAGGGAGAAGTGTCATGCAATCAGAAGAGAAGTGCAATCAATCAGAAAAATTAATTGGAAGAAATGCAATGCAATCAAAAGAAATCAATAAGGAGAAGTGCAATCAATCAATATCAAATCAAATTGAACCATAAGAAACCAACCCGTCTAATAATCTACCAAACAACACAAATCATAGGGATGAAATACCATCATAAAGAAGAACAACAAATTAAACAAACCCAAATTACACCGACAATAGTTACAAACACCACACCAATCTCATCAAGAGAGAAACACAAAAGTCTCAAACGTCCAGCAACCAAACCTTCTAATTGCAAAACTACATACTTCATCTTTATCCAATTGCAAGTCATCAGCATTCATCAATCTACCAAACTTTTGACCAACCGTGAGATAAACTAAGGGGCGTAAAGAGTTGCAATGAGGATACTAGGTTCGTACAAGGTTTCAAGGTTGAAGGTGCATAAGATAAAGTACCTATGGAACAGGAAGAGCTTGAGGTGATGGTTGATATATTGACCAAGATACTGAATATTGAAATATTTAAAAACCTGAAGAAGATGTTGAAGGTCGCAAGTTTGGAACATTTGAATAAAAGGGGTGTGTTGAAATGTAATCCAAATGCCCAATCAGATACTGAGAATAAGACAAGGTTGAATTGTCAGCTTTGACAGTTTGATTTAAGGAGGAGTACTAGTTCAGGAAGAGTTTGAATTAAGGAGGAGTATTGGTTTTATAATTCAAACTCTGCTATTCCTGATGTTGCACCAGATGCTGTAGCATCTTCTCATCCAGATGTTGTACCAGATGTTGAAGCATGTGTTCAGTCTCTGAATCGTTTTAGCCTCTGAGGCAATATAGTCTTTGAACCTCGCAGCCCAGCTTCTGAAGTTGATAGGTTCTGAAGTATAGGAGGCTCTGAAGCTCTGCTTTTGGTTCTAATGCACGTTTCTGCTTTCTTAGTTAGTAGTTAGCGGTTAGTTAGTGATTACAACTGGCATAGTTTGTTAAATCAGTTACATGACATTTTTTGTGTATATAAACAGTTGTAATCTCTCATTTGTAAATAACGCAACACAATGCAATAAAATTTTATTTTTCCTTTATTCAATTTCTGCTTATTCTAATTCATCATCTTCTCTCATTTTTCATTCTTCATTCATCTTTCATTATTCTATATATGTTCTTTGTTTTGAGATTAAATTCCCAACAAGGAGTATATTTTTATTCAGCTTCCTCACTCTTTTCTTTAAAGTTTTTTCCTTTAATATTTTAACTTCTAAATTTTTCCAAGTTCCCATTGCTTTGGATAATTAGCTAGCCAGGCTAACCTTGCCCTAGCGTCATTAGATTATATATATATATATATAGGGGGCTGCTAACTTAGACCCAGTTGGGTCTAAGTTAGCAAGGTGCACCTTTTCAGTTGGACCAAAATACCCATTCTTTTTAATTAATTAACCAAATTACCATCAATGGACGCGGATCCAGTGTCGCGCGCGTACCGCAGGACCATGGTTACAGGCCGTTGATTTCCATCAGACAGCCAAGCTCTGATCTCATCAAGACTGTCTGATCAATCAGACAGCCCAGATCATCCGAATCCATCAGATTCCAGCGCGTGCACCACACTGGATTACACCCTGGAGAGAGAAGAATCTACTTTTTAAAAGCAGGACACGTGTCGCTGTCTGATTGGCTGGGCGTGATTTTTTTCCATTTAATACTTTGAACTCAATTATTTCGTTGTAAATTAATTTTTTATTTTTTATTTTTATACCAAAATTCATAATTTTTTTTTCTCTACAAATAGAGACTTGGTTCGTTTGATTTGGACACAGAAAAAAAAACCCAATTTTTCACTACTTAATCTCATTTTTCACTACCTTACATCAACTCACTGAAACCATTCTACCAGGAAAATGGTTTCAGAGTACAAATCTCTGAAACCATTCTACCAGCTAAATGGTTTCAAAAGCAAATAACTAAGAATCAACTTACTGAAACCATTCTACCAGCAAAATGGTTTCAGAAGCAAACACAATTAATAAATTACTCACTGAAACCATTCTACCAGTAAAATAGTTTCAGAGTACAACTATGTGCAACCATTCTACAAGCTAAATGGTTTCAGAAGCAAATAACTAATAATCAACTTACTGAAACCATTCTACCAGCAAAATGGTTTCAGATTACAACTCTCTGAAACCATTGTACCAGATAAATGGTTTCAGAAGCAAACACAATTAATAAATTACTCATTGAAACCATTCTACCAGTAAAATGGTTTCAGAATACAACTATGTGCAACCATTCTACCAGTAAAATGGTTTCAGAAGCAAACATTAGTTTTTAATTACCGTTTTATCTCATTTAATTAACTAAAAATAGTTTCAGGTCTCCAAAAATTTCATAAAATATACCAAAAGTTCCAGAATATTATCTACTATTTTCCTGGTATAATGGTTTCAGTGAGTTGGTTGAGTGGTGCGTGTTAAATTACAACACACAAATAACGTATTTAGTAGACAAAAAATGAGATTAAGGTAGTGAAAAATTGCATTTTTTTTCGGTGTCCAAATCAAACGAACCAAGTCTCTATTTGTAGAAAAAAAAAATTATGAATTTTGGTATAAAAATAAAAAAATAAAAAATTAATTTACAACGAAATAATTGAGTTCAAAGTATTAAATGAACAAAAATCACGTCCAGCCAACCATTGTGTGACACGTGTCCTACTTTTAAAAAGCAAATTTTTCTCTCTCCAGGGTGTAATCCAGTATGGCGCACGCGCTGGAATCTGATGGATAAGGATGATCTGGGCTGTCGGATTGATCAGACAGTCTTGATGAGATCAGATCTTGGCTGTCTGATGGAAATCAACGGTCTGTAACCATGATCCTTCGGTACGCGCGCGACACTGGATCCGCCTCTATTAATGGGTATTTTGGTTAATTAATTAAAAAGAATGGGTATTTTGGTCCAATTAAAAAGGTGCACCTTGCTAATAGGGTTGGGAACAGGCCAGGCCAGGCCAGGCCTTGACAGGCCTAAGCCTGGCCTACGATTTTTTTTCAGGCCTGAGCCTGGCCTGCGGCCTATCAAATGTTATTTTTTTTGGCCTGGCCTGAGCCTTTTAAAAGTCTGGTCTGGCCTTGTAGCCTGTTTAAAAGCCTGTGTTACATTAAAGCTTCTCTATATAGTTTTTTTAAATAGGCTAAACAGGCCTTAAAAAGTTTACATTTAAATTTTTATAATTTCTACAACATTAAGAAAAAGCTAATAATATGATTAACACAATAATTAAAAACTAATAAAATAACAAATACGATTACGAAAAATAATAATTATTATAAATAATATTTTTTTATAAGATATAAATAATAATATTATATAAATAATTATTATTATAAACAGGCCGGCCTATCAGGCTTCGTAGGCCTTTTTAGAAGCCTAAGCCTGGCCTATTTATGTAAACAGGCCGTTTTCAAAGCCTAAGCCTGGCATTTTTAATAATCAGGCCAGGCCAGGCCAGACTTATACAGGCCAGGCCAAAGGCCCCTGTAGGCCACCTGGCCTATTCCCAACCCTACTTGCTAACTTAGACCTAACTAGGGTCTAAGTTAGAAAACCCCGGGGTTTTCTAACTTAGACCCTAGTTAGGTCTAAGTTAGCAAGGTGCACCTTTTTAATTGGACCAAAATACCCATTCTTTTTAATTAATTAACCAAAATACCCATTAATAGAGGCGGATCCAGTGTCGCGCGCGTACCGAAGGATCATGGTTACAGACCGTTGATTTCCATCAGACAGCCAAGATCTGATCTCATCAAGACTGTCTGATCAATCCGACAGCCCAGATCATCCTGATCCATCAGATTCCAACGCGTGCGCCACACTGGATTACACCCTGGAGAGAGAAAAATTTGCTTTTTAAAAGTAGGACACGTGTCACACAATGGTTGGCTGGACGTGATTTTTGTTCATTTAATACTTTGAACTCAATTATTTCGTTGTAAATTAATTTTTTTTTTTTGTTTTATACCAAAATTCATAATTTTTTTTTTCTACAAATAGAGACTTGGTTCGTTTGATTTGGACACCGAAAAAAAAATGCAATTTTTCACTACCTTAATCTCATTTTTTGTCTACTAAATACGTTATTTGTGTGTTGTAATTTAACACGCACCACTCAACCAACTCACTGAAACCATTATACCAGGAAAATAGTAGATAATATTCTGGAACTTTTGGTATATTTTATGAAATTTTTGGAGACCTGAAACTATTTTTAGTTAATTAAATGAGATAAAACGGTAATTAAAAACTAATGTTTGCTTCTGAAACCATTTTACTGGTAGAATGGTTGCACATAGTTGTATTCTGAAACCATTTTACTGGTAGAATGGTTTCAATGAGTAATTTATTAATTGTGTTTGCTTCTGAAACCATTTATCTGGTACAATGGTTTCAGAGAGTTGTAATCTGAAACCATTTTGCTGGTAGAATGGTTTCAGTAAGTTGATTATTAGTTATTTGCTTCTGAAACCATTTAGCTTGTAGAATGGTTGCACATAGTTGTACTCTGAAACTATTTTACTGGTAGAATGGTTTCAGTGAGTAATTTATTAATTGTGTTTGCTTCTGAAACCATTTTGCTGGTAGAATGGTTTCAGAGATTTGTACTCTGAAACCATTTTCCTGGTAGAATGGTTTCAGTGAGTTGATGTAAGGTAGTGAAAAATGAGATTAAGGTAGTGAAAAATTGAGTTTTTTTTTCTGTGTCCAAATCAAACGAACCAAGTCTCTATTTGTAGAGAAAAAAAAATTATGAATTTTGGTATAAAAAAAAAATAAAAAATTAATTTACAACGAAATAATTGAGTTCAAAGTATTAAATGGAAAAAAATCACGCCCAGCCAATCAGACAGCGACACGTGTCCTGCTTTTAAAAAGTAGATTCTTCTCTCTCCAGGGTGTAATCCAGTGTGGTGCACGCGCTGGAATCTGATGGATTCGGATGATCTAGGCTGTCTGATTGATCAGACAGTCTTGATGAGATCAGATCTTGGCTGTCTGATGGAAATCAACGGCCTATAACCATGGTCCTGCGGTACGCGCGCGACACTGGATCCGCGTCCATTGATGGTAATTTGGTTAATTAATTAAAAAGAATGGGTATTTTGGTCCAACTGAAAAAGTGCACTTTGCTAATTTAGACCCAACTGGGTCTAAGTTAGCAGCCCCCATATATATATATATATATATATATATATATATATATAAAATGTTAAAGAATGTCCCGAGGCCAGACAAATAGTGAGTTTTTCTAAATTGTTTCTGAAAATATGTGTAATCAATGTCATGAAAATTTAAATGTTTTACATTTTAGAATAGTAATATTTTTTTAAAAATAAAATATTTAAAGAGTGTCTCGAAAACACTCATTAAGTAAAAATCATATTATATTAATGATGTTGTTATCGTAAGATTTATAACCAATATACTCTTTCGGTCAATGTGGATCATTGTCATTTTATATTATCATAAGATCAAACATGATTTGGTGGTAAGATAAAATGCCATGACATATATTATATATCATGAGATCAAGCATGGATTTGGTCTATGGTTGAAGAAAAATAAATAAATTAATTATGCGAAATTTGGATTGAGTAGCGGTCGATCTCTCTTAATCTTTTGTTTTTGTTTATATGCATCACCTTTTCTCTCCTTTCATCTACATAAGTGAATTTTACATAGGTTTGATTTTTCTTTCGTGTTTTTTTTTCTCTCCTAATTTTGTCATTTAAATACGGCTTTGTTTTGTTTATCATTTTGGTCGACACTATTTGATTTTTCATCTAATTGTAGTGTTTGTTTATCGACACTATTTAAATTTATTCGCAGATTTATAATTAATTTGCATTTTTTGGTTTACAAAGGAGCAGATGATTGAACTCACGACCTCATGCATATTACTCAAATCTCTCACCACTAAACCAAACATAATAACTTTAATTAATTTTCAATTTTATTCAAGACAGATCATAGTTTAGGGGAGTCTTGGCTCCACCAATGATTTTTAAAATGATAATTTTGGATGTTATACTTGGAAGTACGTATCTGTTGCATTTTCAATTCGTTAGAATTTAGAGGCTGCGTTGTGTGTGAATCTGGAAGAAAATGAAAGATTGTCATACTTGAGTTAATTTCAGAGATTAAAGGATCAAATCATATGAATAGATTGGCATGCTACAAATTGAATAGTCTGAAATCTGAATCTACACGTATGTATTAATTTTCCGTGGTCATTATCCCAAGTATAGTGATGTTAAAAAAAAAAAAAAGAAGAAAAAAAAGAGGTCTTATTATGATAAAAAAAATTCCTACATCAATATGGTGTGGTCTTTTAAAGAAATAATGCTTATATATATTCAAGGATATTATGTACTATTCTCATATATACCGTAAAATGTCAAACTTTCAAAATATAATATTTAGAATAAAATAAATTTCAAATGTTTGATTTAGTGATAAAGATAGGATATGGAATTGAAGTTTCAAATTTAGTCTTGTTTGTACCTATAGAGAAAGATGAATGTAAATTATTTTTGACATTATGAACTATATACATTAGATTTTTAATGAATTTAAAAAGTAAATTTTATTTAGTTAAATTTTTCAAGTGCTTAATTTTAATTGTTTTTTAAAGTACACGGTACACCATCCTCTTGTGTGTTTGGAGTTGTTCTTTAGTGTTTTGTCAAGAAAAAGTCAATGTTAGTGTAACTAGTTGAAATTGAACCGTTAAATTGTTGAAATTCGAATTTCAATGTAATTTTAGGTTCATTTAAGGAAGATTAAATAGTGAGAATGAAAAAAATTTGAATTCCACAGTCGACAGTCCAATGAATGCAAAGATAACATTTTAAAAATAGAGGTAATGGAGGAGAAGTATTAGTGGGTGTATTAGGTAATAATAGACTTGCCTTCTTAGTCCATTTCTTTAATACAAGACACCCAGAGCACTAAAGATGTCAGGGCATACCAAAAAACTGAAAGTATATGTTCACAAAGAACACTTGACTTTGCAAGGTAGTACGTAAAAATAGCATTTGTCCATTTGGTTGGAAGAAAAAAGTGGAAAGAAAAGAAAATGCAGAAATCGGTGAATGAAATTAAACTAAATCTTAGTTCAAATTTATCCATCGATTTCTATATTTTTTATTCATTTCTACTTTTATTTTTTTCGGTCAAACATATCCTTATTCTTATTTTAATACTTTTAAAATTCTTTTTTATAAAAAACACTTCATAATCTAAAAAAATGAAGTGTTTTTTATAAAATGAATCAGATGTCATATTTTTATAATAAAGTAGAGGCGTCAAAATGGATTGGACCCGGCGGGTCAACCTATTTAACCCGTTTTTTGGCGGGATGGGTTGGAATTTTTAACCACCATTAATGGTTGGTCTGTCCCGCATAATCCACTAGAAAGCGGGGTTGTGATGGAGCGAGGCCGGTTGACCTGTCGGACTTAGTGGTAATAAAAATACTTTTTTTTTCCCCTCCTTTTGTTATTGTTATGTATAAGTGTTTTTTTGAAAGAAAATAATTTATAAAACTCAAGCTGGAAATACAAATCTTATATCTTTTTGGATAATGGGGATAATACAATGAGGAACAATATTGGGCCAAACTTTGTTGGGTTCCTGCTCAGCCCATTTAGCTAGTTCATGAGCAGACTGGTTCCCACTTTGCCCCCACCCTTTTCGAATCGGCTTCGACTCTTTCACAGACAACTTTTTAATTTCTCTTTTATATTTAACTCATAAAATAGAGAAAAAAAAAACACTTTTTAAATATTTTGACTAGAGTAATTTTTAAAATACTCTAGTTTTATGACTTTAAATTTATTTTCAAATATTTTTTGAATCGGTGAATTCATTAATTTTTTTTTGTTGTCTTTTCCATATAGGAGTATTTTATAATATATTAATTTTTTTTTGAACTAAACAAACTTACTGCATTTCATTAATTATCAAAAGTTCAATACATGAAGAAATAATATCAAATCTATGAAAATTAGACCAAGAATTGGCCGCCCTAACTAAAGTGTGAGCAACCGAATTCACTTGTCTCCTAAAAACTTAACTTCAAAGTTCACACATGATAGCATAACAAAGATAATTTCATTAACGATCGAAAGAAACTCTGAGTTGCCTCGCCGTTTGGTACGAATAGCATCAACCAACACTTGAGAGTCACTTTCAAATTGGACGCATATATTAAATCTTGAGAATATAATTTTTAAATCTTTAAAATATAATCTTTAAAATCTGTGAGTTGCCTCTGACTTGAGAGTCACTTGATAATGTATTAAATCTTTAAAATATAATTTTTATAAATTTAATAGATGCATATTCTTGTTACATAAAATATTCTTTAATTTAATTATTTTTCGTTTGTCTTTGCGATTTTTTTAATTAATAAAGTTTTATTTAAAAATTTGGCAGGAAGTCCGCCGTAAAACGGAGCTGAGTGAGATATTCAACCTGCTATCTAGTTGGTTTGTCTTGTCGTGCACCACTTTTGATAGGTTGGAGACAGAACGGTGTCTGGTCGTGAGGGAGTTCGGGGGATCATCACATCGGGCCTTGAACAACTATAAAAGTGAGTTGGACACCACACTTTAACCCAAAACCTTAAGACGTTAGGTTTATGAGTCATCTCACTTATAAATCATTCAACATTCATTTTTCATTCGATGTGAGACTCAACTCACCCTTGAAATACCAACAAACGGGTTGTTGCGTGGTAGGTTATCCCATTTTCCTATCCATAATTAAGAGAAATCATATCCGTACAACTAATTTTTGACAACTTTCTATCTCATACTCTAATTACTATGTTTTTATTCTCTCTCGTCCTCTCTTTCTTTATTATTTTTGTCCCAAAAATAAGAAGAAAAAAAAAACATTGTTCCAAAATTGTTTTTAATTTTTTTTTTTTGCCTTTCACCACCTGTTTAATCTGGTTCGAAGGTCAATTCTGTCATCAATTAATTTCAATCCCCTTCCAATCGCACTTGTGAAATTGTTGTTAATTTTTTTTTTTTGGTTTTTCACCACCAGTTTAATCTGGTTCGAGGGTCAGTTATGCCATCAAGTGGTATCGGCTCCCTCCCGATTACAGTTGCTGGGGATTGAACTGTGGTCCTCCCTACCAAGTTCAGCGCCAATCACCACTAAACCAACGGTAAATTGTTGTGCAAATAATACTACTCTTAATTAATGGTTAGTTAGACTCATACAAAATCAACAAATAAAAAAAAAATTCGTCAAAAAAAAAAAAAAAAGAAAGAAAGAAAAAGAAGAGAGGGTGAACAGATACCATTGAAGAATGCGGATATCCACATATCCACCAAAACTAACTAAACCATGGTTAAAAGTCTGGCCCAATATTAAAACCATAGTCAAAAGTTGACAGCACGATCCACTAAGCTAAGATGTTCCTCTAAGCCAACACGTGGACGGCTAGATTTCATTTTAACCGCTTTCACAGTTCGTTATTATTAGGCAAACGTCAAAATTAGGGTTCGTACTTCGTACGCATCGTTGGCAAAAATCTTCTCTGAAACAAATTTTCTTTCGTCACATCTCTGAATTTTCTCTGAATCATGGAGATGGAACGCGTCTTCGAATTTCCTCATACTCACATGGATCGACGCCCTAGAAAGAGAGCGAGATTGGGTTGGGATGTTCCTGAAACCCCTAAGGTAACTTTTTTCCCCCTAAAATCTCAGATCTGATAATTTTTTCTTGTTGTTATATTTTCTGGATCTAGATCTGGTGGAATTTGTGTAATTAGGTATGTTTGATTCAGGTAATTTTGATTATCTTATTTCAAGGATTTAGCTTATGATTTTTAGGTTTTGGTGTTTTGATTATTATTTAAGAACTGGATATGGCTGTATAACACGGATCTGAATTAATTGATTTTTCTCTCTCTTATATGTACTAATTGGATCTGAAGATATTAATATTTCTAGGGACAGTAAAATTTGTAAATTTTTTCATGTTATCCTTGCTGAAAGTGTTGTATTGACATGATTTTTATGTAAAAGACTTTATTTAGCTTGTATCATAAACTGTATATTTTATGATTTAGATTTGATACATCTTATTATATTCAAAATTTCACTTTTTTATGCTTTTATTGTGTAAATTACTGGAATTTATTGGAAATAAAATATTAGATTCAATCTGAGAATCCATGTTAATGGAATTTAAAGAATGAATTACCTGTGAATTCTTATGTGAATCTGACACTGTTGATTTAAATTCTATGGTTTTTGTTGTGTTCTTAATGATTATTTTTGTATGTTCACATTCAATTTGTTGTACCAATATGAGATGATGGAGAGGTTATTGGTAGGGTACTTGGTGGGATAGAATTTTGATTTTTAACTCTTAGTGGTGCATGAATGGATGGCTGTGTGTAGGCTCAGGTAGGATTGTTTTTTGGACAAGAGCTTGGGAATATTTCAAGCTATGCTCCCTCAGGGGTTCCCTCGGAAAATATCTCTAGTTCTGTAATTGTTAAGGGTGATACTCGAAATGCTTCTCCCCCTTGGCGAAATGATGACAAAGATGGCCATTACATGTTTGCTGTTGGAGATAATTTAACTTCCCGCTGTAATTACACTTCACCATAATTACAAAATTTACCTTCATATATGTGTTGGTCAAATCCTGGTTTATTGTTTTTCCCTCAGATCTGCAATTATTTGCTTTCAAAACACAGCATTTTGGTGCATATGCATCTCCATTACCTTGTTAATTTTTAAAATGTTAAATCCAGACTTATATAAATGCGCTAACTATTTACTGATTATTGACGTCCATTATAATTTTAAAAGTTCAAATATTTATTTCTATTTTTGTTTAGCTTTGCTTGCTTTGTACTCATTTCTAATTATTTCTAACGGTTACAGATAAGATCCACAGCAAAATGGGTGAAGGAACTTTTGGGCAGGTATTGGAATGCTGGGACAGAGAAAGGAAGGAAATGGTTGCTATTAAAATTGTCCGTGGAATAAAAAAGTATCGGGAAGCAGCTATGATAGAAATTGAGATGTTGCAGCAGCTTGGTAAACATGATATAGGTGGCAATCGGTAAGTGGTTTTGGCTTTATTTCATCATTTACTCTAGCACAATGCAACCATTTGTTTCCATTGCATTGGTTAAATTGTCTTATTCCTTGCAGTTGTGTGCAAATACGGAACTGGTTTGACTATCGTAATCATATATGTATTGTAAGTATTTGATTGATTTGTGATGGGTTGATTTACCCGATATACAAAATAATTTGGGGGTTAAGACGAAAGTGAATTTAAATGGTTTTAACAGGTGTTTGAGAAACTTGGACCAAGCTTATACGATTTTCTTCGGAAAAACAATTATCGCTCATTTCCCATTGATCTTGTCCGCGAGATTGGCAGACAACTATTGGAATGTATAGCATGTGTGTAGTATTTACTTAAACTAGTATTCCTTTATTCTTCCATATATTTCAATTTGTTTGGACAAATTATTGTGCTTTATCATAAGCTGACAAAAGTAGCACATAAATCATATTTGTATTTGTCCTTATTTGTTTCAAGTTTGTTATGATGATGCCTTCAGACATATTTCGTTGTGTATTTCTCTAATGTGTTTCTTTTGATAATTTTCAGTTATGCATGATTTGCGCATGATCCACACTGACCTAAAGCCTGAAAACATACTCCTTGTTTCATCAGACTATGTCAAAGTTCCTGACTACAAGGTATATATCTATTTTGCACTCCTTGCATTCTCTGTTTGAACTTCTGCACCTTCCTTTGAATTATTCAAACTAATTGGTCACGGGTGATGCAGCGCCTAACTAAAGATGTAGTACAATTAATTTCAGACATCGGCCCATATATTAAGTGTATATCAGGATAATTAAACCAATTAATCCAGTGCGGATTTGTCAATCCCTGACATCTTTTTTTTTCTTTTTCCTCCAACAGATTTCTTCTAGATCGCCAAACTCATATTTCAAGAAAGTGCCCAAGTCTAGTGCTATCAAGGTTATTGATTTTGGTAGTACCACGTATGAGCGAGTAGATCAGAGTTACATTGTGTCAACTCGTCATTATAGAGCACCTGAAGTTATCCTTGGTATGTACTAAATACTGTTCGACTGGATGCTTTCCTTTGTTACTGAATTTGCATGTTGTTAATTCATAGGATCCCAGCCATTTCAGCTAAGTAGTTCATTTTGGTAATGTATTCTGTAGGTCTTGGCTGGAGTCATCCATGTGATATATGGAGTGTGGGATGTATATTGGTCGAGTTATGCACGGTATGCCTTGCTCTTGAAAACCTGTATGAAACACATTTGTCAAATCTTTTACGTTCTGACATCTGTGATCTCCTGATGTAGGGTGAAGCTTTGTTTCAGACTCATGAAAATTTAGAGCACCTTGCCATGATGGAGAGGGTACTTGGTCCACTACCAATGCATATGTTGAAGAGAGTTGAGTAAGTGAATGACAATGGAAACTTTTGATTGTTCTTTCATTTGTTTGATCTCTAAACCCAGTATAATGACTTTATTTTATTGTGCATGTTTAGCCGACATGCTGAGAAGTATGTTAGAAGAGGTAAACTAGACTGGCCAGTGGGTGCAACCTCGAGGGAGAGTATTAAAGCTGTGACAAAGCTCCCTAGACTACAGGTGTGCTTAGTTGCCATTTAATTTCTGACCTTTTTGAAGCCATTAATTGATCCATTTTGAATTTATTCCTTACTTTTTTTGCTCAAATATTTGCAGAACCTTATCATGCAGCATGTTGATCATTCAGCTGGTGATCTCATTCATCTGTTGCAAGGGTTACTTAGATATGACCCCTCTGAAAGAATAACAGCTAAGGAAGCCCTGAGACATTCCTTTTTTATGAGGAGATCACATTAGGCTACCCACCATTAGTAAATGATGAAGTTAGATCCACTAATTACTCATAAGCTGTCGCTTCCTGTAGCTGGGTCATCACCATCATTTACATTATCAATATGGTGATTTGCGTGTTGTGATAAGAATGGCCACAACCCTTCCCTATTAAAGAGGAGTCGATGGCCCTGTAAAATTTTCCATCTTAGTTTTGTGATGCTAGTGACTGAGGATTGTTTTTCGGCTGTTCTTGGGCCCTTAAACTCTTCATCCTTTTTTAGAAATGTGTGTTCTTACTGACATATATGAATTTGATGTATAGAAGATAATATCAATTTTAACATTAATGTTTAAAAAATTTCGACAAAAAATAACATTTATGTTTAAAATTTGGACTTGAATCATCCCTTCTCCAAATTCTTTAAATCTCTCTCCTCTATCTCTTTTAATTTCACTTTTTCTGGGTTGATGTACTCCCACAATCTGTTGTCTCACCCACTTCCAGCAATCTCAGCCAAATGTTTTATGGTTCATTTCCCATAATGCAGAAAAAAGTCAACAGAGCTACTAACTCGATCTTTTATTATAAGAAATTATTTAATAATTGATATATTTAGTCTTACAAATTTGGATCAATTACTTATTCTTTCACTCTTTCACTCATTTGTAAGCCAAACAAAACATTGTTTAAGCCTGGTATACTGCAAGAAATTCTTGTAAAGTGTTTGGTGCAACCAATATTTAAGAGTAGGCAGGATTTATATGTGATGTGAAACACTTAAAAATGGAAAAATGATTTTCTCAAAATGAAGGTATTTTCAAAAGATTATCAGAACTTCATCGAATGAATGCCAATAAATATCAGAACTTCAGGATTACTTTGAAGAGTGTGTATTCTCAAGATTACTCTTCAACTTTTAAGAGTATGTTCCTGTGCAACTACTGCCTTGAAAAAAAATAAAAATATACACAACAATAATGCCTCATTTTTCAAGATTACTTTTATCTTAAGTGTATCAGACTTTCTTGATTAAACATGAGACAGGGACAAAAGTATGTCATTACGATTAAACATGAGACATAAATTATATAGCTCTAAAAAAATTATGAATAATTTATCTAACAATTGATGGAAATTAATCACATAAATAAATTTATAAATAATACTTATAAATTAAAATTTATATATAATACTTATAAATTAACTTTTACTTCCATAAAGAATATTGATAATTAGTTAGAGATTCCATTAGCAAGTTAGAATATTACATTAGTTTGTTAGAGTTTATTATTAGATAGTTAATTCGTTAACTCTCGCCATATGTTTGGTCTAGTGATGAGAGACATGAGTAGTATGCATGAGGTCATGAGTTCGATTCTCATTGTCAACATTGTAAATAAAAAAAATAATTAGTTAATTCCAAGAACTACAATTATACCTTTTTTATTATCTTTGATTATTTTTATTATCTTTCAAACTTTTTAACCTCTTACCCTTCATTTTCTCCCTACCATAAAAATCTGAACAACATCAATTACAAATTTATTTATGTTGTTAATTTTTTATTGATCAGTCGATCAACCTATTCATAACTCTTTAATGGTAACTTAATAAAAAAGAGTAAAAATGTAAAATGATGACGGGCAGATGCTGTTAATGACACCAACTACACCTACTACTACCATCAACAAAATAATTTTTTATTTGAATATTTAAATAGATGCTGTTTCAGCCAATTACCTTTCAACAAAAGACCTTTATTTTAGAAAAATTGATATAGAATATAATTTAATTAATTGATTTGTTTAATTAAAATGATGACGTGTAGATGCTGTTTCAGCCAATTATCCTTCAACAAAAAGACCATTATTTTAGAAAAAATTGATAACGAATAGTGTAATTTGATTTTTGTGTGAATTCTTTTAATATATATAATTACTTCGTTCAGTTTCATATACAAGCAACAATTCACTTTTTATGTTTATATTGTATTACATCAGTTATTTAATTAATTTTAAAAATAATTTGTTGCTTAGACATAAAATTGAAAAAAACTTTTTTTTAATCAGAGACTGAAGAAAATAATTTATAAAACAACTTATGGTGCAACCAACGTTGTCTAGGATACAAACCAAAAGACATTATATGTGATCAGCATTATATCTCGTGCAATGTTGTTTGCTACATGTCTTCTTGTTGTCAATATTCAAAAATATTGTGGTTTGTGATATTTTATAAACTATTAAATTGTTCTCTATTTCTTTAGCTAACTATTATAGATGTTTGGCTTAATTAGTCTTTTGGTCCTTTAAAGACATTTTAGGTTTCACAATGGTCCCTTAAAGAAAAAAAGGTCAAGATTGGTCCCTTAAAGACACATTCGTTTCTCAATTGGTCCTTTCCATCAATTTTTTACATAAAACGTTAGTTTTAGTAGACTGAATTGTGGATGTCATTAAGTGTAAGTGGTCCACCAAAAACCTTATTAATTTTTAAAATTTTAACCATTGGAATTTTTTGTTATATTTGGAGTTAAAATTTAACAGAAATGACCAATATGACAAAAATATACGTCTTTAAGGGATCAATCCGGGTTTTTTTTTTCTTTAAGGGATCAATCCAGACTTTTTTTTCTTTAAGGGACCATTATAAAACCTAAAATGTCTTTAAGGGACCAATAGACTAATTAAGCCTAGATGTTTTTGACTCTATAACTAATATAAAATATTGAAAGAGTTGAGATCTATTTGAAAGTGAGTTATAGACACAAGAATCAATTTGATTCTTAAGGTGGTGGTAGATAGTTTCTCTATGTTTAAAAAAAGAAAAGTTTTATTATTCTTAATGTATATTTTTTTACATAAGTTCGTTTCTCTAAAATAAAACATAGGATTTACATCTTTAAACTTATAAAGTTAATATAATTAAAATTACAACAATATATAATCACTTTGACCACAAAATACTTGAAAAGTAGATTATGCTAAAAATGCTATTGGTTTAAGGTGAAGAGGTTCTTTCTTTGAGACAACAAGTCCAAATACCTCATTCATATCTATATCTTGTTTACCTAAATTTGTTTCATTTGGTAGCTTCCAATTGAACCAATAAAGAAGGCTAGCAAGTACATATTCAACAGTAGTTACTCCAAAATTCATTCCAGGACACCCCCTTCTCCCAAAACCAAAAGGGATAAACTGAAAATCTTGACCTATAAAATCAACTATGCTGTGTTCAAATCTCTCTGGCATGAACTCTTCAGGGTTGTCCCAATTTTTAGGGTCTCTTTGTATTGCCCATGAATTTACATATACCATTGTTTTTTCAGGAATATCATAACCTTTTAGATTTACATTAGATATGGTTTCTCTAGGAGCCATGAGAGGAGTAGCTGGATGTAACCTTAGACTTTCTTTCACTACACATTTTAAATAGTGCATTTGGTTGATGTCATTTTCTTCAACTTTTGATTTATTTCCAACAACTCTTCTTACTTCTTCCTGTATTTTTTTCATTACGGTTGGATGTCTCATTAGCTCTGAAATTGTCCAGTCTAATGTTGTTGAGGTTGTGTCAGTTGCTCCAATAAACATGTCCTAAATAATTACTTTCTTTTATTAAAAACTTGTTAATGCATGATTTGCACCAATATTATTCAAAAATAAAAAAGAAAAAAATAATAATATATATATAGGGTTTTGCTAGAATATACCCACTATTATCTATAAAAAGAGCGTGAATCACATTACATAGTTACATAATGTACCCTTGGAATCGGATTAATAACGCTATCAATAGTTTTATTATCCATTTAAGTGATTTTGAAGTCAATTAAGAGCTTTATGAGCTATTCAGCCTATTCTTAATTTGATTCAAATGTAACAAATTAATTGAACCTAATAAGTCGAAGCGAACTGCTCGTGAACTTTAAACGAGCCGAACTCGAGTTGGAAAAAAGTTTGTGTTAAACTCGAGCCGAACCAATTCTTATCGAGTCGAATCAAGCTCAGACAAATTCGACTCAATTCGACTCATTTCCAACCCCTAATTGGTTTGATCCTAATTGTGCATGTACTTTATTTGTATTTGATTTAATTGGCTCTCTCTCTTTTGCATTTTTTATTTATCTATTTGTTGTCTGGTTCATGGAAGTGCTAGAAGTCAATGTTGGTTTTAGGTATAGTGAACTTTTTTTCTTCTTTGGATCAAGGTGTGTGGTTATCTTGATTCTTAGTCTTATCTCTCAAGTTTGACAAGCATGGTGACTTTGTTTATTCATTAATTTGAGGGTCCCTAGGACATGACATGTGTTTTTATGATTCGGATCATTTCCAATTTTTCCTTATATTTTATCTTATTTTTCTTAATTCAAGAGTTGTTTTTCTCTTCTTTTTATTGTTTGTAATTTACCAACCGTTAGATTAAAAAAAAGGAACGAAAACATGAGGGAAAATTGGAGAGGATCTAAATCCGTCTTTTTCGTTCTATTGATGAGAATTGTTCATTACTATAGTAAAGACAATAGGTAGGTAGTCTTAGGTAATAAAATATAGTAAGAGAAATATCAAAATATTCTATTTGATATTTTCTCATTCAAGCACAATTAATTAGTTGTAAGAATGAGTTAGACTCAACTCTCAATTTTAAGATGGTCAAAGCATCTTCACGATCCGTTAGACTGCCTGCTATTAGGTTTTCGCAATCGGACCACCCACTGTTTACGAGATGTCTGGAATGTGTGTTTAAAAGTGAGAACAATCATCACCTTACAAATCGGTTTTGTAGGGTTGAGTTAGACTCAACTCTCGTTTGTATCTATGATAGTTTGTGTTTATAGTAAGGAAGTGAAAGTGTAAATGAAACAAAAAGAAAGGGATAAAAGAGAGAAAACCATTAGAAGTGCTTTGATATCATTATTGGAGAACTCAAATCCAAGCATGCCATCATCTTGGAGTTGAAGTAGAATATCCACAAACCCTTTTTTCTTGATTTGATTATCTTCCATCTTTTTCAAAGCCAAACGCTCTTCAATCACTTGATCAAAGAAACCATCAAATGCTTGAAAAGTATCCTTCATTTCTCCAATTTTTCCACTAAGAACATCAATCCAACTCAAAGAAGGGAAGTAATCTCCAACAACAAAAGTTGCAAGATACATCATAACTTTCCTTGCTAACACTTTCAAATTGCCATCACTAGTTTCTTCATACTTCCTTCCAAGAGCACATATACAAACAATATTATTTATTGTTGAAATAAGCATCTCACTTAGATTCACACATGCATCATTCAAGCTAGCTTCTCTTAGCTTATTCACCAACTCTTCAACTTCTTCTTCTCTAATGGGATAAGATGATTGAACACTTTTCATGTTTAATAATTCTCCAACACATAATTTTCTTTTTTGTTTCCAATTTTTTCCATAAAGTGCAAAACCAACATCATTACATCCATACAACAAGATTTTTTGAGCTATATGTTGGGGTCGGTTTGAAAAAACTTTATCATATTTTTTCATGATTTCCATGGCTACATCTGCTGAAGTAACCACTAGAGTTGGAGTTGGTTTTTGTCCCAATTGTAACAACATCATGTTGCCATATTTGAGTGATAGGTCTCTAAGAGAACGGTGTGGAAGTGTGCCTAGTTGATGAAGGTTACCAATGATAGGTAGTTTAGGTGGAAATGGAAGTTGATTAGTTTTGGATTTAGATTTGGGTTTTCTAATTGCAAAGTTAAACACAATCAATACACTTACAAGGAAAAAGAGAGATAGATATAAGGGAGAACAAAAAGCTCCTATAATTTGTTCATGTGACCATTTTTTGAGAGCCATTGGGTTTTTTAATAAACATATGTTGCACTTAGAGTTAGGCATACCATATATATAGAACATATGATCCCCACCAACAACTCATTGGTAAGTTGAGAGACATGAAAGGAATCCAAGTCTAGAGTTTAAATTTTAAAAACTACCATAATTTACTAACATAATACTCCCTCCGACTCATTTTAAGTGACACAGTTTGATCATGTGCACTATTATTTACATATTTTATTTTGATTTTATTTTTCTATTTATAAATAATAAATATAAGCATATAAGATATTGTTAGATTTATTTTGATAAATATTTTAAAAATATCAACTTTTTATAATTATTACTAATAAATAATTAAAAATATTAATGGTCAAAAAATTATGTATTAACATACGTGAAACAATCAATTGAATCATTTAATATGAAACATGGGATGTAATATTTATCCATTTAAAATGTATTAGATTAAGTTACTCCCAGAGTAACTCTTAGTCGAATTACTTCGCTTAATAATTGGTTATAAATATTTATTTTGTTTATGTTTTTTTTTATGGATTTTTTTAAAAAGTTTTGTAGTTTTAAAATTTTATTAAAATGTGCGGAGTTGGCTACTCAATAAACTTTTTTAATCGAAGGTTGAATTGATAAAATTAAATTTTTATAATGAGTTTCTAAACGGAATAATTCATCCAGCTGTTACTTTTGCATTAACTCGAATACATATATCTAAGTGTAGTTCAGTTGATAGTTAAAGTCGGAGTTTGAAACTATGAATTTTTCACTGTTGGAACAAAATTGAGATTTATAAATTCCCCAATCATTATTAAAGGTTTTGATGATAACAAAGTATTAAATATACAATTGGAGGTACTAAAATTTGTTTTCAAGTATGCAGAATTATTTTAAAGATAAGCTCTGAAGACATGTCAGAAGATGACCATTCAAAAGTTCTGAAGGCTCAGAGGATATCAACGTTCAGAAGATGTAACAATGTCAGTTTTTTTTATTTTATAATCATGTAACAATGTCAGTTAATTCTCTACCATTCATTTATACATGGGGATATTTTTATTAACAAAATAATTTAGCCGTTTAATTATTGTATCGTAGAAGGATAACACACTAATCAAATTCTATTCACACACTCCACATCCACTCAGTCAAATTAATTAGCAACAATTAGCAACATTATTGGTATTAGTATATTCACATATGTAGCTTCCTTCAATTCTTGGGCCAGTTTAAATGGTTCTCCTCGGCTTGAATTGCATCTTTATATTTGATTTAGAATGTATTATTTTCTAGGTGGGGTTTATTCATTTAATTTTAAGAGTTTAATATTTTTGTGACCATATTAGAAGAAAGCCCCACCATTTTTTTTTCAATTGTAAAATTATTGGACTTTTGGCCATTTCATATGTTCTGTGGGGTTGAAGAGATAAGACTCTGTTTCATTTTGTATAATGAACCAAATTTGAATGACATCAAGAAGTCAAAGTTTACTCAATTCCTTTTTTATTTTTGTTTTTGTTTTCATCACGGTATCCGGTTCACTGGATCGTCTAATCTGATTGGGGAGTCAGTTCTGACATTAAGTAGTTTTAGCCATCTTTCGATCGTAGTTGTGAAGAATCGAACTGTGATGGTCGTCACTACCAAATATAGCGTCAATCATCACTGAATCAACTAGTTAAACCAATTGAGCTAAGGATTAAGGAGTTGGAGGTTAAGGTTCAAGTCCTGACAAGAGAAAAAACTAACATAACATTGTAATATACTAACTACTAACAATTTGCCGAGTTAAAAATATGTTGAAACAACAATATTGATCAATGAGGGATTGAAGAAATTACATTTTGATTACAGTGATTTTAGTTTTTTCGATAATAGATGATAATGATAAAATACTATCATATCTTGTTTTAATTTTTTTTAACGAAATAAGTTGCTCAAATTAGATTTACATGTATATATTTTGATTTTTGATTTATATGTTTTATAAATATATAGCGGTGTCAGTATCCTATATTTTTTTCATTAGCGGTGTCGCGCTGTCCGAGTCGGATTATGTGCTTCATATATTCATTTACTGTAGGTCTGAATGAATTTTAAAATATTGATTTGAAAAAAGTCGTTGCCTAAGTATATTAATTTGGGCCACTTAATTATACTTATTTATACCTGACATTTTCCAATTTTGAAGGTTAAAATACAATTGAAGTAAACAGCTACCTCTAGATTATTTTGTTTCATCCTTCCTTAAAAAAAAAAAGATTATTTTGTTTCGACTAACTACTGAAGCATATACATGTAACAACAACACATGTAGTAAGTAAGAAGTATAAACATGTAACATCAACGTATCGTCCCTAATTTATTACATTTTCCGTCTTATTTATAAATAAATAATAATATTTATTTTTTCAAATTTATTGTATAATTAATGTAAGAAGATTTTTCTCAAAATGTTAAATTACTATTTTTTGCCATTCAAAAAATTAATTTATCTCTTACAATAAATATGAATATAATTTTTTTTGGTCATAATACGAATATAAAATAATTTAAGTCATCTCTACCGAGTAAATATAAATTAAGTCATCAGTTACGTACAAGTCTACCCTTAATTAAGTCATCTCATAAAAAATAATCTTATCTTTATGAGAAACGTCTACAATAACATCTTCTGATTCAATAAAATAAAATACTAAAGTTTTACCTAACAAAAAAAATAAAAACTAAAGTCTTTAAAAATTAACAGCACTCTGACACTTAGGAATTGGTGGTAATTAAAATAAATAAAAAAATTGTAACGAAATTGAGTTCAAGTAACACTTTTCTCGGATTTTATATATTATATAATGGAATTTTAAATTATCGGAATCACCTTCTTCTAAAATTCAGAGGATTAATATAAAAAAAAAATGATGTTGATCCACTTTCTTGCAGGACCGGCCTAAAACGAATTTTGAAAAGAGGAATTTATATATTCTAATAATAATACATTTGTTAAAACAATGGGAATGAATAATGTTATCTATTTTAGGATACAAATTTTATTGAGAATTATTTAGTTTAGTTAATACATTATCATGTTATCGATCTTAGAGCATATTAAGTTTATATCTTGGTTTTGGTTTATAGGGAGAGCCGGTTGTAATCTTTCTTTTGTTTATTCTAATTGGTGTAGTAATCCCTTAAATTGTTTACAATGTTGTTAAGAGTTACTTATTTTGAATTGTAAAGGTTTGAGTACTTCTTGTACTCCTTATAATTCATTTTTTGCTTATAAAAAAAATGTTATGGATCTATTCTTGATAAACTTTGGAATAATTCAATATTCAAGCATCGCATATGGATAGTACAAAAAGTCTTTTAGAGAATAGAGATATTTTTGTTGGGTGGATCCCTCCTCAGTCCTCATGTGGGAACCACAGATAAAAGAAAAGAAAAAAAATATAAAAGAAAATAAACAAAAAAAAAGAAGGTTTGTTTTAGAGCTGTCAAAATGGGCTAGTCTGAATGGACCGACCCGTCAAGCCCGATTTTTTTCTAGGTTTGGGCCTTGAAAATCCTAGTCCATATTGTTTTCGGGTTTTTTAGCCCGCCCTATAAAGCCCGTTTAAAATATGGGCTAGTCCGAATGGGCCACAGGCGGCCCGCAAATCCAAATAAATAATAATAATTTTTTTTTTTTCAAAATAAATACTATAAATAATTTGTTTTGGATGATTTGAACTTATTTTGTATTGTAAGAGTTTCTTTGGCCGCTCTACGAGTGTCTCAAATATAATCCGCTACTTAAGTAGCAGACGGTGTTTTTTTCTTCAAATTTCTCATTTTTATTACTTAAGTAGCGGATGAGTAAAAATGGGGCACGCGAGAAACTCGTAGGTAGCGGATGAGTAAAATAGAGCGCGTGAGAAACTCGTAGGTAGCGGATGAGTAAAAATAGGGCGTGCGAGAAACTCTTAAGTAGTGTATGAGTAACAATAGGGCGCGCGAGAAACTCTTAGGTAGCGGATGAGTAAAAATAGGGCGCACGAGAAACTAATAAGTAGCGGGTGAGTTAACAAAGGGCGCGCGAGAAACTCATAGATAGCGGATGAGTAAAAATAGAGCGCGCGAGAAACTCGTAAGTAGCGGATGTAAAAATAGGGCGCGCGAGAAACTCTTAGATAGCGGATGAGTAAAAATAGGGCGCACGAAAAACTCAAAGTAGCGGATGAGTAAAAATAGAGCGTGCAAAAAACCCGTAGGTAGCGGATGAGTAAAAATAGGGCGCGCGAGAAACTTGTAAGTAGCGGATGAGTAAAAATAGGGCGCGCGAGAATTTTTTATCTTATATAGTATATGTATAATATAAGACTAATGATTAACATGGCGATGTAGTTAATTTGAATGTCCAATTTTTGTATGCACAACACAGCGTAGTAGTAGTTTTTTAGTTATTTATAAGGTTGAGTTTGAACACTAAAAGTAAAAAAAAAAACCGGGACGGCCCGAAAGGCCCGAAAGGCCCGAAATAATGGAGTTATTTTTGTGTATTTTTAGTCCTAAAAAATTTAGTAGGAGCGAGCATATTATGGTATCAAGATTCGCCATCAAGAGAGGGAGAAGAGCCTTGACTTTCTGTTAGGCCGGTCTCGTCATTCATGCAATTCCCCGTCAATCGTTCACGCAAGCATCAACACTTTTAGATTAGATTAGAGACAACAATTGACTTCCCCTTTTTGTGGTCCTCGAATATTCTACAGTCTTGTTACCTTTCACAGAATTCACAAAAAGCCTCAATAGCCTATCCTCTTTCTAGTTTGAGGATGTATGTAAAAATCGGTCGTTCTTGTCCGTTTTGTCTTTATCTGAGGGCTATCCCAAGTAGTTTAGTGGTTAGAATTCTTCCTTTTAAAGGTGAATAAATAGAAGGACTAGAATTTGAACCTTGGTACTTGCAATAATTTACAATGTCACTCACAATTGAGCTATGCTCACTGGGACAAGTTATTGGCGTTGATTGTAATAATGCTATCCCTAATTGTATTGAACAAGCTATTGCTAATGATATTTGTTTCTCTAAAATAAACATAGGAATTACACCTTTGAACTTATAATAAAGTATATATTTTTTTGAATGTAACTTATAATAAAGTAAATACAATTAAAATTACAACAATATATAATCACTTTAACCACAAAATAGTTGGGAAGTAGATTAAACAAAAAATGCTATTGGTTTAAGGTGAAGAGGTTCTTTCTTTGTGACAACAAGTCCAAATACTTCGTTCATATCTATATCTTGCTGACCAAAGTTTGTTTCAGTTGGTAGCTTCCAATTGAACCAATAAAGAAGGGTAGCAAGTACATGTTCAACAGTAGTTACTCCAAAATTCATTCCAGGACACCCCCTTCTCCCAAAACCAAAAGGGATAAACTGAAAATCTTGACCTATAAAATCAACTATGCTGTGTTCAAATCTCTCTGGCATGAACTCTTCAGGGTTCTCCCAATTTTTAGGGTCTCTTTGTATTGCCCATGCATTCACATATACCATTGTTTTTTCAGGAATATCATATCCATTTAGATTCACACTAGACATTGTTTCTCTAGGAGGAATGAGAGCAGTAGCCGGATGTAACCTTAGACTTTCTTTCACTACACACTTTAAATAGTGCATTTGGTTGATGTCATTTTCTTCAACTTTTAATTTATTTCCAACAATTCTTCTTACTTCTTCCTGTGCTTTATTCATTATGATTGGATGTCTCACAAGCTCTGAAATTGTCCATTCCAACATTGCTGAGGTTGTGTCAATTCCTCCAACAAACATGTCCTAAAAATTGTAAATAATTATTATTTTTACTTTTATTAAAACTTGTTTATGCATGGTTTAAACCGCTTTCAAAGAAATATTGAAATGTAAAACAATGAAGCATACAAACTTCTATTTAATCCTAAAATATCAAATAAAAATTCTTAATAGGTGAATGAACGACTGTCAGCACAGAGCGACCCACGTACTCACTACTCCCTGCAGTAAGCAACAAGTGATTATGACTTTTTCAAGCTAAACCATTCAAAATTATGGAATGATACAAATATTAAGATAAACCCGGCAATGAGACCTCTCTACCAACCTCCGACGAATTAAATCTTGTTAAACAAAATAACCTAGAACCATTTGAAAACCAAATCTAGAATAGTCAGTCAACGGGACTAAGTCCCACGATATTTTACGATATTGTAAAAAACAAGCTAAATTGGTTGAACCGACAATTAATTAGTTTGTTAATTAGTTTAAACCTAGTTGTGCATGTATTTTAATCTGTATTGGATTTAACTGGTTATCTCAGTTACATTTTTTATTTATTTTTATTTAAAAATACTTTTAAATTTTTATTTATCTAATAGTTGTCTGGTTAATGGAAGTGCGAGAGAGCGGTAAAAAATGGATCGGGCTAATTGGGCCGGCCCATAGACTTGGGCTGATCGGGTCTCAAAAAAGCTAGCTCAAATGAAACTGCCCTTTTTGGCCCAAGTCATGTAGCCCAAATGAATATCGGGTTGGACCGTGCTAGCCCATCGGGCTTCGGGCCGGCCCATTATAAAAAAACTTATGTCATTTTTGTAAAAATAATATCAATTAAAAACATAAAATATTATCATCTAATTGAAAAATTATCATAAAAAATATAATTAAATTTGTAAGCATAATAAAAATGGTCATATTTACCTAAAACCTTTAAAGAAATTAAGTTTTTAATTTACTAATTTGATTTACTTTCTTTTATAAGAATTAAATTTGAGTTTAATTGATATTTAGTGTTGATGTAAAAATTAATTACACTCATATACAATTATATTTCAATAAAATTGATAAATATGAGGAATGAATACATTTGAGTCATGTAAAAAAATCGAATAAATGAGAAAAAATTAAATAAAATGGGCTGGGCCGGCCCATTAGCCCACATGGCCCATACAAGTTGGGTCTGGCTCATAAATATATGGCACAATAATAATTGGATTGGGCCGGACTAACACACACTCATAAATATATATATATATATATATATATATATATATATATATATATATATATATATATATATATATATATATATATATATATAGTCTGGCCCACCAAACAGATCGGGCTGGGCCGAACCATCCCATTTCAAAGCTCTAACTAGAAGTCATTGTTGATTTTAAGTATAGTGAACTTTTTTTTTCTTTGGATCAAGCTAAGGTGTGAGCTTATCTTGATTCTTTATCTTATCTCTCAACACTCACAAGTATGGTGACTTTGCATGTTCCATTAATATGAGGGTCCCTCACAATAAGAAAAGGACATGAAATTGTCTTTGTCAACAAGATGGAAAATGAGCGGGGGGATATTTTACATACAATTCTCCACTATTCAAAACAATTTCCGTCTTTATTCTTCATTTCGGAGAGTATTTTTTTCTCTATCAAATTAGTTGTAAAAAAAGTTTAATCATAAACTAATTAAAAAATGAAGATATTATTGTGAGTCTTGCGAGTTGTAATATTGATAAACTCATAATCATCACATTATATGAATAAACTTATGCACACATTGTGTGATAATATAAATAAATATAACATATAAACCACTTAAATATACGCAAACAAATGTTATTTTAATAAAGTGTTTCGGGACTGAATCTCCACATTACGGTAGACAAAATTTCATCCCCATCCTCAAACTTCATAGCAAAAGTAATTAACTAGAATGCTATTACTATGATTAATTATGTGAAAATAGTAATCTTAATACGTGTATATGCATGCAAGTTTGTGTTTATAGTGAGGAAGTGAAAGGGTAAATTAATGAAACAAAAAGAAAGGGATAAAAGAGAGAAAACCATTAGAATTGCTTTGATATCATTATTGGAGAACTCAAAGCCAAGCATGCCATCCTCTTGGAGTTGAAGTAGAATATCCAAAAACCCTTTTTTCTTGAATTGATTATTTTCCATCTTCTTCAAAGCCAAACGCTCTTCAATCACTTGATCAAAGAAACCATCAAGTGCTTGAAAAGTATCCTTAAATTCTCTAATTTTTCCACTAAGAACATCAATCCAACTCAAAGAAGGGAAGTAATCTCCAAAAACAAAAGTTGTAAGATAAATCATAACCTTCCTTGCTAACATATTCAAATTGCCTTCACTAGCTTCATCAAACTTCCTTCCAACAGCACATTTACAAACAATATTGTTTATTATTGAAATAAGCATTTCACTTATATTCACACATGCATCATTCAAGCTAGCTTCTCTTAGCTTATTCACCAACTCTTCAACTTCTTCTTCTCTAATGGGATAAAATGATTGCACACTTTTCATGTTTAATAATTCTCCAACACATAATTTTCTTTTTTGTTTCCAATTTTCTCCATAAAGTGCAAAACCAACATCGTTGCATCCATACAACAAGATTTTTGGAGCTATATGTTGGGGTCGGTTTGAAAAAACTTTATCATATTTTTTCATGATTTCCATGGCTACATCTGCTGAAGTAACCACTAGAGTTGGAGTTGGTTTTTGTCCCAATTGTAACAACATCATGTTGCCATATTTGAGTGATAGGTCTCTAAGAGAACGGTGTGGAAGTGTGCCTAGTTGATGAAGGTTACCAATGATAGGTAATTTAGGTGGAGATGGAAGTTGATTTTTGGATTTAGGTTTGGGTTTTCTAATTGCAAAGTTAAACACAATCAACACACTTACAAGGAAAAAGAGAGATAGACATAAGGGAGAACAAAAAGCTCCTATAATTTGTTCTTGTGACCATTTTTTGAGAGCCATTGCTTTTCCAAACATATATGTTACACTTAGAATTAGGCATACCATATATATAGCACATTATCCCAAGTCCCAACCAGCAACTCATTGGTAACTTGGTAAGTTAAGAGAAATGAAAGGAATTCTAGAGTTTAAATCTTGAAACTAACATAATTTATTAACATATTACTTCCCTCCGTACTATTTTAAATGACACGGTTGAATCAGATGCACTATTTATATATTTTATTTTGATCATATTTTTTGATTAATAAATAAAAATAAATATTAACATATAAATTATTTTTAGATTTATTTCGATAAATATTTTTAAAATATTTACTTTTTTTTAATTTTTACTAAAATATAATTAAAAATATTAATTGTTAAAGTTATGCATAACATACGTGAAACAGTCAACTGAGTCATATAAGACAAAGGGAGTAATATTTATACATGTAAAATGAATTAGATTTAGTTACTCCTGGAGTAACTCTTAGTTGAATTACTTTACTTAATAACTAGTTATAAATATTTTATTTCACCAATCTAATAGTCGATATTTGTTTATATTTTCTTTTAAAAGTTTTTTTAAAGAATTTTTTTTAGAAAGTTAATAGTTTTAAAATTTTATAAAAATATGTTGAGTAGATCTACTCAATAATTATTTTTTAATTGATAATCGAATTGATAAAATTAAATATTGATAATGAGTTTTTAAACGAAATAACTCATCCCACGGTTACTTTTGCATTAAAAATATTAACGGTTGGAGTTTGAACTTCAAATTTTTTACTTCTACAAACTTAAAGTGTGAGTCTGACCACTAAGATATTTGACAAAAAAAATAAATTAAGTAACATTTGAAAAATGTTACCCCCCCCCCCTCCCCTCCCCCAGAACACTAAGATTGTGTTTGAACGCTAGGCAATTCAAATTATTCAATTGAATGTGCTTCATTTCATTGTTAACATTTTTGGGCAACTTTTATAAATTTTAAATGTTTTGGGTCAATTTTAGGATTTGACAAAAAAAAGGGGCCAATGTGCAAATTTTGAAAATTTATAGAAACTATTTTAGGGGTCAATAATTTGTTTTTTTTTGAAAATTTATGGGGGCAAATTTGAAAATTTTGTAAAATGTGTAGACCAACTTGCAAAAATGGTAAGAATCAATTTGACACTCGCATGTATTCTTTCTAAAATTGTAAGGAAAAAATTTCAAATACTCAATTTTTAAGTGGCATTTGAAATTTCTAAACTTAACTTGAACAATATATACTTTATATAAGCTCTCATCATTTTAAAAATTCTTATAATTAATCATGCAAATAATGAAATTTATAGTAAAATTTAAATTCTCTAAAAAATTCTTTCATCCAAATATATACACTAAATGAATGAAATGAATAATGTCAATCAAGTCTCTACCATACCATTCATTTACATGGGGATATTTTTATTAAGAAAATAATTTATCCGTTTAATTAATTATGACACTAATCAAATTCTATTCACACACTCCACATCCACTCGGTCAAATTAAGCAACAATTTGCAGCTTCATTATTGTTGCTTAATTCATTCATATACGCAGCTTCCTTCAATTATTATATCGGGCCAGTTTAAATGTTTGTTTCTCCTATGCTTGATCTTGAATTGATTTTCTAGGTGTAGGTGGGGTTTATTCATTTAATTTTAAGAGTTTAATATTTTGTGACCATCTTTTGTCAACAAAAAATTATTTTGTGACCATATTAGAAGAAGGTCCCACCATTTTTTTCCAATTTTAAAATTATTGGACTTTTGGATATTTCGTGGGGTTAAGAGATAAGACTGTTTCATTTCATTTGAATAATGAACCGAATTTGGATTATATATTTTTGGTTTATGACTTTATGTAATATAAGTGCATTTTAATTTTAGTCTTTAAAAATAAAACTCATTTTATCACTAGTTCACTACAATATCAAAAATTAAAACCCACGAAAATGAAAAACATAATAAATATTCTTCATCAATCCGCAAAATATATTGAAAATCTTATTTTGTAAGAAATTCATTTGCAAGAAAAAGAAGAAGTATGTGTGACAATGTTTAACACTAACAAATTATAATCTGTAAGGAGACAAAATAAAGGGAAGGGTCTAGAAACTGATGAGTTAGCAAATGAGGAGTGGAGGGTCTCACAAGAGGCAAATGAAGGTCATTCTGTTAAGCTTGATGCGAATTATCACACTAAGGGATTTTATCACACATGGATAGTATATATAGTGAACTAGGAGTTATTTCTGATTTTTATGTGATTGGTGAAGTTGTTATTCTTCTCTCCCAAACTCTCTTTTCACATCTCTAATTCCTTTTGTATTGCAACTATGATTCCTATCATAGCTTTATTTCCTATTCAATTTTAGTATCATTACATTGGTGCTTTCATTCTCACCATGGCAGAGTATGTGAAGAACATCGCCGAAAAAGATCGATGGGATCGATGGGAGAAAATGCACGCTCGCAACAATGCTGCTTTCGACAGAATCATCTCCAAATTGGAGATTCTACTTCAACACTACAACTGCTCGCCGAGCTCTTCCCATGGTGCATCGAACTCACCCAAATACATCCCTACACCAGAACCGTTGAATACCAATTTATTGATGCATGATGAATTTCGTTTATCTGCAAAACAGATCGAGGTTCCTTCTGTTAGTGAGCAGAAATTATTGCAAGAAGAAATTGTTGCTTCCAAATCGGCGAACAAAACTCTCTTAGTTTCAGATACAATTGTTCCCTCCATGGCACCAATCGTGAATCATGTTGTAACCAAGGACACTGCCCTGCCTTCTTCGGATGCATTTCTTCCATTCTTGGAACCGATTCTGGAACCTGAATCTGTCTGTGAGACGAAAATGGTGGAAACAGTGACGCCGACATGTGATGTCGATAACGATGTTGGAAAACTCGCCATAATAGAGTCATTCACGAGGATTCATGGAACACCAAGACAGAGGGATCGACGATTCACTAAAATTGGTTTGGAGGTTACTACAGAGACAATGGCCTTGATTTCACAGCACGAGCCACAAGATAACGAGTCAATTTCAGAATGGCTATGTACAGCAAAATCACCATATCCAATAATAATGTTGTCTAGCTCGATACAAACAAGCCTTTCTCATGCTCGACGAAATGTCTCAATGAAGTCGCTGCTGCCAAAACCACCAGATTGGACCTATCGCACAATATCGAATCCTCCACAGCCACCTGCACCACCTGATCAGACAAGCTGTGTAGTTGCTACCAGGTTTGCTGATCATATTAAATCTTGGTATATTGAATATAGCATTGTGGTGGGTACATTAGGCAAAATTAAAAATGAAGCATGTGGTACAATGTTCATTTTGTACGATGAAAATAGTTATAGATACATGAAATTAAAGGGTGGTAGGATAGAATTGTCTCATGGCTACTTTCTTGTAGTTTACGGTATCATTAAACTAATAGAAGCACTCTTAGTCGCTAATGAGGTTCTGTCAAAAATTAGTCCTCTGGACAACCACTTTTGTGGATTTGGGGAACATGGAATTGCACCAGATAATGTAGCTATGACAAATGGTGTTGGTAATAATGTATCTATTGGAGAAATCGCAATTACTCTTGAAATTACACATGGAAAATCTGTTTGTACTGGATTGTTAAATGCTCCATCTTGGACTAATATTGAGTATCATAGTTTTCTTGTTGTGCTCAATGTCTTTGAGAAGAACATTAAATTTTTAAAGAGATTGGTTGGGACTAAAAGTATGGGAGACATATGGTATTTCTCTTATGAAAAATTTTGTAGGTCTATATGCTATTTTCAGTGGACAAAGAATAGAAAGTTGAAAACTCAAAGACGTGTATGCGGCTATAAAATCTTCACTGGATGGAAGCAACAAAAGCTGCTGTCAAGTTTGTTTTTTCATGTGTCAGGGGATTATCATTCTTCTTTGGTTCAACTTTGGAGGAATTTTAGAGAGGAAAATATATCAATTGAAGAGTTTGTGTTTGCTCTAAAGGTTGTTAGCCATTGCTTGCTTACTGATGCAATGAGTATTTGGCAGGAGAAATATTATGAAGCAATCATTGCATGCCGGAGAGCATCAAATGATTTTAGGACTCACAAAGGAGAGACTCGTTCATCATGTTCACCGTGGTTGGATCGAGAGTATTGGTACCGGATTGAATCACACATTAATGACATTCTCATGATATGGAAAGATCAGTTGGTCCATTCATTCAGTGACTTTTATGCACACTATGGCAGCATTCACAAAGCTTGTGACCTATTTCATGATGTGAAGAAGAAGGATATGATAGCATACTATTCTGCAATGACTTACAACTGTGAAATGAATGCCAACATGATTGATGAGTTAATTGCACCAATAGTTGGCAAGGGAGTTGGCCTAAACTACACCACTTGTATTGGAATTGTCATTGTTGTGCCTCTTGAAGATGTTGCTGCTTCATTAATTCAAGTTCCGTGCCTGACTTATTTTTATGTTGCTTTTACTACACTAGTACATTTACTGAGTGTACACACTTCAATAATGCCAGCTGTTACAAATGTTGAGATGGTAGGAATGCTTGGATCTTGGTCACAAAGTGCAAAGCTTGATCTACTTTGTGTTCATCTTATTGTTTTTCCATGGCACTCCAAGAAATGGGATCCGGGTGGATTGTCTTTTGGCGCGGTGTGCTTTGCTTTGAACTTGGAAGTCATATGGAAATATGTTGCTATCATCCAATTGTATTCTCTAGTCCATAAAGAAGGCATACTTAACTTGGAGCTTACTTTAGGAGTTACTACTCTCAGTCAACACCTTTATCTTAATTTCAACCTTGAGGACAAGGTTGGTTTTAAAGGGGATGGTATTGTAAGGAGACAAAATAAAGGGAAGGGTCTAGAAACTGATGAGTCAGCAAATGAGGAGTGGAGGGTCTCACAGGAGGCAAATGAAGGTCATTCTGTTAAGCTTGATGCGAATTATCACACTAAGGGATTTTATCACACATGGATAGTATATATAGTGAACTAGGAGTTATTTCTGATTTTTATGTGATTGGTGAAGTTGTTATTCTTCTCTCCCAAACTCTCTTTTCACATCTCTAATTCCTTTTGTATTGCAACTATGATTCCTATCATAGCTTTATTTCCTATTCAATTTTAGTATCATTACATAATCATCCTCTTTATCCTTGTATGATTAACCAGTTTTTAATGGGTCAAATTTCCTATTTTTAAGGTTTTTTTTTTCTCTATCATGTTTAAATTTTTGTTATCGTAACATATTCATCACTTCAGTTTAAATATTCATCATTCTTTAACCGAAAAACATCCAAAATTCGACTAATAAAATCATCTCTTCAAACTTGATTTTAAACTCATCACCAACACAGAGTCGTCTTCGCTGTCTATCGGTCTATATCTAACTTGCAACTACTTTTCCCATCATTTAATTTTTCATTTTCACAATGTGTATATATAACAAACTATGATGTAGAAATGTATTTATGCATGAGATCATTTTATCTCTTTACTCTTTTTTCTCTCAAGGTTAGTTCATCTCTTTAACAATACTGCTAGTAGTTCTTTTGAGGAGAAAGTCTGATTTTATTAACTTTGATGCAATTTTTTATAGCAAGTCAAAACTCAAAAGTACATTGGGGCCGTTTGAATTTATTTATTTTTTAGCTTACAAAAATAATTTATGCAAATAAATAAATTTTTATGTTAATTCATAAATTTTTAATGACAAAAATTATATTTTTATAAGTTATTTTTATCATAAACTACCTTAAAAAATTTATAATAATACATAAAAATTTATTTATTTGTAAAAGTTATTTTGATTAAGTTTAAAAATAAACCAATCAAACGGACCCTACACTCAACTAAAAATGCATATTAGTATTATTTAAAAAATACACATTATTTAATTATTTTCTTTTTTCTATCTTTTAATTAGAAACATGTGTGATCAAATTCTTGTCATAATCCAAAACTTCCTCTTAAACGAATCTATCATAGACATGGACAAATTTAACATGGTCCATATTATGACATCAAAATTTGCAATGCACGTGACAAATCCTTCTTCAACTGCCAATCAATTTAGGCACTTTCTAGCAACAAATGTTTTCGGTGAGATTTGTATTGAATGAAAGAGAAAAAAATATATGCCAAATACGTGAATGTGTTATTTTATTGAGTTTAATTTATGTCTACCGTTAGTATAAAGATTCTTTACACATTCATCTAATGATGTATTGTCACATTATTTAATAAACGTGACATATCATGTACTTTTAAATATCATACATGACGTATTGTTATATTAATAGATGCACGTGTAAAATAACTTTACACTGACGATGCATATAAGTTAAATTTTATTTTATTTGTCGATGGAATTTCTCAACATTGTAATTTAAGCCACATATATTAAGAGCGTGGATTTTCACTACTCCCCCTCTAGTGAAATCAAGGGTTGAGAGAATCTTTCTCTCTCGTACGTATTAGACAAGACATTTAATTTTAGCGTGAGTCAATAACAATGGTGTAATATTTGACTCTTTAGCTAATTAATGAAATACACTAACTTCGTCCAAAAAAATTGAGGGGCCATCAAACAAAATTTACGTAGCCATCAAACAAGAGATAAAATATTTTGAGGTGGCCATGACACACACAGCCCCCTCTAGTTCTTTTCCTGCCTATTAATATTCCAATAGTTAAAAGTTAGTTTATTTTATCGGTTTTCATTACCAGTATCCGTTCATTGGACTGTTTAATTTGATTCGAGAATCAGTTCTGATATTAAATAGTTTCAGCCCGCTTAAAAGTTAGTTTTTCATTGAGGTGATCAAGAGGTTTGCACAATGGAATGTGTAACTTTCTCTTAGAGTGTGATTGGTTGTGGAGAGAAAGTAAAAAGAGAGAAATATGTAAGAGAGAGTATGAGAAGAGAGAAAGATGTGAGAAATTGAGTAGATTTGAGATATTGTTTATTATAAGAGAAAGATGAGAGAAATAGAAAAGAGAGAAGTGTTGATTAGTTATAGAGGTGGGAATAGGTCAGGCCGGCCTACATGGCCTTAAGGCCTATCCTACATAGGTTCAGGCCAGACTAGCTCATTTCTTTAAATAGAGCAAACCAAGACTTTTTTATAAGCCTATTTAATTAAATAGGTCAGGCTACATACCATTAAAAAAGCCTTTTAGCCTACTAGACCGACCTATTTAAGATAATATGAATAATATTTTTATTACTATTATTATTTATATATTAAAATTTGTACTTTGATTAAATTATAAATTTATTAACTTTTTGGCAGTTTAAGTTTATTAATCTACATTAGTTTTTCACATATATAAATGTATTATTATAAACTAGAATTGAAATATGATGACATATATAATCAAAATCTATAAAATATCATGTTAAATATCAAAAGGACAATTATTTATTTAAATATGTTAATGTGAAATATGCTTTTAAACAGGCTAACATGCTACATAGGCTTTCAAAAGACCAAGCTTAAGCCTAAATTAAAGATAAGTCTATGATAGGCCACATGCCTTTGATTTTTCGACATGCCAAGCTCAGGCTTGGCAGAACCTAGCTCGACCTAGTCTATTCCCTCCTCTAATTAGTTACGAAAGTTAGAGCTGGGTATACGGACCAAGGTTCGCGGGCCAACCCGTTTAACCCGCAGCCCGCGCGGTCTTAAGACCATTTTTTTTGGCCCGTTTATATTTTTGCCCGTGTGGGTTGGATCGTTAAAACCGCGGGTTATGCGGGTTAAATCCGCGGGTTCGCGGGTTAGCCCGTGGCCCGCATTCTTTATATATATATATATATATATATATATATATATATATATATATATATATATATATATATATATATATATATATATAATTACAAAATTTACCATTTATAAATAATTTAGTCCATATCCAAATCCAACGCTTTTAACAAAAAAAAAAAAAACCTTTAATGTAGGGATTTCAAGTGTTACAATGGAGGCATTAAGCAGGAGTGACTATTTTCCTTCAGCTTTCAATTAGTTAATTATATACATACATTACTGTTTTGTTTTTGAATCGGTTGGTGGTATTAGATTTTTTGTTGTACTTTTAATATTGGTTTGGACTATTAAATTTCTTTTTTATATTTTGAACAAGTTAAAGTTCTTATTCAATATCATCTGGGTTTATTTTATGGATTTGAAGTATGTGTGGAGAAATAATTACGCTAAAAACGAGTTGAATTTGATTTTAGTTGCATTATTTTTAAAGAGAAGATAGATAAACTCAATGATATATCACAAACTTTATTTATTTTTATTTGTTAGTTCAAGTTATAACATAAAATTATTAATAATATAGTTTTTTTTAGCTTTTATTATATCAATATTTTACTAATTTTGTTTATTTTTTTGAAAAAAGTTTTTTTTTGTAATAGTCCGCGGGTTAACCGTTTAACCCGCGGGCTTACGCGGACCAAACTCGGACTTAATTTTAAAACTCGTTTATATTTGATGACGGGCTTGTTCGCCCCGTTTAATATGCGGGCTTATGCGGGGCGGGTTAAACGGGGCGGGCTAGCCCGCATACCCAGCTCTAACGAAAGTACTAAAATATCATTGAATATGGAATACATATCATATATTAATTTTAGTTCAAATAATTAATTAAATCATTATTTAAGTAAGCAAATTATCTAAGTTATTTTTTTTATTAAATTACCCCAGGCCACTTTTTTTTTTTTTTTTTACGTGTGATAACTCATGAATTACCAGATTTTTTAAACAAAAATCTACCTTTTTTTAGTAACATAGAGTGCAGCAAATATTAAAAGCAAGATATGAGCAATAATGAAATAACCGTATCTCTTTTTAGTTTCTTCACATGTTTGAGAAGTATTAAAAAGCATGTGGGACTTACCATGATGTGGATTTCCTGCTGTTGGATTTTAACGCAGTTTCACGCAGTAGCAGATCGCATGCATCCATTACAGATCAGACGGTTACGATTGAAAATACAGTTTTATATATTAAAACAATATCAGCCACACATTTTAGATCAGACGGTTCTGATCTAAAACTGCGTGAAAACTGTACCTTTTTGAACAGCGTTAAATCCTGTTCCGACTTACCAAAGCCTCTGTGCTCTAACTCTCTCTTCACCTTCTCTCTCTCTTGAAACTCTCTTGTACCAAACAAGCCCTTATTGTATAGTATACTTTTGAGTGACGCTAACAAGTATTTTAAAGACACTCATTAATTAAATATGTATAAATATAAAAAAAAATGTATTAAAAATAATTTTTAAACCTAATAAAAATTAAATACACTATTTTTCAAATTAAAATTTTTGTACTAACTTTCTTAGCAAGTGTTCTAAGGGATCTGATAGAGTTGAATCCACTGTTTTTATATTCTTAGAAGAAGAAGAAATGCATGGGTAAGCCCTCATACATAGTAGAGTCCATTTTGGGTTGGGTCTGACCGTCTGGGTCCAATTCAAAATAAGTAGACAATTTTTTTTTTCTTTTTCTTTTTTCATTTCCTTATCAAAAGTAATTAAAGAATAATTGCATAATGATATTCCTTTTAAAAAATTGCATAATGATAAAATAAACAAACTTTATTTGATTAGTAGAACAGATAGCTGCTGAGTCCTCCAGAGTAGATCAATTTGGACCAAACTGAGTAAACAAACGTACTATTGTGTTTTTCTTGTTCTTTCATTCTTTTCTCTTTCGCGTGGTTATTTTTCGTTTGGATTATTACTATCTCTATCGGCTTTATTTTGGTTGCTTGATCAATTTACTCCACACATCAAGTTTTTCATTGGTGTGATTTTAATCGAATTGACAACCGATATAGTTTGTAGGGTTGCTTTGGGAAGAAAGTATAGTGGTGAAAGTGGAAAAGGATATTTTTTTGGTAAAAAAGTGGAAAAGGATTTAAGAAGTTGTTGATGGATTTTACTGAGTTACTTAGTGCTTTTATTGTTGAGAGATTTTTGTACCTTGGCTTGATTGGTTGACTCATGTTTCTGGAGTTTATGCAAGAGCTAAAAAAGTGGCAAAACAATTTGATGATCTTTTGGAGGATGTAGTTGAAGATCATATCAAACGTCAGAGAGGAACTAGTGAAGATTTTGGTGACTTTGTTGATGTTTTGCTTTGGATCCAAAAGATAGAATCCACTGGCTTTTCTAATGACAGAACAATAATATGTAATTATTTTATTTTATCGTTGAACGGCAAATATATTATTAACCAATGAACAAAGACCAGTAAAAAAATAACTGCATAATAGAGGCACCATATGTAATTACTCTTTGGAGCATAATGTATTTTTTGTACATTTATTTAGTGCTTGTGATTGGATTGTTTGATTCTAATATGCAATTTCTTTGAATCTGTACGAATGCGTTTTGAGCCTTCTTTCATTGAAATCCCTAATCTACAATTTTGTTCGTTTGTGTTTTTGGTAAAGTTTATAAGACTGAATATGGATTTCAACGTTTCACTCCTTTTATGTAACGGTGTTAAATCCACGTCAGTAGCAAAAAGACACATCAACGTTTTCCACACGAAAATGAGGAAAAGGGTTATTATGCACGAAGATGATTTGATTAACTTGAATTACCTAAAGGCAGTGGTTAAAGAAACACTACGATTGTTCCAAAAAAAAACACTACGATTACATCCTCCATTTTCATTACTAGTCCCTCGACAAAGTAGAGAAGATATCAAATTAAACAGTTACGACATTAAAGCTGGCACACATGTTATTATCATTGCTTGGGGAATTGCAAGAGATCCAACATATTGGGATAAACTTGAAGAGTTTAAGCCCGAGAGATTCTTGAATAATTCAATACTAGATATCAAAGGAAATGATTTTCAATTGAAGAAATGATTTTCAATTGAATAATTCTAAAAGTTGAATTACCGCTTGTAGCTTTTTTCGAATGCTTCGGCGCATACATATAAAATAAAAAATGAACTTCAGTTTTTAATAAGGCTCGCGTAGGACACCTGAGGTATATACATATATATTCATGATAATTACATATGAATGAAAGGTTGAGAGACAACAAAGTGCGCTGCTAAATCCTTTTGAACGGCAAAATCAATCCTCCAAGAAATTACATTCTCACAAATCTAAAAGAAACAATATTACCGTGGATATCATTTTGAACATATAATTTCGCATATGAGAAGTTATTTCTTGGTTTTGTCCAGTCATTAATAACTTAATTATTTTTAGATAAGGAGAATGTTAACTTGTGTCCTTAAGGGCACATGTTAAGAAGATAAATGTGGAAAAAATTTATTGAGTTTGTGGTGTATTCAATTATCTAAACATTAAATTCTTTGTATCATTAAATGCTATATTTCTATTTTTAGGTAACTTAACATGTGCCCTTAGGGCACAAGTTAACATGACCCTTTAGATAATAGTAGATAGAAACAACGCTTGTAAGAAGTCCTATTGAAACCAAGAAATATACTCCCTCCGTCCCAAAATATAAGCAAAAGTTGGTCAACAAAAGTGAATGTATTTGGTCCAAATCTTTAACCAAATACATCAAGTTTCTTTGACTTATTTTTACTTATATTTTAGGACGGAGTAGTAGGTCTGCTTGCCATCCACACCAGAATAAATAAGACCAATGAGACAACCCTATAAGCACATATACCTAAAATTTATCATTTTCTTAAGTTTAAGAACATGGAAAACAACAATTCCATAATTATTATGCATCCAACACACAGGACACACCTTTAACCTTACAACAAGAAAATAATAAAAGTTAGTACAAATTATATACTAGTAATCACTTTGACCACAAAAAACTTGGAAATTACATTAATGAAAATGGAGTATTGGTTTTAAAAGAAGTGGTTCTTTCTTGGTGAGAGCAAATCCAAATATTTCACTCATATCTATATCTTGCTTACCCTCATCTGTTTCAGGTAGCTTCCAATCAAACCAATAAAGAATATTAGCAAGCACATATTCAATAGTAGTTATTGCAAAATTCATTCCAGGACAT
Organism: Trifolium pratense; assembly: GCF_020283565.1. Classification (NCBI taxonomy): domain Eukaryota; kingdom Viridiplantae; phylum Streptophyta; class Magnoliopsida; order Fabales; family Fabaceae; genus Trifolium; species Trifolium pratense. The sequence goes on from NC_060063.1 coordinate 51,853,935, forward strand.
CCCCTTCTCCCAAAACCAAATGGGATAAAATGAAAATCTTGAACTTTAAAACCATCTTGATTGTGTTCAAATCTCTCTGGCTTGAACTCATCCGGATTTTCCCAATTTTTAGGATCCCTTTGTATTGCCCATGCATTGATATATACACTTATTTTTTCAGGAATTTCGTACCCGTTTAATTTCACGTTAGATATTGTTTCTCGAGGCACCAAAAAAAGGAAGAACTGGATGTAATCTGAGAGTTTCTTTCACTACACACTTTAAATAGTTCATTTGATTGATGTCGCTTTCTTCTACTTTTGAGTTATCATTTAAAACTCTTCTTACTTCTTCTTGTGTTTTCTTCATTATTGTGGGATGTTTCACGAGCTCTGAAACCGCCCATTCTAATGTTGACGAGGTTGTGTCGGTTCCTCCCACAAACATGTTCTATAAATCGTAGAAAAATCATTTTACTTTGATCAAACTTTTTAATGTGTGATTCAACTACTTGGATAGGAATGAAATAAAATTAAATTATTAAAGATAAAAATATAGACAAAAAATATTTTATATCTCATAGGGATGTAGTAGACCTCATCAATTAAAAAAAGATCTATCTAATCTTAAATTCTAATTATCAAATATTCTATCACACATGTATATTTTGGAAAGCTCCGATTGCATCGAAGATATAACGGTTAAATATGTTTTAATCTCTATAAAATTAATGAATTTTAGTTTTTGTCCCTATAAAAAATCTCATTCCTATAAAAAAGAATTGTTTTGTTTTTAGTCCCTAATCTTCAAAATTTTGATTTTGATTTTTTAACATATATAGATTTATACAAGTTTACCATAATATATAGATATAACATAGACACATTTTGAACATAAATGTGTTATAACATTGACATTAAAATAAACATTAATTAGTGACTAGAGACTAAAAATGAACATAAATTAATCATTTGGAACTAATAAAAAAAAACATGGAATTTTTTAAGGATGAAAACATGTGTTTTTTTTTTTGTATAAAAAACATGTGTTTTTTTATAGGGACAAAAATCAAAATTCAATAATTCTATAAAGATGCAAAACATATTTTATCCTATAAAAATTAAATAGGACGGTATATAAAGATAAATAGAACGGATACATGATAAGGTGTTATCCTATATGTTTGATATGCACCTTGTAAAAAAAAAAAAGCATAGTAAGCCGCTAGGTTTGGTCTAGTGGTGAGGAATTTGGGTAGTACGTTATAGGTCCTGACTTCGATTCTCAGCTCATTGTAAACAAAAAAAAAAAAATAGTAAATATTCTATAATATTTTTTTTGATAAATTAAATAATAATATAGTGTATATTATATGTAAGTGAAATAACTATTCTAATAAAAAAATTATATTTAATTTATTAGAAAATATAAATTAATATTTTTATATTTTTAATTTAGCATCAATTTTTTAATATATATTTTATTGGATTTCTATTTATACATTTCTATTTTTAAGTTAGTTTAGGTTCGTTCATTCATTGGTTTGCGTAATTTCCTTTCCTCTCACTTTCTCTCCCTCAAACCAAACGAACCCTAAAGACAAAACTCCCCCCTTTTTTTTTTGTTAAAAGTATACTCACTCCCCCACCTTCTTTTTCTTCTCATAAAGGACAATACTCCTTAAATTAAATACCGAAAGAGAAAGAATCCCACCAGCTATGGTCCTTACTCCTTAGAATATGCAGGGTTTGAATTTGCATTGAAATTCTTATGGGAGAGGATCAGAACTATTTATTGTTTTTGGAAAATTCATTTTCATTAGACCGACCATAATGTCTTCATGAAATTGACAAGTTTCAAACTTGCTGCCGGAATTTCATTATTTTTATTTTTTTGAGAAATAAAACACTTCTGATAATCGAGCAACTCTTACATAGACATAAGCCTAAATTAAATTTATTTAGACCTACATAAATGATTTTAAAAAATTTAAATATAAAATAATTGATTAATAATAGATAATTTGACTAAATTATTATTTTTTTTTAAATTTTACTAATGTGTGTGCGTCCAAATATTATTTATTTGAAGTCATGCCTATGAAAGAATTTATCCTATTAATCAAACAAATTCAACAACACGTACTTGCTGAGCTATAACATAATAGGCTAACAGGTGGGCCGTCTTATTCCCCTTAGAAAATTGCTTTTTTCGCCCCCCATGTTCCTCTTAAACCCCCCAAAAATTCCAAAATAACCTTGAATTTGGGGGGTTTAAGAAGCTATGGATCCTAGGATCCGAAATATATTATGTGTGGTTCGTGGGATCCGAAACAAGCCAATTATAGATGGGAACACGTTTTGGGGGGGGGGGGGGGGGGGCGAAAATTGTGCTTATACGTTGGTTTGGAGTCTACAATCCAAAACCAATTATGTTCGGATTCTGCGAACCGAAATGGTCACGAAAATCACAGGTTTGGATCCTGCGAACCGAAATGGTCACGAAAATCACAGGTTTGGATCCTGCGAACCGAAATAGTCACTAAAATTACAGGTTTGGAGTGTACAGTCCAAAATCAAGTTTTCTGCATAAATTTTTTACAGTTTTACAGGCCAACATTATGCATGTTCGGAATTTGCTCTTTTGCTCTTATGCATGTTAACCAAAATATTTGCGGGTTCAACTACATTAGGTTGTGCAATGTCGGGTTCATCGATGTTCAGTTTCATTTCAAACGGAGGTTCGGCCATCACAAACCCTACCTATCACAATAAATTTCAAAATTTTAAAAAGTTGTCCAGTTTGGCATGTGGGATCCGAAATGAGTTCGGATTGTATGAGCCAAACGCGACTCCGATCATAAAACCATGAAAATTGAAAAAATTAACGGTTTAAAGTGCTTATTACCTCTTGTATGACTCCGATTGAGTATTACGCCCCTCTTTGAGTGAATAAACGTTGCTTTCAAGTCTCTGATACGCCAAAAAAATTGCCATAGCTCCAAAGCTCCCAATTGAGTGTCCAAGTGGTTATGAAAGTGCAACTTCTGAAATATAGGCTATATAGACTCTATTCGGATCCTACACACCGAATATGAGCGTTTCCGGTTGGTAGAATCCGAAATGATGCAAAATTTTAAAAATCAAAGCATTTCGGATTGTACAGTCCAAAATCAAGTTTTCCTGGGCAAATCATCAACGATGTACAAGTCAGGCATAGCTAGCCAATGACTTGTTTAAACTGGTTTCGGATTGTATGGTCCATATCAAACAAGTTTCGGCTTCCATACTCCAAAACCGTTAAAAATAAGGACGTTCGGATTGTACAGTCCAAACCCAGGTTTTCCTGGGCAAAACATCACATACAAGGCAGGCATAACCAACCAATTGCTTGTTTAAACTGATTTCGGATTGTATGGACCATAACAAACAAATTTCGGATTCTAGAGTCCAAACGCATTTATAGGGTCAAAATGGTCACTTTGGGGGGCCTTGGAGGAAACAATGGAGGGGAAAAAAGCAATTTTCTTCCCCTTACTACGCATATGACTAAGCCCAAAATTTCATTTTATTTTATAGTACTAAGCCCAAATATTATATTAGTATTCATTAATATAATATCTTTTTTTAAAAAATATCTATTTATAATTTAAAATATCTATCATGGTCTACAAGTTACAAATACTATTATAACGAATACGAATTTTACAAAATTCACCGTTGAATTGAAAATTTATATCATATAGATCTTTCATAATTTTTATAAAAAAAATTAAAAATCATTCGATATGTTATTGAGACTTATCAAAATTAACAGATTCAAACTTATCATGTCTTCATGAAATTGACAAGTTCAAACTTGCTGCCGGAATTGATATCTAGCAAATGCTTTATATGAATTGCTATCTTATATCCACTTATTTTTTTAATTATTTTTTTGAAAAAGCAAATGTTGTGAAGCAAAATTAATAGCAACCAAAATTAATTACCCAGTTTGATCCAACAATGACCTACGTTTTCGGCAAAAAGCAGCACTATGTTCCACTATATACAATGAGATTCTAAAAGCAATTACAAAAATTGACCTTCAATCATAATTCTACCATTTTTCCGAATCTTTAATTATAGTCAAGAGACTCAATGATTTAGTATTCAAAGAAGAATTATACTAAGATAATTTGTCCACCCTAGAATTGTACCAAGAGAACACCTCTTGTTTCTCTCTAAACCCTAGCTTTAGTGGTGGTAAATATTAATTCTTGCATCTACATTCTGCTTCTCTATTTGCTCACTTTTTTTTTTCTTTCTAAAATTGAAACTTATGTTGTGTATATATAGACTCTAACGGTCTAACCTACTTGTCTTGCACTCTAAGACACAATTTTATGGATTACAACTTGTCAACATAGATTTCTAGTCTTGCACTTCAAGAAATATCTTTGTGGCCCGCATGTTTAGTCAACCATGAAAAGAAAAAGTCTTATATTACTTCTTTCTTGAAAAACAATTAACTTAATAATTTTAAACATACACATGAAAAACCAAATTTATTAATAATTAATAATAACAACAAAACCCCAAGTACAAGCAGTAATTATGTATGTATGGCTGGAATACAAGATCAAAACAAGTTAAATATTCAACATAACCTCCAAGTTAAGGTCAAATTAAGTGACCAATGCACTAAAACGCCTCAACCACAAAACTGCTATACCTCCTCACAGTAAAGATTACAAACACTAAAGTCTAAAACTGCAAGGGAAACTACACTGATATATGTTGGAGGTTTTTTTTTTTTTTTTTTTTTTTTTTAAATGAATATTTAGCAACATACACTTTAAAGTGTATTTAATCACTTTTTAATTGTATTCTAGCAAATCACTAAAATATCAGTGAATATTTAAAGTGTATTTAATCACTAAAATACACCTTTCATAATGGTTGTATTCTAGCAAATTTCATATCCTAAGCATGTTAAATTTTAAAACTTAATGTTACAATTCATCGGTTAGAATTTATTTTTTAATTAATCTTAACTGAGAAAATAATTAGCAGTGAAGAATTATTTTGACTTATATGAATGAAACAGCTTACAAAATCTACTGATATATGTCTTCATCATCGGCTTCAAGCTGGCAGCATCTCAAGCTCATTCACCGGAGGAGGTGACACTGCCGCTAAACGTCGCCACTTGATAAAGACTTCATAGAAAACCAAGACCAAGAGGCAGAGGGCTCCTAAAACCAAAACAAATTCCATAACTGCGGTGGAGATCTTGAGAAATTTGACGAAGCTATCCATTTGCTCGATTTGGGGCGCACTAGTTTTGGAAAAAATGCTGTAGATGGTGAAGTGTTGAAGTGGTGATTCTAAAATAGTGAGTTTGAGAAAAGTTGAAGAAAAAGTTTACACGGTTCTTCTTTTCCATTTTGATCTATGGAATATTGATTTGAAGAAAGGAAGAGTTTGTTTTGTTTTTGCCACAAAAAAAGGAAGGAAGACGAGGGAGGGAAGGAGGGAGATCACATCAAGTAGCAAGCAAGCAAGTAGATGCATCACACTAACCCTATGTTTAGTATCAGTATTTTTCGTCGTGAGTTTATAACTTATTTTACTAGCTTATATTTTATTTTTTAGACACTGTTTCAATTAATTTATGAGTTTATACTTATATATAGCTTATATCTCATCATTTTTACCAAATAGAATCTAATTTACTTTTCAAAAATTAAATATAAACTTATGTCAAAATGAATAAATGAAGCTTGTAAGCTAATTCAATTGTATCCTTTATTATTATTTCTCTTATAATTTTATCATTATCATCTTATTTTTTAAAAATTAAATAGTATTTAAATAAATATTTCTTTATGATATTTCATATTTATTAACTTGTTCGACCATTAATTTTACTAAACACTACAACTTCAACAAGGTAGCTTATTCGCTAATTAATAGTTAGCTTATAAACTATAGAATATAATGTTAAGTGATGCTCATGATCAAGCTTTATCTTGCAATATACATTGTACAGCTAACATTTTGTAACTAACTTGTAGCACAAGTTACTGTGTAGGTAGTGTAGCTTAGCTTATGGTAGATCATCTATGATTGTATATAAGTGATGTTAGTGTAAGAACAATTCATTCTATTCAATAATGAAGAATCTTTTCCTTCAATTCCCTTTCTATTCTTGAATCATAACATGGTATCATCCGCCTTCAAGATCCTAACCGTTTTTCCACCACCGTAACCGTTTTCTTCCGCCGCTGTAACCGTTTTTCATCATGGTTCGAGCTCAACCTGATCCAGTTCTTGACAATTCTTCTCCTTACTATGTTCATCCCGGCGATGGACCTTCCTCTGTTATCGTTACTCCTCTTCTCACCGGTGCTAACTACCATTCTTGGTCACGTTCTATGAAACGTGCGCTCGGTGCGAAGATGAAGCTTGATTTCATCACCGGTGCTCTTCCAATGCCGGATGATGACTTTGATCCTGCCTATCGTGCTTGGCATCGTTGCAATCAGTTGATTTCATCTTGGATTTTGAACTCCATTTCTCCTTCGATTGCTCAATCTGTCGTGTTCATGGAGAACGCCATTGATATATGGAATGATCTTCGTGAACGTTTCTCGCAAGGTGATCTGGTTCGTATCTCTGAACTTCAACAAGAAATCTATGCTTTGAAACAAGATAATCGTTCTGTAACTGATTTCTACTCTGAACTCAAGACTCTTTGGGAGGAATTAGAATTGTATCTTCCAATTCCTTCTTGCACTTGTCGTCAGCGCTGTGTTTGCGAAGCTATGAGGTCTGCGCGTAGAAATCACATCTTGCTTCAAACTGTTCGTTTCCTAACTGGTTTGAATGAGAATTTCTCTACTGTTAGGTCACAGATCTTGATTATGGAGCCTCTTCCTCCAATTAACCGAGTTTTCTCCTTAGTTATCCAGCATGAACGCCAAGGTAACTTTGCTGAAATTGATGATTCTAAGATTTTGGTTAATGCTGCAAGATCTGCAAAACCTTCTTCTAGTTCCAAATCTTCTACTCGTAGTTGTTCTTACTGTGGAAAGGACAATCATGTGGTTGAAAATTGCTTCAAAAAGAATGGTGTACCTCCACACATGAAGAAGTATTCATCTGCTCATAATGTTGCAGCTGAGGGAGGTAGTGTTGATTCTAATGTTGCTCCTACTCCTCCATCACTCTCTCAAGATCAGTATGATAAGCTCATGACTCTCCTTCAGAATTCTAATCTTGCTTCCAATGTTGGTTCTGCAAGCTCCAATCAGGTTGGTTCTTCCATCATCACTGATCATTCATCAGTGATTCACAAAGGTATTCATCTTTCTTCTCATAATGCATGTGTTCTTGGCACTTGGATCATTGATTCAGGTGCTAGTCACCACATATGCAACTCATTATCTTGGTTTCAATCATATATTGAAATCAATCCTATTCACATTAAATTGCCTAATGGAAATTTTGCAATTGCCAAATATTCTGGTATTGTTAATTTTTCTTCAAAATTAGTCATTCATGATGTTCTATATGTGCCTGCTTTTTCAATCAATTTAATTGCTGTGTCCAAACTTTGTAGTTCATCTAATTACATTGTTAATTTCACTGGTTCACAATGTGTCATTCAGGACAAGAAGTGCTTGAAGATGATTGGTTCTGGTGATGAGCATGAAGGCCTGTATCACCTTAAGCTCACAGATAGTTTGGCTCATGTTGCTTCCATTGATGGTTCTAACCATGCCACCATTCCCAAAACAGCTATATGGCATTTTAGATTAGGGCACCCTTCCCATCATAGACTTGTTAGTATGAAAAACAAATTCCCTTATGTAATAGCAGATCATAAAGGAATATGTGACATTTGTCACCTTGCTAGGTTTAAGAAATTACCTTATGGTAATAGTTTTAATAAAGCACTTACTGCTTATGATGTAATTCATTTTGACATTTGGGGCCCTATATCAATAAAATCTGTTCATGGTTATTCATATTTTCTAACTGCTGTAGATGATTATAGCAGATTTACTTGGATTATCTTAATGAAGTCTAAAGCTGAAACTAGAACTCATATAGTAACCTTACTTAAAATGATAAAAACTCAATATAATCACCAAGTCAAAATTGTTAGGTCTGATAATGGACCTGAGTTTCTAATGCATGATTACTACTCTTCTAATGGCATTTTACATCAAACAAGTTGTGTGGAATCTCCACAACAAAATGGTAGAGTGGAGAGGAAACATCAACATCTTTTGAACATTGGTAGAGCTCTCTTATATCAGTCTAATTTGCCTAAAAATTTCTGGTCTTATGCTGTGTTGCATGCTGCATACATCATTAATAGAATTCCCACACTTGTACTTGAAAATAAATCACCATATGAAATGTTGCATCAATCCTTACCTGATTTAAATGATTTGAAAGTTTTTGGTTCTCTTGCATATGCATCTACTTTAACTGCTAATAGAACAAAACTATCACCAAGGGGTAGAAAATGCATTTTCTTAGGCTACAAGCAAGGTGTCAAAGGCACCATCCTTTTTGATCTTGAAACCAGAGACATTTTCATTTCAAGAAATGTTAAACATTTTGATCATATTTTACCCTATACCACCAACAATTCCAAAAACCATTGGCATTACCATTCAATCCTTGACAGTGATTCCATCACTCCCTCACCAGATAATTCAACTCAATACTTTGACACTCCTGCCATTACACCACCAAATGACTCACCTCCTAACACACCTGACCAACAACATAATTTACCTGACCAACAACATAATTTACCTAACTCTACACCAACTGCTACTTCACCATTGGTTAGGCCTGACAGGATAAAGCATAAACCTTCCTATCTGTCTGATTATGTATGCAGTTCTTCAGATTCATCCACACAGCCATCATCTCCAGGTATTCTCTATCCTATCTCCTCTTTTCATTCTTTAGATCATCTGTCTTCTTCACATAGTGTCTACACAATGTCTCTCACACAACACACAGAACCTAAAACCTATGCTGAAGCTTGTAAATCAGAACATTGGATACAAGCTATGAATTCTGAGCTTGAGGCATTGGCTCGTACTGGCACTTGGAAGATTGTAGATTTACCACCTAATGTTAAGCCAATTGGTAACAAGTGGGTTTACAAAATTAAGCACAAGTCTGATGGCACCATAGAGAGATACAAGGCCAGACTTGTAGCTAAAGGCTATAACCAGGTAGAAGGTCTTGATTTCTTTGACACTTTCTCACCTGTTGCTAAACTCACTACAGTTAGAATGCTTCTTGCCATTGCATCTATTAAAGGGTGGTTCTTACATCAGTTGGATGTAAATAATGCCTTCTTGCATGGAGATTTACAAGAAAATGTTTATATGCAAATACCATATGGTGTTCAGTGCACTAAGCCTAACCAAGTATGTAAGCTGCTCAAGAGTTTGTATGGTTTGAAGCAAGCCAGCAGGAAGTGGTATGAGAAGCTTACATCTTTGTTAGTCAGGGAGGGATATACACAATCCACCTCTGATTATTCATTATTCACACTCAATCAACAAAACAACTTCACTGCATTACTTATATATGTTGATGATGTGATATTGGCTGGCACTAATATGCAAGAGATAGATAGAATCAAATATATTCTGGATCACAACTTCAAAATCAAGGATTTGGGAGTTGTGAAGTACTTTCTTGGATTGGAAGTTGCTCATTCTAAAGAAGGCATCAGCATTTCTCAGAGGAAATACTGTCTTGATCTGCTCAATGACTCAGGTTTGCTTGGCTCCAAACCTGCATCTACACCTCTGGATCCTTCCATCAAGCTACATCAAGACAATGGGAAACCATTTGAAGATATAAGCTTGTACAGGAGACTTGTAGGGAAATTGTTATATCTCACAAACACTAGGCCTGATATAACATATGCAACACAACAGTTAAGTCAGTTCTTGCATAACCCTACTGTGACACACTACAAAGCAGCATGTAGAGTCATTAGATACCTCAAGCACAATCCTGGTAGAGGCCTCATGTTCCACAGAAACACAGATATGCATCTTCTTGGTTATTCAGATGCTGACTGGGCAGGGTGCTTAGATACAAGGAAATCAACAACTGGATATTGCTTCTTCTTAGGTTCATCACTAGTTTCATGGAAAGCTAAGAAGCAGTCAACTATATCCAAATCTTCCTCTGAAGCAGAATATAGAGCACTATCTTCAGCAACTTGTGAACTAACATGGCTGCTATACTTGCTGAAAGATTTACACATTGAAAGCTCCAAACAGCCAGTGTTGTTCTGTGACAACCAGAGTGCATTGCACATAGCTTCCAATCCTGTCTTTCATGAAAGGACTAAGCATATAGAGATTGACTGTCACCTTGTTAGAGAGAAGGTACAAGAAGGCTTGATGAGGTTACTTCCTATATCAACACATGATCAGGTAGCAGATTTTTTGACAAAAGCATTGCCTGCACCAAAGTTCAACAATCTCTTGTCCAAGCTTGGATTGCTTGACATATACCAAGCATCAGCTTGTGGGAGGATGTTAAGTGATGCTCATGATCAAGCTTTATCTTGCAATATACATTGTACAGCTAACATTTTGTAACTAACTTGTAGCACAAGTTACTGTGTAGGTAGTGTAGCTTAGCTTATGGTAGATCATCTATGATTGTATATAAGTGATGTTAGTGTAAGAACAATTCATTCTATTCAATAATGAAGAATCTTTTCCTTCAATTCCCTTTCTATTCTTGAATCATAACATATAAGTTCATTTCTCATAAACTATTTTATTTGTTCGCCATTTTTTGTAAAATCAAAACTATAATATTCATTTTTGTGTAGTTTTTAGTTATTTTAAACTAGTTTTGAATATGGTGTTCAAATCCAAACCAATCAATTAAAGTTGCAAGTCGATCCAAAAAAATCGAAAATCACAAAAAACCAAATACTTTTGTGTTTAGATGTTCTTTGTGAAAATTGTTGAGTCGGATTGAATTTTGGATTGATATTTCAAAACTGAGCCAAACCACATGCATATATTTTCATACTTATTTATTAGTATAATATATTGTACTAACCTATTATTTGCCTTAAAATCACACCATCATCATTTCTATGAAAGGATTCCTGTAAATTACGACTATTCAATCCTCCAAGAAACCGAACCACGAACATTCATAATTTTGAATATTGATAAACGGATTTGACTCGGCTAAAGTGAGTAATTCACTTTATATTTTACTATCCAACTCCTAGATAAGCACCGGAATGATGAAGAAATTTTCCTATAATAGTAGTAATAGATATTACTAACTCCAATATACAATAGTATTGATTCCATCCATCATATCTCTTTGGACCTAGCATTGATTCCATGCCATTTTAGATAGCCACACCACACTGCTTTTCTTTATGCTCTCATTCTCGGATCAAGGTTTGCTGCTGTAGCAGAAACCCAAAGTTTCACACAGTTTTTCATCTCGGCCGTCGATTTGAGATCAGACGGTTTAAATTAAAACTCATATTTTTCTAGTAACAATAATCTCAACCGTTGATTTTGATCAAGCGGCAGATAAGCATTACTGCGTGTTACAACACGCTTTTCTGACAGCAGGAAATCTTTTCCGCTCATTCTCAACCTCCCACTTTAGGTAATTTGCAAATTACAAATATTAAAATCACTCAACCTGCAACGTCAACCATGGGTCAATCTTGTGATCTAATTCAATTATTTGATACAAGTGCTTAAGTTTTTTTTTTTTTTTTGATAAGCCTTAAGTTTTTTTTTTTTTTTTTTCAATTTCAACTAAATCAACCATTTTTCCTTTAATTTCTCTTTTTGCATTTATTATTGATAACAATAGAAAGTCATAGGGGCGCTAAAACAACAAATTGTGACCTTAATAAAGAGAATCCTATCCTATATATTTGATGATGAATTCAAAAAGGAAATTCCATCAACTATAGACACAAAAAAAAAAAAAAAAAAAAAACTCAAGCATCAAATGACAACTTAAAGTTTGGGACTACCATTCTGGATCGGACTTGAGAATGTCTTAAGCCAAATGTCATATATTTTAGGCTATGGCTCTGTTTGGTAACACAAATAAGCTAGCTTATAGCTTATTATATGAGCTTATAAGCTTGTTTCAAAAAATTAGAGGTGTTTGGTAACAAGCTTTTTGTACTAGCTTATAGCTTTTTTTCAGATGCTATTTCAAGTAGCATTTGAGCTTATAGCTTATAGTTTTTTACACTTTATTCCATTTTTACCCTTTAATTTAATAACTACACACTCTAAAAAATAAACTACCCACTATCAATTATGTAATTTTATATTTAATAATCACTTTAAAAACTAATTTTACCAAACACTTTAATTTCAATAAGCTAGCTTTTCAGCTATCAGCTATCAGCTATCAGCTATAAGCTAGCTTTTCAGCTATCAGCTAGCTTATCAGCTATCAGCTAGCTTATAGCTTATTTTTACGAAGCAGACCCTATATATGCATCATATAACTACATTTAACGGTATGCTTTCTAACCTTAGTCCCTACCTCAAAGTTGACGACGTTGATTCTAACCAAGTATGTACCACTAAACTCATTCATGAGAATTTATTCTTTTAATTAATCTTAAATGAGAAAATACTATTTTGACTAATGATCAGTAATAATTTTTGGACTTACTGATATCATGGCATCTCCATCTCACTGACCGGCGGAGGTGCCACGGCCGCCAAACGCCGTAACTTGATGAAGATTTCATAGCAAATCCAGACAATGAAGCAGATGAGTCCTAAAACCACAACAACGTCCAAGAGTGTGCAGTAGATGTTGATAATATCCATTGTTTGATTCGGGTCTCGCAGTAGATAGTATTGAAAAATGGTATAGATGGTGAAGTTTTGAAGTGGTGAGTGGTGACTTGTAAAATAATGAGTTTGAGAAAAGAGGAAGAACAAGTTTACACGCTTCTTCTTTTCCATTTTGATCGATAGACCGATTAGAAGAAAGATAAGAGGAACGCAGAGCAGGAGTTCGTCGTGTTGTTTTGTTTTTGCTACAAAAAGGAAGGAAGACGAGGGAAGGAGGGAGGGAGTTCACATCAAGTAGAAACTAGCAAGTAGAGTAGACTCATATTACATTAATTCATTTTTCTAAAATTAAATATATAGACATTTTTTTTTTCCATTTTGATTGCTATAAAGTTAAATAAATGAAGATGTTCTATCAAAAAATAATGAAGGACATTATAAAAAAACTAAAAAAAATGTAGGATATAAAATTATGTTTTTATTTACCCTAAATCATCCCCCTTTGGTAGATCAAGAAGAAGAGAAAAAATGGTGACAGCTAGGGTTAGAGGAGGAAGAGGAGAAAAGATCTATTTTTATTGTCCTAGTCTCATGTTATATATATTGACATTACAAAGATACGGTAAAATATATAACATACAATATACTAGAAATTTTATCTTATCTTATCTTATCCTTATCTTATCTTATCTTATCTTATCTTATCTTATTATACTAATGGTTGGTAAACTTCCCAACCCTAATCCAAAACCCTAATGAAACCTTAATCCATTGACCAATTAGTACTCACCACATTTGAATCATGTCCAATTATATGTTGCCAACGTATGGTAATCTTCATCCAATGATCATATTCCACTTGCCTAACTAGAAGGTTTTATGCATCTAATCTAATGCTTGGATCATCATATAGAAACATGTATCATCATACCATTTATGTATCCATCACCATGTCAATGTGTCATGATATAGATTGGTCTATCATATCATCCATGTATCCATGACTAATCAAGAAATCCTTCACCATACCATCCAACCAATTCACATTCACAAAGTCAATGTGACATTGCAGGATTCTTGGAAATTGTTACTACTTACTTCACTTCCTTCACAAAGTCAACTATCACATTATGTAATCATTATTCTTCTACATCTATTCATTCATTGATTGTATATACATTGTAGATTGCTTCACAAAGTTGACTATCACACTATGTAATCATTAATCAATTTGACAAGTGTGTCATGATCTTTGCACTTAGTGCCTTATGTCATGTGTGATGCTTGGCCACATATATCTTCTTCAAGCCAAATGAAACCCTAACCAAGTGACAAGTGTAGTGTTTCTACTTCATTCTCTACTATCCGTCCATGGTTTTGCATAATACCATTTGCTATGTTTCTCATATCCTCATTGCATTGCACGTGTAAGAATTTCATTGGCTTTAAAAGCTTCACCTAGCATCCATCTATCCTCTTTAATTTCAAACACTCTATATAAACCCCTTTCAATCCATCAAATACACACACTAACTTAATCTTTCATCCACCACCCTCAGTCTCACCCACACACACCACACACATCAATTTTCTCTCTCTCTCTCTCTCTCTTTCACAACCTACATCACATTAAATCTTCATCTTCTTCTCAAAACCACCACCATCACTATCACCCCCACTACCTCTCTCTCATCAATTTTTTTTTCTTTCTCTTTCACAACTAACATCACCTTAAATCTTCATATTCTTCCCCAAAACCACCACCACCACCACCACTACTTATCTTTTTTTATTTCTCTATCTCTCATAAATAAGATTGAAAAAAAACATCGCAAATTTTTACACAAAAATTTTACAAAAAAAAAATAAAGAAGAGTAGAGGATTCAACCAATTTGTTTAAGGGTTTGCTCAAGCAATCCATCTATTTAAGGTGCATCAAGTTAGAGCAAAAAACATGCAACTATAAGGAAAAGTAGAGGATTCAAGCACTTTGTTATAGAGATTGATTTTGAAGAAAATGAGATTAAAATACTTATGAATGTTGTTTATTTTGTTTAAACTTGAGAGCACTATCAAGAAATGTGATGAACATGTAACAATATATGTTTTTCTAAGCATGACTTAGTGAAACTTAACAAAAAAAATTACTATTATAAGTTATTACTTATAATAATTTATAATTGACGGGAAGATGAAATTTTTTATCGCTAATAAAATTTTTAAAATCACTATTACAAAAACATCAAATAATAAGATGGTTGTTTAATTTACCATAATCAACAACATTCATGATTGACGTATAGTCGACTAGTTAACTTAACAAAATGACGATATTAGGTTTATGAATACATATATAAAGATGTTAAAAGAAGATATTAAATTAAGTATTATCAATTTTTTTTTTTATATATGTTGGGTTTTTGTATGTTGGCTACATTTTGCAAAAACATATTTTAGCCAAGGAATAATGCTAGCAACACACTCTTTAACAAACACACTCCAACACACTCTCTTTTATTGGTTGAAATTCACATGGGTCCCATAAAAAAATGTGGACCCATATAACTTTTATGGGACCCATGTGAATTTCAACAAATAAAAGAGAGTGTGTTGGAGTGTGTTTGTTAAAGAGTGTGTTGCTAGCACTCCTCTTTAGCCAAGTGTTGAGACATATGTGTCTACCCCAAGTGTTGTGACAAATGTGGGTACACTTTGGAACAACATCTGTCCGTCTAACTGTGCGCGCCAGCTAGCGGGTTTTTATTTTCTACTCAATCTTTTGAAGATTTGATTGAAGAATTGTTTTAAGGTTTCTTACAGAGCAAGGCGCACGTGTTTAATGTGTTTCAGGAGGCAGCCAAACCCTATTTATATTTTCTAAAGGAATTATATTTTTAGAAAATATATTTTTGTGATTCAAAAATATAATTATTATTTTCAAAAATATATCAGCTGCTGCCGCAATTCTAGAAGCCCTAATTTTGTCTTGAAGCCCAAGTCGTTCTACTACTATAAATACGAAGACAAGCATATGGTTTCAAACATCTAAAACCGTGTTCTTACAAAGCGTGTGTTATTAGGGTTTTAGAGTGTTAATTGTGAGCATTTCTTGTATCTCATTGATGCAAGCTTAGGACCTGTGTTTTATTGAGTTGTAATTGTGAACTTCTCCCAAGCTTTGAAGTACGGAGATTGTTTTAGTGTTATGTGTAATTTGCTCGTAAGCTTTTAAGCAAGAGTAAATCTTAGTTTCATAGGAGTGTGTCTCCACCATTCGTGATAGTTGAGTTGATAACAACGCTGAGTGTGTTGTTAAGGTGGGAATTGGGACGAGGTCTCATATCTAGGAGTTCCTAGGTAGAAGTGTCATTGGGTAGTGATTAAGTGAGGAGTTGTAAACGGGTGAGTTTAGCTTCGAAGTAATACTGCTGATAGTGAACTTCATTCCTGGATTGGTATCCCCCAGAGTAGGCAGGTTGGCTGAACTGGGTTAACAACTCTTGTGTGTTATTTACGTTACTGTCTTTATTATTTTGTGTTATGTGTTCTGTGTATAGACAAGTGTTGACGCACCTTGGTCAACATCTGTCTACTATGTGACGGACAAGTGTTGACACACTTTGATCAACACCTATCTACTGTGTGCCAGTAATTTCAATATAAACTAGATATTCATGTCACTTTATCCGCAAGATTGCAACTACAAATACTAATCTTATGAGTTTTGTGGAATTCAAAGAGGAGGGGGGGGGGGGGGATAGGATGATGTGGCTTGATATTATTGGGTGTGTTTAAAGGAATGTGTTGAGGGTGTGACAATTTCATTGGAGGGGAGGGAATGCAATGTGGTCTCAACCTTCCAAATTCATTTTTTTTATGATTGAACCACTAGTAAACAAACAAAAAAAATGAATGATGGGGATTACAATAGGGAAAATTTACACGGGAGACAATTTTTTCTCGAGAGTGTGACCTTAACATTATTTATAAATAGCTCAATAAATTTATGTAGTATATGATACTAATAAAAAAGTATTAAAATTTATATCTAATTTGATTTTGAAAAAGGAATATGAAATCTAGATCCAAGCAGCTAAATAAAAATCTTAACACATTCTATACGTATTTTTTTAATTATTTTTAAGTTGCTTAATAATTAAAATTTCAATTGAATAAATAGATTGTCACGGAAATAGATTTTCTCACGTGTAATTTATACTTGAGAGAATAAAGTGCAATTTATCACTATTCAAATTCACTTTATCCGCCATTTATCACCTTTCAAATTCACTTTATCTAAATTTTCATGCGTTTCTCTCAATTGATCAACGGTGATAGATTGCACTTTATTCTTTCAAGTATAAATCACACCTGAGAGAATCCATTCCCCGAGTGTCACAATTCAAACTTCCATTTATCATTTCTACCGAGTGAATTAAGCTTAGTTTATCAACTTAATTCGTTTTGAATATAAACAAAGGGTTATGTTAACTTGTGCCCTAAGGGCACATGTTAAGCTACCTAAAAATAGAAATAAAGCATTTAATGATAGAAAACATTTAATGTTTAGAGAATTGAATACACCACAAGTTCAATAAATTTTTTCCACATTTGTCTTCTTAACATGTGCCCTTAAGGGCACAAGTTAACATTCTCCATAAACAAACACTAAACACTCTAATGATGTAGAAATTTTCCTATAGTAATAGTCTTACTCATAGATAGCAGATATTTTGTTGGAACCTCTCTGTTACCAAAAGTGTAAAAGGTAGTAATCTATAGGGTAAGTTTTCTCGTGATCCATCCATCCATTTTACATACCTACACGACTTTTCTTTATTTTCTCATTCTCAACCTTACACTTATTTTCGCTCCATTTTAACTCCTCAGTTCTCTGTTTTCGCTCCATTTTACACTATGGCTTCAACTCCCACTTCCTCTCTCTTTTCAATCCCAATCAACCCAAACCATGTTCTTAAGCCAAAACGTTTCATCTTCCAACCCAATTTACCTTTCTTTAAATCTCTCAAACCCAAACTCCCACTTTCCTGCTCCGCGGTTGCTTTCCCTGGAACCGCGGAGCTGGTAGTTCCTTCCAAGCTTCGAAACTTGGAAGAGGAGTTCCGATCATTACAAGAACCGGTTGATCGGGTGAAGAGACTCTTACACTATGCAGGACTGACACCTTCTATGGATGAGTCGGTTCGGGTTGACAAAAACCGGGTTATGGGTTGTACTGCTAGAGTGTGGGTTGAAGTGAAGATCGACGGTGAAGGGAAGGTGAGATTAACGGCTGATAGTGATTCGGAAATTACAAAAGGGTTTTGTTCGTGTTTGGTTTGGGTTCTTGATGGGTCTGAACCGGAAGAGGTTTTGAAAGTGAGAACCGATGATTTGGTGGGTCTAAATGTTGGTTTACCAGGAACGGGTCGTTCTAGGGTGAACACGTGGCATAATGTTCTTGTTACTATGCAAAAAAAGACGAAACAATTGGTTGCTGAGAGAGAAGGGAAGGTTCTGTTTGAACCTTTTCCTTCTTTAATTGTTACTGCTGATGGTCTTGTTCCTAAGGGTAGTTACGCTGAAGCTCAGGTTAGCAATGCTTTTTTTTTTTTAATTATTTATTATTATTGGAGTTAAATAAGGTTTTTTGTCCTTAAAAATATTTTTAAAATTATAGCAAGTTTTGATACCAAAAAGTTTGTAACACAAATGCTTTTAAGTCACATATTAATATCTTTCAAAATTTTGAATATTTTTCTGCGGTTATTTTTAGTACATAATAGAGATCTTTCTTGTACGGTCACTAGGTTTGGTGTAATAGCGAGTGGTTTGCGTAGCATGTTAGTAGTCCTCGGTTTGATCTCTATTGTAAAAGTTTAAATTTTTTTTAACAAGGGATTAATTAAATATCAATAAATTTTTGTAGGAGATGTTCTCGTAATATTATAAAGGCTAAATTGGACAATTGAACAATTGATCCTTTAACTTATTTATTGATTTCATATTGGTCCCTTAACTAATTAACATTACAAACTGGTGCCTTAATTTTAAGTTTGTTTTTGTTTGTCTGATTAATCATTTTCATTAGTTTTTCTAAAAAAACATTAACTTTGTTTTGTTTTATGTTATTCGTTATATGTACGCATAAATAATTTATTTATGAGTAATATTGTTAGGCGTGCTAGTGAATATCATTATGAGTTCAGACACCTTTCTCACACTAGGGATAAATACACTATCAACATGTTAAAATGTGAGTGTTCTTGTAGAAAATGGCTATTGACAGGTTTTCCTTTTAAACATATACCGCCCATTTCAGTGTGTTACGTTACGTGGCCTCATCAGTAGCCACATAAGCAAAGTTAACGTTTTTTTGAGAAAAACTAACGGAAAGGACCAATATGGCAAACATAATTGAAGTTAAAAGATTAATTTATAACATTAATCAGTTCGTCAATAAAGAAAAACGTTAATTAGTTAAGGGATCAATATAAAACCAATAAATAAGTTAAGGGATGAGTTGTCCAATTTAGCCTATTATAAATATGAATAAAAAAAAATAATTCAAAAATGTAAAATACACCTAAGTTTGTTTCAAAAAGTAGGAATTAAGAGTTGATGAATTTTTTAAATAAGGATTAGAAATAAAATTTGAAATATTTAAAAACTTATTTGACCTTGAAGAAACAATTTTTTTTTTTCTTTTCATAAAGACCTTGAAGAAACAATATTAGTGGTGGTGGGATCACTTTTTTTTTGTTTGTTTGTGTGTGTCATTTTGAAAAAAAGTGAAATAGTAGTGGTGTCTCTTTCTGTTACATCTTGCAAGAATCTGATGCTTTCTAAAAATAAAAATCTGATGCTTTTTTTTAATAATACTTTTCTTAAGACTTTGTCATGTTATGTGACAGATGATTTTTTTGTATTGGTCATAATTTGTCGATGCTTACTTTGTAGATGGGGATATACTTTTTTTTTTGACGAAAATTGATAGATGGGGATATACTTGGCACACTCTCCATGGTGCTTTTACTTCAATATTTCGTGCAGAAATTTTGTATTGAAAGTTCCACTGTATGTAAAGCCAAGGCATATTTGGTGGTGTTCTCATACTGTTTGTTGACAAGTCACAATGCATGAGTGGTCCTCACTCCTCACCTTATATTCCAGTTTGATAGAGTTTATTTTTATCCAACTCAAATTTGTTAAGATGGTATCTGACTCTTCAAAATTTGTTGTGTCACGCTAAAAGATAAGGGCTTAGGGTCGACCCTTGGTGCACCCTGTGTCCTCATACCGACATGCGGCATGAGTTATTATGCATAAGGAATAAACTTATGCATGGTGCATAAACAAATCTCTACCATCAAATTGAATCTAACAAATCTCCAAACGCACCATTTCCACCCCCAAATCAACAACAACAACTCTTGAACGTCATCAGATTGTTTCGTAGTTAGTTTTAAACTAAAATCATGCCAAAACCATTTTTGCTGTGGAATGGTTTCACATGTACTTAATCATGCCAAAACCATTTTTACTGTGGAATGGTTTCAGAGGTTTGTAATCCAAATCCATTTTGTTGTGGAATGGTTTTGTGTGTTATTTATGCATGGTGCATAAGGAATTCGCTTATGCACCATAACCGCTCCCCCGACATACTAGTCAAATCCCCCTCATACATATCCATGATAGCTTGAATATAGGCAATCCAAACCCCTTTTTCTCTAGGGCTTTCCACAAAATGAAAAATACTTAAACCCCCAATCAGTCTGGACTGTATAATTTGTTACCAACTTAACACTACCCATTTCTTTATCATCCTTGATTAATACGGCATCCTTATCTTTTGTAAGTATGAGAAAAAGAACTCCTATAAACTATCTTAGAATTTGAATTGATACTAATTGAATTGAACCCTACAAAACCAACTTATAAGGTGAGGACTATTCACCAATCACCATCTATAAACACGGAAATAAATTAAACGTAGCAGAGATGAGAATGTTGTTTTGGATGTGTGGTAAGACTAGACTAGTTAGGTGGAAACCGGACTTAGGTCATTTGGGTATGTAGAAAGAAGACTGGTGGATTATGTAGTAAGTATGGTAGATCAGATGGAGGATAGTCAAATCACTAGAGGCAGAGGAAGACCTAGAAAAACTATAAGCGAGACTATTTAGAAAATCCCCAATGGGGGAGGCTTTACCCAATAAGCATTGGTACCCAATACCAAAGAGTACCTATTGAGGAGAGTTGCTTCATTGAGCACTCTCTCTTCGGGCTCTACATACTTTTAATATTAAAATATTGAAATGTAATGATAGAGTTGTTGATATTTTTGAGGTGCCGGGTTTTAGGGATTGAGTGCTTATTTGAAAGATTTAGAGATTAATCAGTTGGATAGAAATATGATATATGATAGAACATTATGGTGTTGTTCGATCCATGTTTGGGAATTCCATTTTTCTGCCTTTATCTTGGATGAACATAAATTTAGAAAAATACATCTATGTTTCATGATTACTTTATCTATACAAGTAACTCTTTTATTTTAAAACAAAGCTTACTTCACACCATGATGAAAGGATAATGAATATGACAAGAAATGTCATAATTTCATGGAATCTGGACCTGAAAGCATTAAACTTCTTAATTTTGTCTAGCTTTCCTGCAGGCAACATACTTGTTCCCTAATGAATCAAAAGTCAATGAACTAGTCAATGTGCTGAAGGAGAAGAAAATTGGTGTAGTTGCACATTTTTACATGGATCCTGAAGTCCAAGGCGTTTTAACCACTGCTCAGAAGCAGTGGCCTCATATTCATATATCTGATTCACTGGTCATGGCAGATTCAGCAGTCAAAATGGCAAAAGCCGGATGCAAATTCATAACAGTGCTAGGTGTGGACTTTATGTCAGAAAATGTGCGTGCAATCCTCGATCAAGCTGGTTTCAACGAGGTACATCTTTCACCTGTTTGTTTGATAGAAACTGGTCTGAAACTAATACAGACATCTTGTATGAAGCATGTAATATGTGCTGCGGCAGTATTTTAGATTAGAAAATTTTAGTATTAGTGCTACTTGTTAATCTGGCTGATAATTATTTTCAGGTTGGTGTGTATAGGATGTCGGATGAGCGTATTGGCTGTTCTCTGGCTGATGCTGCAGCTACCTCTACTTATATGGAGTATCTTGAGCCAGCTTCTAGGTCTACTTCTTTGCATGTCATATACATTAACACTAAGTTAGAGACAAAGGCATATGCTCATGAGCTTGTGCCAACAATAACCTGTACTTCATCAAATGTCATCCAAACTATTCTACAGGTCAGTAAGATGCAAACTTTTGCAGGTTCCTCTTTTTCCTTGTAATAGTCATGTGATTGCACACGTGATGACAACAACAAAGCTCGATTAGTGCTTCTTTCTTCAAATGATATATCCATCTCCTTTTATGCAGGCATTTGCTCAAGTGCCAGATTTGACCTTATGGTATGGGCCTGATTCTTACATGGGTGCAAATATCGTAGAATTGTTCCAACAGATGACAGTAATGACTGATGAAGAGGTTTCTGCGATACATCCTGAGCATAATGTAGACTCTATTAAAAAATTACTACCTCGGCTTTACTATTATCAGGTAAGGTCTTTAGGATGTTTTACAAAGCTGAGGAAGAACTCACTTTATTTGCAATCAGATGCGCTGCATTTATATGGTTTTCTACGTATTCACCATTTTGGAATGCTGGCTTGGTGTGAATCCACTTTTCCTACTTGTGACTTTTTAAAAAATGGTGTGGCAGAAATTTGTTAATATCTGCACTTATGCTTTTGTGGCCTTTCTATGTGATCTGTGTTTACTTTTTGCTCATTTTTTCATGTATAAATTCTGGCTCTTGTATTTGCTTACCATAAACTTCTTTCTGTGTTTTACCTTAGTAGGGTAGTACTAGCAATCTATGCCTCTCCATTGGCCATTTCATTGATTATATGCTCTTACCTTTTGATGCCAGGATGGAACATGCATCGTTCATCATCTATTTGGTCATGAAGTTGTGGAGAAGATAAAAGAAATGTATTGTGATGCATTCCTTACTGCCCATCTTGAGGTACCTGGAGAGATGTTTTCATTGGCAATGGAAGCAAAAAGAAGAAGCATGGGAGTAGTAGGCTCGACCCAGAATATTTTGGATTTCATAAAAGACAGGGTTAAGGAATCTTTGGATAGAAACATCGATGATCATCTCCAATTTGTTTTAGGAACAGAATCTGGGATGGTGACTGCAATTGTGGCAGCGGTTCGAAGTTTGTTAGAGCCTGCAAAGTCATCTTCTCAAGGAGCAAACGTTACTGTTGAAATAGTCTTTCCAGTTTCATCAGAATCAATCTCGACCCCGAGTCTTAACTCAGTTGAAGTTGGTGATATCATACTTCCTGTTGTACCCGGAGTAGCTAGCGGGGAGGGTTGTTCCATTCACGGAGGTTGTGCATCTTGTCCATACATGAAGGTAGGATTTGTCGTTCGGTTTGGGTGCAGTTAGCTAAATTTATAATCAACTTAGTCTGCATAACTCTTTTACTCATTACGATTGGTTAATGGTGAATGCTTTTTTCTTCAACCTTTCAGATGAATTCTCTTAGCTCACTCCTTACAATTTCCCGTCACCTACCTGATGAAGAAAATACGCTGTCTGCATACAAAGCAGAGCGGTTTAAGTTGCAGACTCCAAATGGCCAATCTGTGGCCGATGTAGGATGCGAACCAATTTTGCACATGAGGAACTTCCAGGTTAGTTTCTTGGTTTAAATTTACGTATACTGTTGACATGAACGCCGTGTACTTTTAATTAACATTTTTGTAACTTGCACCACAGGCAACTAAAAAGCTTCCGGATAAGTTGGTTGATCAGATTCTCCACACCAAAGACAAAGGAGTGTCGGTGTGATAAACTATGCTGGTTGATCAGATTCTTCATCCCAGAGAAGCTGGTTGATTTGAATGTTCGAGAGAAATAATGTTATATACTGCTGCTCTAATGTCAGCAGTTCCGAGTTGCAACAAACGCTACGTAATAGTTGCCACGGCTAGATTTTATTGTACGGTAGTTTTTCTTAGTGTAGGAAACTTGGAATATTACTACTAAATATTATCACAAAACAAAGTTCGGTATCATATATAGAGAAATGAATGAAATAGTAGCATATTGGGATTATACCTACCACACTTTCAAAAATCAGAGGTATATGCAATATATAGTTATAGTTATTAAACTGCTCTGAAGCCTCCAATTGATTTAAATAAAATTGATCAGTTATCAGTACACTTGAGATGAAAATCTCAATATCTTTTAGAAAATTCTGTTACCCCTTTCTTTCTAACGGCCTATATTAATTCAAATTCTAGACTTTGTAGTTGTAATTTACTTTTTCTTTGTAAAAAATAAAACAGATTTATATATTTTCAAACGCAACAATTAGTTCCAACTTCCAATTCACAAAAACGATGGAAAATCGAAGGAAATAATAACAAGAAAAAAAGTACTAGTATAAGAAAAAAAAAAGTACTAGTACTAGGTAATAGTTGTAATTTTTTTTTTCTTTTCATGTTAACATATACTTTTCTTTTGTCAAGTACCGGTATGTATGACAGTTGCCGGTTAGATTCAGAGAAGTGGAGAATCTAAAATTCGACCAACTGAGTTTTATTTATAAAATTGTTCTAAAATTTATTCAATTACAAATAGTCCATTTCGATCCTTAATATAAAAAAATTATATATTTTTAGATACATCAGAAAAATACTCCCTCAGGTCCGAGTATTGAATCAGTTATGTTAATGTTTAACTAATTAACAAACGGATGGTTGATAAACCACCTACAAATGTTTATAAATCTTTTAACTTTTTCGATAGTTTAAGTTTATTAATCTACATTAATTTTTCATATGTATAAATGTATTATTATAAACTAGAATTGAAATATGATATCGTATATAGTCAAATTATTTGAAATATCATGTTTATTAGTTCATTAGTATATTTAAAAATAAATACAATTATTTATTTAAATATATTCATTCGAAGTAGACTTTTAAACAAGCTAATAGGTCATATCTGACTTTCAAAAGGTCAGTAGACCTATAAAATAAGTCTATGATAAGCAACGTGTTAGACTCAGACTTTTAATTTTTTGTCAGACCAAACCTAAACTTGGCAAAGTCTAATTCGACCTAACTTATTCCTAACCCTAATTGAGAGCTAATTCGTTTTCAATGTTGACTAATTAACAAACACATAAAGGTTAATATTTTGCAATTTCTAGACGTATAAAATAAAAGCATACAAATTTCTTCTTCTCTTGTGAGTGAGTATCACATGATGGATTGTTCAACACTTCGAACCTACTTCTCTTTATAGGAACAATTTGTGAAAATTCATCCACTGGTTGAGCTCAATTTTTTTTTTTTTCTTTCACCACCAGTTTAATCTGGTTCGGAAGTCAGTTCTGGCATCAAGTGATTCCAGCCTTCTCTCGATCGCAGTTGCGGGGATCGAACCATGGTTCTCTCTACCAAATCCAACGTCAATCACCACTAAGCCAACTAACCTTTAGAGTTGAGCTCAATTCTTAATTAATTTAGTTTTGTTGGTGCATTTGAGTTGCAATTTGAATTGTCAACGTAGTTACGTAGTTTAGGAATGACAAGTGTCGTTAGATTAAAGAAAAGGGAAGCAGTGTTGGTCCCGTGTTTCTGTCTTTGACAACTGGAAAGGACAATTTTAGTCCTTTCAATTTCATTACATTAACATAGAAAATTCCGAAAAACACATACAACATACGAGTCTCTTCTTCCTCTGTCCCCCGATCTACCAAAAACACTAATCACTGCATCATTCTACGCCATTACGATTCAACAACAACAACGTACATACATAATCATCTCGCTAATTACAATTTCACATTCTTAATTATCATCACAATTCCACAAGTACGTCCTTCCCTCTCTCTCTATCTTTTTCAACCATGTTAGCAAATCATTATTTATATATGTTTCAATTTTCTGTGTTTTCATTACATAACTTTTAATATTTGAATGTAATTATTGTTGTGACAAATAAATTTTTAAACATTATGGCACATTATGGCGTATGGTAGATTAATCAGTTTAATTATAGGTTAAGATTAATTGTTGATTTTTGTTATCTCAATATTGGGATTGAAAATATTTCGCCTATGAAGCATAAATCCAACCAAAAGTGATAAGGTAAGATTAATGCATATTGGTTTTAGCCTATGAAGCACAGATTAATGCATATATGATTTAATGTAATCATATTTGTCGATGTCTTGACATGTATCCCACTTCGAAACATGCCTAATCAGAAAAGTATCCGTGTTTCATATATGTTTTTAGCAAAAATTACATTTTTGTGCTTCAAAATCATATTTGTTGATGACTTGACACATGTACGACACTGGGACACGCCTAATCCGAAGAGTGTCTATGTTTCATAGGTTTTAGCAAAAATTACATTTTCAAGCTTCAAAAGATCACATTGTTGCCGTGATTTTGGGGGACTCAGTTGCCAATCCTAACATTCACTAATATATGTTCTTATAGCAATATGTAAATGACTAAACTTGTTACATTTTATCTAGCACCGACACTTTAAGATTAAAGACGTATTTGGTGTTGGAAACCGACATAGGCATGTTTGATGTGCAACATCGACACATGTGGTTACATTTGGATGTCCATGAGTTAGTGTCGTGTTTGATGTATGTGTCGGCACTTCAATGGTTATATTAATATCATTCCAATTTTCAAACAAGTTTTATATCATGGTTACATTGATATATGTTTTCATTGATTGTGCATAGAAATTCCTATTTTGATGACATAATAGATATTGTGTTGCATTGTCAATAGGTAACGTGCTTGTGGAGATTAGATAGAAACACCATGGGTTCAGAAAATGGTTTTAAAAGTGCACATGACAAACAACCTCTCTTTTCATTTGGATTGATATCTGATGTGCAATATAGCGATATTCCTGACGGTCGTTCGTTCCTCGGTGTTCCTCGTTACTATAGGCATAGCATTCTCGTGTTACAAAGAGCGGTTCAAAATTGGAATAATCATCGAAGACACAAATTTGTGATAAATTGTGGAGATATTGTTGATGGATTTTGTCCAAAAGATCGGTCTCTTAATACTGTAAAGAAAATTGTGGACGAATTCGACAAATTCAACGGACAAGTATATCATTTAATTGGAAATCACTGTCTATACAATCTACCTCGCAAACAATTACTTCCATTATTGAAGATAAATAATCTCGAAGGCCATGCTTATTACGATTTTTCACCCGTGCCCGGCTTTAGATTTGTAGTTCTTGACGGATACGATATAAGTGCTATTGGTTGGCCACAAGATCATCCAAGAACATTGGAAGCAATGAAATTTCTCAAAGAGAAGAATCCAAATGAAGACAAGAACAGTCCAACAGGTTTGGTTGGACTTGAAAGAAGGTTTCTTATGTTCAATGGAGGTATTGGTAAGAAACAAATGGAATGGTTGAATAATGTTCTTCAAGAATCAACAGAAATGAAACAAAAGGTTATGGTTTGTTGTCATTTGCCTCTAGATCCTAGTGCATCATCTAAGGAAGCATTGTTATGGAATTATAATGAAGTAATGAATTTGATACATAGATATAATTGTGTGAAAGTTTGTTTTTCTGGTCATGATCATAAAGGTGGATATTCCATTGATTCACATGGTATACATCATAGAGTTCTTGAAGCTGCATTGGAATGTCCTCCTGGTACAAATTCATTTGGATATGTTGAGGTTTATGATGACAAAATTTCACTTTATGGTACTGACAGAATGAAGAGTACAGACATGTATTTTAACACTCCTAATTTGAATTTATAGAAGGCCGGACAAAAATACGATATTGTACTCTCTTCATTCACGGCACGGATACTGAGGCGTGCAAAAAATATTAAAAAAAAAGCAAAAAATGTAACTTTGTATTTTTGTTAGAAAATTGTGCTTAAATAACATTTTTCATTGACTATATGTGTTGTTTTTTGTGAGACACTTTGTTACAAACATCAATTTTTTTCCTTGCTTCTTGGAAAGGATCAAGAAAGATAAATATGCAACACTAATAGGTAAGAGGATTGATTTTATCATCCAGAAAGGATTAGCCGCGCAACTTGTTACCCGTTTACCTCTCATTCAAATGTAATTATCTAAATATAAATATAAAGTTATGTTTGAGAACAATTGTTACAGGATTCTTATAGTATGATTTTTTGCTTGTGAAAATTTTGATTGCCATGTAAAACTAGTAGGATGTATTGCTTGAGGTATTGCCAATAAATTTGACATTTTTATTTTATTAATTTCAATAGGTAGAAGTTATTTTAAACGTAGAAGAAACATTTTCAATTTAAGTCAATTATAAATTTGTACAAGAATAACATTTTTTTTATATATAAATTTTCATTACACATTGAGGTGCTAGGCCCCAACTTTACAAGTCCATGCTCCCACTCATCCTAATCATATAGATATTGAATTATTTTATCATTCAATATCATTCCAATTTCCTTATATTATAAGTTTTGGTGGAGATGATGCTTTACATGATGTGAAATTTGCTAATATAAAAAACATGAATTTCAAATTTGCTTTTGAGAGGGGAAAAACATGTCCCTCAAGATTTATTCATGATTATGAAATATAACACAAAGCACTAAAACCAACCTACTATGAAATTTCCTTCTTTTTTTTGTAAAAGTCATAAAGTACTTTCATGTGTCACTCAAATTCAATCACTGCTTCTGTGACTTTCCCTTCCTCTTTTCAATATAGAAGAACACACCAAGGGACAAAACCGAGAAAGCACTGAAGCAAACAGAGGCAATATCAAGACTCGCGTGGCGTCCACTGATAGCGTTGATCTCAAACAAGTTACTACTCTTATTGGCATTTGTGCTTTGCCCGTAAGCCACTTGCACATCGTTGGCATCAAATGCATAGGCGCGTACGAAGTATGTGGCTTGAGGAACGTCTCTTTCGATCAACCACTCGAATGTATGAACCGTTTTGTTGGCAGCATCGTACGGCATTGCCACCATTTTGTGTTGGCAAGTCTTGTCCTTAGAGAGGTCATCCACCGTCTTTCTCCACGCACGGTCTAATTGGCTTATGTGCGCGTAGCACAACTTCAGTTTTATGGTTTTGTAGGAAGAGTCAGTTCCAGCTGGGAATGTCTTGTTTAGAGCCCATGTTCCACTGATTTTGTCTACTCCAGATAATAGAACTACATAGGTATTTCATACCAAAATTTGGTTTAGCTTCAAGGAGTATTTATAACAATATTAAACTCAATTTAATATTACTATTTTGGATTCAACTATAAGTCTATAAACCTAAAAAAAGTTGTAATGTTTGGCGGACCAAAATATCATCAAAGTTTAACCAATTTTACCTTATTTTAATGTTATTATTCTTAAAATATCGTTCAATAAAAGGTCACACGAGTCACATTTATTTAAAATTCTCAGCGATATTAAAAACCGTAAGACGACTGCCATTTAAAACATTTGTAAACAACACACATCCAATTCATAAAATCATGGATTAGCTTATTTTATGTTTAGAAGTACATACAAATCAAAATTATACCATTTTTGTAAAAGAAAAGAAAAAGTGGCTTTTTCTTAAAATTTATCATCAATCAAAATAAAACATGATCTATGTGATTCACCATACTCTATTTTAACTAGCATAATTCAATACAAGTTGCAAAGTCTTCTTATTCATTCAATAAACTTGATTTCATATAGTAAAAGAAGGGATTTTGCTAGTGTTTTATTTACCTTGTCCTTGCTTGGGAGAAGCTGTGACATCAAGAGTTCTTTTCAAGGAAGAAAAGAGAACCTTTCCATAACAAATTTGAGCTAAACAGCAAAGAAGAAGTGATGCTACCACAAGCCTATGTGCTGCCATACTCCAAACACAAAAGCACTTCTAAAGAAAAGTCAACTTGTGAGAGGGAGAAGACTTAAGAGAAAA
The DNA here is from genome assembly GCF_020283565.1 of Trifolium pratense. NCBI lineage: Eukaryota > Viridiplantae > Streptophyta > Magnoliopsida > Fabales > Fabaceae > Trifolium > Trifolium pratense. Next base: position 51,883,869 of record NC_060063.1, read on the forward strand.
GCAAATTTGGAAATTAATGCTAATTAAAATCTGAATGAAGATGCAATGATTCTAAACCATTTATATACAAAGCCCAACCCAAATAAAATAGTATGAAAATCTATGCAAATTGAGTTTTGACTTTGGCTAATGACACCTATTATTACAAGTCAAAAGGCCCAAATGCTCAAAATATTGACTAAAAAAATATTTGAAAGAGGAAAAAATAATGGACGGATCAAACAAGTTGTAGAGATGTCCCTTGATCATATAGAAGGGTCATCCTATTCAAAACTAATGCCAGCTTGTTGGAATGATGGAAATATGTTATAAGTTTAGGGATTAGGACATGTTAATTTGAAAAGATAAAGTTTTGTTGAGAAGTAAAAATAAAGCTATTGTTTTTAAATTATTTTTTTAAACGGTCAAAATTAATAATTAGGTGTTAATATTAATATTTTTCATTAAAATTAAGACCTGTAACTTTAGACTTTTAACTATTCAACTCCTTTAACCATCAGTTCAAATCAGCTGAACTACTCACCTCACCTTGTTTTTTTTTTTTTTGACGCTCCTCACCTCACCCTGTTTTTAAAATTGTTATATAATGTAGTTACTTTTTTTATTTATAAAATGTGTTTAATTTATTATTATTATTATTATTATTATTATTATTATTATTATTATTATTATTATTATTATTATTATTATTATTATTATTATTGTGATTCTATTTTCTTCCTGTTCTCATTTCCAAAAAAAATATAAAATTTCTTCCCGTTCTCAAGTGGTTGGAATTTTGTATGGACAGACGACTGTACATAAATCCATTAAATATTAAAATTCTTTGGATGAGTTGTTTGTCCCCATATTACCAACTTATATTTTTAGGGAGGATACCAAGGTGATGAAATTTTAGTGACTAAAAATTTTACCTTAAAGTGAATAAATGAAATGTTTGGGATTCGAACTCACAACTCCTGTATAATATACGTGATGTTCCTATCAACTGAACTAAACTCAAGGAAAAATAATTCAAAATATTTAACAAAAAGAAAAAAAAAATTGAATGTCATCTAAATCCATCTAAATTAAAGTACAATAGTCAATGAATAATTCCTTATATAATTGAGTTCTTATTCTTCCCTTCCCATTTGGGCGTAGGGATCTCTTTTGTTTTGTCCGTTATGTCTCGGAAAGGGCAAGCAGACAATATTTGTACAGGACGTCAGCCATAGCCGTACAGTTATAGAAAAGCCAAACACAAAGGGATCCCAATTTTATCTAAAAAAAATGGCATGTTTTGATCTATAAAAATTGAAACCATGCAATTTTTTTTTTGCTAAATTGCATCTTTTGTCTACTATGATTCAGAAAGTTGCGATTTTGGCCCTTTATGTTTCAAAATAGCAGTTTTGGCCCCCTATATTTACCCTTTTTGCAAAAGGTCAATTTTGATCAAGTTAATGCTAATGTGGCAAGTCACTTAAGTGACCTAACTGCCACATCAGCTTTTTTTGTCAATTTTTTTAATAGCTTTTATTTGTCAATTATAATTTTAAGAAGGAAAAAAAAGAAAGAAAAGGAAGAGTCACGTGACTTGCTAGTATGTACAGTGATTTCCTTCAACTGTTCCATGGTGATTTCATATTCATCGAAAAGGAGGGAGATTCATCTAAGCATGTATTAGTTATATTCATTGTGATAAACTAATTGAGTGATGTATTTTATTAATTCCAGATCTATTGTATTTTGAGTTTCAAAAACAATACTCCCTCCGTCCCAAATTTTTAGTGTTTTTAGCTTTTTAGTTTTGTCCCAAAACTTTAGTCTTTTTAAGAAACCAATGCACATTTAGTGATACTTTACTATTTGCACTCTTACAAAGTTAAAGCATTAATTAAATATATTTTCTCTTTCTTAATAAAGTAAGAGTAAAAATGACTTTACTTATTATTTCTTAATCTCCGTGCAAAACTTCAAAAGGACTAAAGTTTTGGGATAGAGGGAGTACTAAGACCATCTCCAATGGTAGTACCTATTAGGTACTTGTATAAGTACTTATTAGGTACTATCATTGGAGCAAAACTCATTGAGTACCTAATAGATACTACTTCTCAAATAGGTACCCCCTCTCTCCTCATTATAATATATTTTTTGGGACATACTTATAAAGATGTATTATTATTGATGAGATATAGAGTTATTAGTGTGACCGATTTAGAACATTTTAAGAGGTGCTGGGTTGGAGGGATTGAGTACTTTCATGTACTATTATTAAAAAATAATAAATGAGTGATGTGTAGACGTAGGATCCAGTTAAGTACTCAAATTTGGAGAGCTCCATTGTGGATGCTCTAATTTTTCCCTCTTTTAGTAGGCCCAACTGAAGAGGGAGAATGATCTATTGGTTAGTTGAAATAGTTAAGTTAGTTTGATAGTTAAGAGTTAAAGACGGAAAGGTGAGACATTAGTGACAAGGTGTAAATAATCGGATGCATAACAAAATAAAGAGAGGACATGGTCTTTGGTTTTGGTCTTTTTGAACTTGAATTTGGGAGGAAGATCCCAGGTTTTGGCACCAGGAGGAGATGGTATTCGTTCACATGAATATGTTTGGATTGGTAGTGAATTTTACAAGGATGACACTGTGATTTTGCTGAATACTTAGAAAATTGAGAAGTAGACATGTGACTCTTCCTTTTTTTAAAAAATAAAAATAAATTATAAGTGACAAAAAAAGACTAATGTGGCATTGAGTCACTTAAGTGACTTGTCACATTAACATTAACTTGGTCAAAATTGACCTTTTGTAAAAGGGGTAAATATATGGAGCCAAACCTGCTATTTCGAAATATAGGGGACCAAAATTGCAACTCTTTAAAACATAGGGGGCTAAAAGTGCGGTTTAGCATTTTTTTTAAACATGAAACCATTGCAATTTTATTCTCTACTATTTTTCAAAATTTTAAAAATTATTTAGTTATCCTTAAAATACTATAAAAAGTTTATTTATAAAAATTTAGAATTTTTTAAAATGAGAAGAATTAAATATGAATTTTTAAATTTCAAAAGATAAAGATAAAATTAACGAAAATCTCTACTTAAAAATTAAATTTTGAACTTTTTTTTTCTTCGAGAAACTTGTTAAAATGTCCTTAACATGTCTGCAAAATAATCATTGAAAGTTATACATTGGTTTAACAACAAGAACTAAAAGTACATGCATAATAATTTTATAAGACCAAGACATGCAACTTTTTTTTATAGGAACAAAAACATATTTAATCCGCCAACTTTAGTACTACATTTTATTTATATTAAAAAAATAAAAAAACAATGTAAATAGAATATTCATTTAACAAAAATCACCACTTACTCTTTAAAAAGTTATTCATTGGAGTTTCTTCCGGCTCCACTAAATTAGAATCCACACATAGTTTACACATATCCAACATTACACCATTCACTTGATAAGGAGGATCACAGTTCGATCCCGCATAATTACGATCGAGAGAGAGTTGAAATCACTTGATGTCAGAATTGACCCCAAATCAAATTAAACTGATGGTGGGAAAAAAAGACAAATATACTACTGAAAATAGCTTTTATTAAAAAAATTAACCTATCAAAAGATATCGTTCTATGCTACTGAAAAATATCTTCTAATAGGATTGGAGGGATTTTTTTCCCAAAATATACTTCTAGCCCCCTCTTATTTCCCGTAATACCCTCCTCTCAAAATTATTTCCCGTAATACACCTCTCATGAGACAAAATCTGACGACGCAGCAGAGGGGAAGGGTAGCGCCATTCAGAATGGCTCCATTGCCTTTGGGTAGCGCCATTCTGAATGGCTCCATTGACCAAGACTAATTTTTTTTGTCTTTTTCCTGTCGGGTTTGCATGCGCATGGGAGGGAGAGAATAACCGGGATAGTAAGCATCTTCTAAATTTTCATTGAAACGTTGAGTTCCCGTTGATTCAAATGGTTGGTCGTCGTAAATGAAAATTCTGCGAAATTTTCGTTTACGCGGAATTTTCATTTTCGCGGAATTTTCATTTACTCTAAATTTTCATTGAAACGTTGAGTTCCCGGTGATTCAAATGGTTGGTCGTTGTAAATGAAAATTCTGCGAAAATGAAAATTTCGCGGAATTTTCATTTACGCGGAATTTTCATTTACTCTAAATTTTCATTGAAACGTTGAGTTCCCGGTGATTCAAATGGTTGGTCGTGGTAAATGAAAATTCTGCGAAAATGAAAATTTCGCGGAATTTTCATTTACGCGGAATTTTCATTTTCGCGGAATTTTCATTTACGTGGAATTTTCATTTTCGCAAAATTTTCATTTACGCGGAATTTTCATTTTCGACGACAAACCATTTGAATCACCGGGAACTCAACGTTTCAATGAAAATTTAGAAAATGCTTACTATCCCGGTTATTCTCTCCCTCCCATGCGCATGCAGACCCGACAGGAAAAAGACAAAAAAAATTAGCCTTGGTCAATGGAGCCATTCAGAATGGCGCTACCCAAAGGCAATGGAGCCATTCTGAATGGCGCTACCCTTCCCCCCTGCTGCGTCGTCAGATTTTGTCTCCTGAGAGGTGTATTACGGGAAATAATTTTGAGAGGGGGTATTACGGGAAATAAGAGGGGGGTAGGGGTATATTTTGGGAAAAAAATCGATTGGAGGAGATTTGAATAGCATGAAAAGGTGGGGGTGGAGGAGAAGAGGGATTGTCTTAATTAAGGATAATCCTAATGCTAGTGTTAAGATTGTTAGACTTTCCGCCCATGTTTTTTTTATACTTTCCAAAAAAATTATTTTGACCTTGAAAAAAAATTCGGAACGTAGAAACTGGATTTTTTTTTGAAGTTTTTCTAGTGCAGATTCAGGAAAAATTTGATAAACAGAAACCAAAGTTTTTTTCAAGACAAAAAAAATTCGGTAAATAGAAACCGAAATTTTTATTGAATGACAAAAAAAGAAATCTAGAAGAGAAAAAAGAAACATAGGGGACCGAAAGAGAAGCTATCTACCAAGAGTCATCTTTGCTTGTTGCTTTGCTAGATAGGCCGCAAGGAAGCCCAATACAAATTGGTTTGAAAAGTCCTCCCTATGATTCTCTTTTCTCTCCAAATTTCTATTTTTGTCTTTGAATAAAAATTTCAAAATGCGTTTTTTGAAATTTTTTAGTTCAAATATTATTTTTAACGGCAAAAATAATTTAGAAAACTCTTTCCGAAGTTTTTATTCAAGGGTAAACATAGAAATTTGTGGGCGAAAAGAAAGTCATAGCGAGGAAAAAGAATTCTTCAATTCATTTAATCAAAAACACTCTTTTAATTTATAAAAATATGATTTTTAAATAAATTTTATTATTTTTAATTAAGTTATCATAATTTTTTTTTAAGCTAAAACAAATGCACCATAAAAAAATGAAACAAATTTGATGTTTCATTGACGACCCAATACTGATTATCTCCTCCTCCTCTTTCAAAAATCTATTTTCTACAAGATAAAATAAAATATACTAATTAAGAGCAAGACTATGGACAACAAGATTGAATTTCCAAGTAATTGATTTAGGACGTCCGATTTTTGACAGATGGCTAAAATCGTTTTAATTTATAAAAGGCTTAAATGCAGTTTTACCCCCCCTATTTTGAAAAATGCGGAATTTTACCCCCCCTATTTTAAAATGCGGAATTTTACCCCCCCTATTTTATAATTTGTTGGATTTTGCCCCCCCACCAAAATTTTGCATAAAATCTGCTTCTGAGCCTCATGTTCAAAGCTACGCACAGAACTCAATTTGGATCAATAATTCACCAAACTGGTACCGAAACGACCGCAATCGAGTTAGTTTTCCACAGAATCAAACTCCACTAAATTTGGAGTTACAAAGAGAGATTAATTACTGTTTTAGTGAAGGTCTGTTCAAATTAATTATCGTATGAAACTACCACTGGTATTCTCGTCATTCCTCTCACCCTGTAGCTCATTTTTTAATACTATTTACATGTATGGAAATCTAACGAAATTACCCTTGTTGGCATTTCAATTTCGTCGAATTTGGAGTTACGATGTGTTCGGTAGACAATGTTGAATTTGAAGATCACAAGTAGATTTCTGCAGAATTAGTAATTGGACAGACCTTCACTAAAACGGTAATTAATCTCTCTCTGTAACTCCAAATTTAGTGGGGTTTGATTCTGTGGAAATCTAACTCGATTACGGTCATTTCGGTAGCCTTTTGGTGAATTATGGATCCAAATTGAGTTGTATGCAAAGCTTTGAAGTTGTGACACGAAAGCAGATTTTTTGCAGAATTTTGGGGGACATACCTTCACTAAAACGGTAATTAATCTCTCTTTGTAACTCCAAATTCAGTGGGGTTTGATTATGTGGAAAGATAACTCAATTACGGTCATTTCGGTATCCTTTTGGTAAATTATTGATCAAAATTGAGTTGTGTGCGAAGCTTTGAAGTTGTGACTCAAAAGCAGATTTTTTGCAGAATTTTGGGGGACATACCTTCACTAAAACGGTAATTAATCTCTCTTTGTAACTCCAAATTCAGTGGGGTTTGATTATGTGGAAATATAACTCGATTACGGTCATTTCGGTATCCTTTTGGTAAATTATTGATCAAAATTGAGTTGTGTGCGAAACTTTAAAGTTGTGACTCGAAAGCAGAATTTTAGGGGGGGCAAAATCCAACAAATTATAAAACAGGAGGGGTAAAAGTCCGCGTTTTAAAACAGGGGGGGTAAAACTGCATTTAAGCCTTTATAAAATTGTATTTTAAACCTAAACCGTCTAATCTCAAATTAACGTTAGTGATTGATTATTAGATTAAACTGTATCATTATTTGACAGCAATGAATCTTCATATGAATAACCTCTTCGCATACTCAAGATCCCTCTCTCCATATTCTACAATTCCAACATTGGAACAGTTTTCTACAATAGATATTGATTTTAGATTCTATTGCAAATCACGTGGACCAATACATGAGCATTTCTCTAATAATTAATAATAACATCCTTAATCATCATTAATTCTAAGTTAGATACAAAGACAAACAATGGATAACAAGACAAATGCCGGCAAAATTCTTTCAGACATAGTCAAACTGATATTTACAATGTCTTTGTTTGTTCTACTAATCTTAAATTTTAATAACCCCTTTTATCATCCTCCTCGAATATTAATCTCTGAATTCACAAGTGAGCAAGACTAGTTAAGAAACAGAGAAATCAGTAATAGTGTGTGTGTGTTTGCGCGCGCCTCAATGGAGCGAAGATTTAACAGAGAAAACAAAAAAGGGACACTAAACCTACAAAAAAAGATGGCAGAAACACTAAAAAGAGAAGAACCACCACCTGACCTCACAGATTTCATGAATGATATGTTTTTTGGGACAGCAGACACTCATCAGAAAACCTATGATCTTACTGGTGGAGTTGGGATGAACATGGATGACGATGAAGAAGATGATGGATTTGATGACAGTACTAGAAGTAATAGTGCAAGGTTGACACAAGAATGGTTGCAAGAAGCACGACTTGTCGTTGCTTCTTCTCCTTCGCGTTGCGAATCTCCTGGACGCCTTTTAGGCTCCCCTCGGTTTGCATCACCCTCGAAATCATTGCTTCCTTCTTCTGATCGAACCGAGGCTCTTTCAAGGGCTAGGTCCGCCAGAAGGTAAGTAATATATATTTTTATGTCATTCCTACAATACACTCTCTCCGATCACTATTATAACAAAAAAAAAAAAACCACTTTTCAGGTTCATTCAATAAAATAACGTATCTGATCTATCAATGAACCTGAAAAATAGTTTTTTGTTTATAATAAGGAACCTGAAAATAATTTTTTCCATTGAATAACATGAAGCAGATTCAGAACAGTGGAAGGAATCAGTGATGAAATACTATCAAAAACAGCAAAACACACTCGCAACAAATCCGACACATTTGCTCAACCTTCATCAAATGATGATGGATCCCCGGCAACTGCAGTGCACAAATGGTTCTCCAACATCCTTAAATCCAACAACAACAACAATGACAGTAACAGTAACAATAACAATAACACGCAGCCACCTTCACCAGATTCTCTCCCTCCACGTCAGCCTCTTTCCAGAAAATCCCGCTTCCAAACTGAACCTTCCGGTGCAACTCACCCACAGGGAATCCAAGTTCCTAATTACAATTCTCGAAGAACTTTCAAGCCTTCTGCACCGTCGCCGGAGAATCCTAACCGGAGAATACCACCTACGTCGTTGGAGTCTCTACCTCTGTCTCCACCGAGGAACCTCGTGGAATCCGCTCACCGGAGAACTATATCGTCTTCCACATGCTCATGGGAGAAGATAGTACCTCCGGTGAAGTATTCCACGAAGGAAGAAGAAGAAGCGACGGAAGAGTATAGCCTCAACGGGTTTTTGAAAGAGCAGAGGAATTTGTTTCAGAGATTCTATAAGGGAGAGCTTAGTTCAAATGTCAAAATCAAAATCGTGCTTTCTGGGCATTCAAACAGTGAGTGAAAAATTGAATTTTGTTTTCTTTATTTGAGTGATTGTGGGAGTGTTGGAAAGTGATGATTTTGTGTGTGTGTGTGTGGTGTAGGTACGACGTCGATGGTGGCGGCTATTTGTCATGCGTGGTTATTGGGTTATAGACAGAAAGAGAATGATGAAGGTGGAAATGAGAGAACGGTGGTGGTGCCTGTGATGAATGTGAAGAGAGGTGATATGTGTAAGCTCAAGCAAGCTGCATGGCTCTTTCATCATGCTGGTCTTGATGCCACTTCATTGCTTTTTACTGATGAGGTTAATTTTCTTCTTTTCGTTTTTCATAATGTTGGTTTTTAGACTTTGGACACGACACTGACATGCAAATATCGGTAATAATTTAAACCACATGTGTTAGCATGACTCGCGTCAACACCAGATACATTTTCAATTTGAAGTGTATGTGTATCTTATGATTGGTTTTGTAATTGGTTGGATTAAAAGCAGAAATTATGTGTATCTTATGATTGTAGAGTAACTAATCCATGACAACCTTGATAGTTAGTTTTTTTTTTGTTTACAATGTTGGTAATGAGGATCATAATACTCAAATCTCTCACCACAAGACCAAACCTAGTGGCTTACCTTGATAGTTAGTTTTGACAGTTAGAAAATCTGTTTTGAGTAGTTAGGTAGTTATTCAATTACTTAGCTAACAAGTCATTGCTTATAAATAGAGTTGTAGTCATTTTTGTTTTCATGTCTAATGAAGAAGTGATTGCACCAATATCTCTCTCTTTTATCCATTCTTTTCATTCTTGTTTGATTGCTTAATGTGCAAGAAGGCCATGGTTGCGCCTATAATCTGAAGCAACATTGTTGCGCCTATGTTGCACCAATAATGACCACTTGAAGATGTTTGAAGGACATTGTGTATATATATAATAGTAAGCTTTTACTTTGTTTGTTTACAGGTGGACATGGAAAGCCTTTTGATGACTGGTAAACTGAGCGTCCTCATGGTTGGACAAGATATCTTAAACGCAACTAACGAGGTTGGTTCATATGACTACTTGATGAATCTGAAAATCAATTTTGAAAACAAGTTTGATGCAAATTTCCAAGTCAATGTGCAACATGCATTGGAATTAATTATGTACGTCTTAATTTGTTCTCCATAGGTCGGATCTCAATGCACCGTTCTTACTGATAATTACTGTGAGGATGCATATGATCTACTTCAGAACTCTGTGTTGAAGAAACTATTGGTAAATAAACTCATTGTATTCCAAGTTAATTTTTCCATAAGTACTTTTTGTACTATTTAGAATAAGATTACTCTATGCTTATATATTATTTTTCAGCTTGCTGGTATTCTGCTAGACACACAGAATCTAAAAGCTTCTGCATCGGTATCGATGACAAGAGATGCAGAGGCAGTGCAGCTGCTATTGGTTGGCTCAGCCCCAAACTACCGATATACTTTATTTGATCAGTGTAAGGTTTATGTTTCTTCATACATTTTCAATTGAGAATTAGTTTATTGATAATCAAGTTCTATGTATTAAGTTCTTTTTGGTTCCTTGAAGTGATGCAAGACCAACAATCTTCTTCTTTTGTCGAAGCTTTGAACCATAACTATTGGAAGCCCCCTGAAGAAAGTAAGTATCTATGTCTATAATCTTTATCAATTTCTCTGTATAGATACTATTAGCTGCTTTGACCTTTGCCTCTGGCCGCGTTATTTTGAATCTTTTCTTGTAAAGTTGTTATTGAAATTGTGAAATGCAACTTTCCTGATAAATGTTTCTGTGTCCTGAAATTTCTTGAGGTTCTATGCATTTTTGTGAGTGTTTGTTTTGATAGGCTAAATGAATTAAGATGTGGCTCTTAATTTGAAAATTCAACCATGTTACATTACATCCACTGAAGCTTTTTCTTTAGAATATGCATGGATTAAGGCTGGATTCTTTCAATTGAAGGATTTTACATGGAATGTTCTAAAAGGCGGCAGTGTTCTTATTAATCTTTTAAAATTCTTGTGGCAATATGTAATATTTCTCTAACTCTATTAGGAGCATAACCCTAAAGGGACAATCCAACCAAAAGATCTAGTCTATGAGATAGTAGAACCCTTTTGCTTATAGCTTCACTTTTTTAAGTGAAACTCCCTAATACAGGACTCCTGAGGATACACAACCGTTCAAGAGCCTACGTTTTGGAAAACTTTCCTTCACGGCACTTCACTCGAAGTCAAAGAGTCCTTTGGCTAATAAATCTCACTTTTTAGATGAGATTCACCTATGTGAGACTCCTAGCAATGCACCACCATTCAACAGCCGGCGCCCTTGACAGCTTTCACTCCACAATACTTCACTCAGTTTTTTCTAGTTAGAACCCTCATCGATCGGAACCCTTCATGAGTAGTCATTTTCAAGAATTCAAACCTCACAATGAAAGCACCAAATGTTAGGAGCATAAGCCCAAAGGGAGAACCTAGCCCAAAAGACTAGTATATTTGATGAGACTGAGAGAACCCCTTGACTAATAAGCCTCTCACTTTTTAGGCGAGACTTTCCATTGTGGGAGTCCTAGTAATGCACCACCCTTTGAGAGCTGGAATCCATGGCATCTTCCACTCCACAACACTTTGCCCGCTGACACTTCATTCGGTTAAAATCCTCCACCAATCAGAACCCTTCAAGAGTAGCCCTTTATTAGAAGTCAGTTTTCTCAATGAAAACAAAATATTAGAAGCATAATCCAAAAGAGGACTGGAGAGCTCAACTTAAAAGAATAGTCTATTAGGTTGGAGAACTCCTTGACTTGTACGGCTCAATATAAAACACCTACTTTTCAATTGCAGAAAGATTAAATTGAACAGCATTTCATTATCATAGATTTAGAACTTTATTTTGTTAAAGGTACCACAAAGATAAATTCATGCTCATAACAGAATAGTTACTGTTAGCCTATATGATTAAAAATAGCAGTTTTCTATAGTTTTGAACAATATAATATGTTCACAATTGCTTTCCTTTATTTTTGTGTAATCATAGGTGACAAAAATAATGAAGGAAACATGAAGCATAAAGTTCGCGAGAGAAAATCAAGCTCATCTGAACGTCAAGCTACTACGACTAAGCCAAGTTCAAAATCAAATTCCATAGACACAAAAGGTATATTTTGAACTGATGATTTGATAAACAAGTTCCATGAAAAATATTTATAGCAAGTCTATTTTACATTGTTCCAACTATAAATTTGGTTACAACACTTATCTTTGCAGTAAAACTTGCAACGCCGATTTTGCAATCTCCTAGTCCAGCAGCATCATCAAATGCAGAAAAGGTATCCTCTAGTGGGAAAAACAAATTTTTCTTGGCAAGATGGTTTGGATTTGGCTCAAAATGAACTTGAAATCCCACATTTATACAAATGCAACTTAATTTTTGCAAAATTCTATACAAAACAACAAATAATAATTCAATTCTAAATCCTGTCCGCGTTTTTCTCTTGATGCTTGTTCTCGAAAATATACATGGGTCAAGTTAGGATTTGGATTCCACACAGTAACTGTGTGACGCGATTATTGATTTTGACCGTCCTTATGCGGATTCTATATGTATAAGCTTGCAAGTTGCAAAGCCATTGTCACTTTTATAGTTATTTATTAAATTAAATTATTATTGTTATGACATTTGTGATGAAGAATACATATGGGACTACCAAATATTTTTCATTGGTAAATCCTTCAAGCTTCCTCTCTATTATTGATTTTGATGTTGATGAAGATCAAGTATCTTCCTCTTGTCTCATGAATTATGGACTCCTTAATTTATTTTTTTTGAGTTTGATTTGACCTCTATCTAACAAATCTGCTATTAATTATCTGCTACAAATGTTGCTGTCACTCTATTAATGTACATGTTTATGGTGCATGCATGGTTTTGTATCTTAAAAACGAAAACTTCACTATGCAATGCATGTAGCATTCAATTGTATTGAGATGAGATTTTATTTTTATAGGCCTCTACTAAAGTATAGTTAGGCCAAGAAATTCGCTCTTTAGGCCTACCATATCGCTCACAGGCCCCCAAAAATTTCAAATTTGCCCTTCAAAATGATTCCAAAACCTACTTTCCAAATTCGCTATGCTTCGGAAGATAGCTTCTGAAGCTTCCGAAGGTTATTTTATGCCTAATGAATAATATGAAATGGATTGGCATGACCTGACAGTGTGCTCCTTCTTAAGGTCTCAAGTTCGATTCTCTCTTATGCCAATTTGGATGGACTAGTTTAGCTTATTCAAAAAAAATAAAAATGGGTTGGCATGACCAATATGAATAAGCACCGACTTGGCTGCCATATACACATTTTAGTATAGACTGTATTCCCATTTTCTACCCAAAAACCATCCTTTCGGAAGATAGTTTCTCAAATCTGGCGCTTTTATATTTTCCGAACCTTTTGAACTTAACTTCCAAACCATTTTGAAGGAGCAATTTTTAATTTTTGGAGGGCCTATGAGCAATCTGAAGGTCTAAAGAGCAAATTTCTTAACCCAATGTAAGAACATTTTTTGGTCATGATCTGAGCACAACATTGGACCAAAAAATAGTCATATATTTGGGCCTTAACTGTTGTCTATTTAGAATCCAACTTTTCGCATCCCCTGGAATGTCTCAGTCACCCCCTGAAATGACCAAACTAACCCTCTCGCTTTTTAGGATGCGAGCACTTTTTTGCACTCTAAGTAACGAGTGACAATATTTTTAACTCAAATCCAATGTATGCGCACCCCCTAAAATAAAAAAAAAAATCATGAAAAAAGAAGTTCGCATTCTAGAATGCGAACTTTTTTTTTTCATTCTAGGGGATCGGACGTCGTGTTTGAGTAAAAATATTATCGCTCGCTATTTAGAATGCGAACTGAAACTCAGTTCGCTACATAGGATGCAAACCGAAGTACAGCTCGCTATTTAGAGTGCGAAATCAATTTATATTAATAGCAATTGAGCATCAACAAGGCTACAGTTGTGCATACAACAGTTACACGACAGCACAACAACAATTACACCTTATTACCTTAATTAAAATACTAGTCATTTATGTCAAAATATTTGCTATCGATTGTAACATATTAGGAAGTTTTGTTTATTTCCTTATACAATCACACTAATAGGTGGTTTGTCGGTTTGTATCTATATAATACACCTTGTATCAATTACTCAAATCAATACAAAAAGTCAATTCTATATATGTACATGTAATCTCTCGATATTAATACAATTTAATTCATAGTATTATTGCCTTATAAGATGAAGGGATAAAAAAAAATTGATTTTTACAAAGTGAACCAGTTCGCATCCTAGAAAGCGAATTATAGCGTTCTAGTTTTGCAATTTTACAAACTCGTGTCCTAAGTAGCGAGAGGGGTAAAATGAGATTTTCAAGGGGTGACCATGACTCAAGGGGTGCGAGAAGTAGGATTCGTCTATTCTCCATCAAAACACAAACAAAAGTGTGCATGTTTATTTTGTAAAAAAAAAATATTTAAAAAAATTGTGTTAATTTTATATACTATATAGTAACAAAAACATAATAGACTCTTGAAATAAATAATTGTATGTATTTTTTGGAAACCATGAATGAAAATGGATAAAAGTTATTTCATTATTTCAAATAATGCATCATCCTAGTTAGTATTTCATCATCTCTCTATCACAATATGGTCCCCTTTAAAAATCTAACATCTTAATTAGCAAGTTAAAATTAACACAAACTTTAAGAAATAAAAATAGCAAATATTTTCACTTTGAAAGTACTATACTTCTAAGAAGAACATTGTCAAAAAAGAAAAAGTTTGAATGATATGTGAGAAATTAATCTATCTAATGACGATAAAACTAGTAACTGGCCATACCCATCCAAGTTCCCCATGCTACCTTTCTTGCACCATTCTTGCATTATTTTTTTTGAAGTTTGAACCATTCTTTACACATTAAAATTAAACTATCATTTTATGAAACCTTAAAAAATAGATTGATGGACTTAACCAGCTAAGCAATAATATATTTTTGTTGACAAAATCTAAGCAATAATGTTGACAACCATACATACAGATAATCCAACTACTAGTTGAAGAAAAAAATGTATCAATATGAATATCCGTGAGATTCACATACATAGATTATTGCATTCTTATTTACAAAAATACTCCAATTTATACCAACATATATATTTATAGTTCAATTACCAAGATTAGATCAACAAAGAACATTTCCAATTTGTGCAAATTCTTGGTGTAGATGTAGATAGCTCTATATGGAGAATTATTAAGCATGTGACACATTCTATCTTGTTTTGCAATTATGTATATCTTTGCTCAATACCAGCTGTAACTAACTCCCAAACCCATTTTGGCCCCACTTGCCTTTTTTCAGTTTTCATTTGTCATCATCTTTCAATATGCATCCTCACTCACCATTCCATTATTTTTCCATAATTTGGTCACCCATTTCATTTTCCAACCTTATTTTGCCGGATTTGATTAGGACTATTGAGTACTACCTGATAAGGACCTCGTTGATAGATAATCTGTAACTTTTTAGGTCTTTCCTGATTTTAGTGAACTATCAGGTAACTACTACATCCGTAATTTTGAGGTCTATTATGACTTTAGTGAACCATCAGGATCCAACGCGCGCACTTAAACTTTTTTTTTTATTAAGAAAGAAAGGAAAAAAATACTAATTGATGTGACCCTTTTTTTTCATTCAACCTTCCAAGCATAAAGAAACAAACAAAACTCAGATGAACCACTAACACTAAATCCTTCAACTGATTCAACACTCCTAGCTTGAATTGATAAAGGAGAAGATGAACAAGAAGAAATAGTAGATGACAAAATTGGTTTAAAAATAAACAAAGCATGTTTTAAACCAGGACTAAATAACCAATCATGAACATCCCAATAAACTTCAATTCTCATTTTACTTAGATGAACTGATTCATTACCTCTAAATTTCCATTGCAAATGTTTCACATGAATCACCAAATGACCATCAATTCTTATCTCCATTTCTGGTTGAACATGAACTGATCCAACAACAACAGATTCACCACCATTTCCATTTCCTCTATTCTTGCATTCAATTGAAATCTCATGCCATTTACCTTTCTCATGAAACTTAGCTCTTGTTGAGAATTTTTTCTTACCAAAAATATGTTCTTTTTTTGAAACCAATATTGGATCAATAAGTGCTGGTCTACAACCTGTTCTTCTATAAGCATCTTTTTTAAGATCACCAAGAAGAAGAACAACCTCTTCATCACAAACAACAGCTACATAGTATTCTGAAGTTGGTTCTGTTTCACCATTGAATTTAGCAGCTTTAAGGTCCCAGAAAATATCAACTGCTTTATTACCATCTACTAGAAACTTCTTTGATCCTTGTTTTCTCCAAAAATACCATGGTTTTAGTTCAATCTTGCAGGTATATTGAGCTTCTCCTTCTGGACCTTCTAATGATATTGATAGCCCATGAAGTAACAGATTTTTGCACCATGTGATTGTTATCAAACGACAATGATCGGCTACTTTTGTTCGGTATACTGACATGTAAACACTTTGCCCCGAACGAGCCACGCCCACGCCGCCTACGTGATCATCATTTAGCTTCTCAGCTGATGAAAAGCAAGAAGGTATACTGATCGAGTCTTGCATCATTGTGATTTTTGATATTGTAGGCGATCAATATTTTTATTGCGGATGCAATAAAAACGGAGATATAAAAAACTTTGATGTCGCGACTTAGGTTGCAAAAGCAGCCTAATTGAAAAAGTTCTGATAAAAATATTATAGAGAATCGCAATCAAATGTGATCGATATCACATCAAAAACCTTGATGTCGCTACTCAGATTATAAAGGAGGTTAGAGTTGAATAGGGCAATTTTGTAGAGATGAGAAGTGGAAAATGAGAGAAAATAGATTTGTTAGGAAATTTAATTTAAAAAGTACTTGTGAAGAGAGTGAGAGGGTGAGAGATCTTAGTCACAAGGTGGATGAATGAATGAATGATAGATGGTGCCAGAGGTGATTTTGGAAGCATTATTAATTGGAATTAAAAACATTTATTTTCCAATCTGGCAGTGAGTGAAAGTGAGTGAAAGAACAACTATTTTTATATATTTATTATACATTTCTTTATTCAGTATCTCTCATTTATTTTTATTTCTTTAAATCAGATTATTTGCATATGTAAACGCCGAAATTAACTCAATGAGAGTTTTGTAAAATTTAAATGGACGATAAATTATTTTAAGAATTTTAACATTGTTGTATATTCAAATTCGAATTGCATTCAAGATTTTGATTAAACTAAAAGACATTTGTATCGTCTCACCTGATTTTTTTTTTAGCAAAACATGTACCACTACGCACAACTACAAAGATTAATCACTCATATTTTGTTGAATTCAAATGAATGATAGACTCTTCTTAAGTTGTATAATCATTCAGGGATCGCATCTCGTCTGAAAGTTGTTGGAATATTAGTATGTCTCATTTAATTGTCACTTTTTTTTTTTGTACATAATTGAGACCTTTTTAAATTATCTTTTTATAATTGGGGAGGGTTAAAATTTACCTTTTTAAGTTGAAACTTTAATCTGTACCAACTTTTTAGAATCCAAGGTTGCTTTATTTATATATACTACTAGTATATTCAAAAGTGCTTACTTCCAGGCAATTTGATGCATAGAAGCCATTTTTCATCAGATTTGGTGTATAGATTTTCACAAACTTAGGAATACATTTAATATTTATTCATCACATGATATGGTCAAAATAATCAGTCAAAACTGTTAGGGAAAAAAGATCCACTGTAGTTGTGAGCTATCCGATGCAAAGGTCTCATCATATTTTCTTTCTTGTTTGAAAGTATCCCCTTAATACCATTGCATGTTACTTTTAATTAAAAAAAGTGGCTTCTAAGTACACAATTTACTGAATTTAGGGTTAGTTGGAGTGGATGAATCAGAAATGATAAAGATATCAATAGTTCGATTTCGACCTACAACATAATATTAATTTTTGCTGTTTAGAAAGGCAAAATGTACACATTAACAAGATAAAATTCAATTGTGATGGTGTTTGCGAAGGAGGTGGAGAGTTTTCAGATTGTGGTCGCTTTTTTCGATGGAAATAGGGATGGCAATGGGTGTCCATGGGTGCGGGTTTGACACTTACCAAACTCACACCCGAAATCATCACCCAAACCCAAACCCAAACCCAAAGGCTGTTCGGGTGACAAAACAACACCCACGCCCACACCCATTGGGTTTGGGTTTTTTCCACCCAAACCCAAACCCGCAGCACATTTGAAAATAATTTGCAAATTTAAGAAATTAAATTCCAACATAGACTTTGAATTAAATTACAACTAAAATTAAGGTCTTCAAAGGAAATTCAAACATAGACTTTCAAGAAATTACAATATAGACTTTCAATAAATTAAATTACAACTAAAATTTAAGGTCTTCCAAGGAAATTGAGGGAGACTATGGGGGTAATTAGGTAATTATAAAATATTTCGGGTGGGTGTATGGGTTTCGGGTGTGGGTTTGACTGATACCAAACCCACACCCATATTATCGGGTGTCACCCGAACCCAAACCCAAACCCAATCAAATCGGGTTTCGCCCGTTGACTTGGGTTTGAGTTCGGGTGGGTCTCTCGGGTTTGGGTTTTTAATTTTGCCATCCCTAGATGGAAAACTGATGAAAGACTATGTACTTTAAGAAGACCGGTGTGTATGACGTCTTTCACACTGAGTTGTGGGACATATATCTAGGCTTGTATATTGCTTGGAGGGAGCGTATTCCACAACTCATTGTGGAAAGTGACTCCAAAATTCTCACTAATATGATTACGGATAATTGCAAGTTCAACAGAGCGGTTCCCACATTAGTGGGCGTATTCGAAATTTGTTGGCTTTGAATTGGAGTGTCAAGTTTTGTCATACTTGGAAAGAGTGTGATCATTGTACTGATTGACTTGCTAACTTTAGCCTCTCATTAGATTCTTCAGTTTGTGTTAGAATGAAGACTTTTTCTAGTGAGCTCTGTAAATTTATTTTTGATGATTTTTCTGGAGCTTGCATGCCTAAAAATGTTCGTTTAGTTTCTTAATTTAATTTGGATTTTTTTGTCTCAATAAATAGACAAAGCACTTCAGACGATTAACATTGAAGTGAAGCATTTATGTAGTGTTGGTTAGAGTTTTGACGGTTAGAGAATCATTCATTTGTATGTTATTTCTAAACAAAATTATAGTTATGGAAAAAAAATGAAAGGGAACCTCAGATAAAAAAAAAAAATAGATAGATAGAAAGTTACAAAGAGTATGTTTTGATCGGCTAGAAAATAACGGATTGGACGTGATAATTTCAGTTATGTTGTATTTGATATTAATTAAAATTGTTTTTGCGATTGGATAAACTGAGGTCAAAAGACTGAACAAAAATTGTAATTATCGTCACTACTTGACAACTTTTAACAAGTGTGTTCTATTATATGCACTATTTTTCCTAGTACTTATCTTTTCTAGCAAGTAACCATCTAATTGTGCTGACTAATTTCTGAGATTATTATAGATTGAATAGCTAATTAAAAGTTTTTTTTTAACGGAGCTAATTAAAAGTTAATTAACATCATATAATAAAACTGCATTTGATATTTGTGATGACATTAGGTAATTTAGCTACCTTAATTGTTCACGTACTTTGTATTAAAGAAAAAACTGTCTACATACAATTGGTAAGTGTTCCAACTGTTTCATACTTAAAAAATCGAAAGGTATATTATTGTTTGGTTGGTATTTCTCTAAAATAATAACATACCTCTAACATTATTCAAAAGAAAAAAAATATTGTATTCTACATGGATGCGGTGTAGTTGTGTCAGGATTGAGGGCTTCATTGATGCTCAACATTTTTTCATGTGAATACATATCATATTAGTGGTTTATATATATTTTATTTTTTCTCTATAAAAGTTTAGGATTAAAGAAATGATGATAGTAGTTCACAAATCCTAACTCAACTGACAGAAATGTCGAAATTGCTAGGTAGGACGTCACGATCGGGGTTCGAACTTCAGTCACTTCATTTTGTGTGTGTGAGTTTTAAATAGTTTTGTCATTTCGTCTATGTACCAAAAGAAAAAATGATGATACTGCCCTTGATGTCTCTATAATTTCTCATCATTTTTCTGTCTCTCACTCATTCTTATTTCTTTATTTTTATTTTCATTTTCTTTCTCCTCACTCACAAAATCATAGGAACAATGGAAATCTCGTGAATCCATTCATGCCTCGTCATCTAGCGAAACCACAGTCAAGGGAATGGGGAATCAGCGGGAAAAGAAGACCATGTCCAACTTTGTGAAATGACTTTTAAGGTAAAAATTACCTCTACTTTATAAACACATATTCAGGTTATCTCGCAACCGATGTGAGACTTTTTAATACAAACATTTGTTCAAAATAATAAGTTCATTTTTTTATTCAAAAGTTACCTCTTTTGTTTCTTTAAATAATATCCTAATAGCACTTATCAATATTTTCCAAAATATAATATAAGTTAATCAAACAATAACTTGGGTTGAAGTATTCATAATACTCTCGTGAGTTAATATTCATTTTATAAGATTTTATATATATGTAAAATAATTATACTAGAATGAAAGGTAAACAGACAACAAATTGCATCGCTATTCATTTTGATTATAAGAAAATAGTTTACCCCAATTAAAAGAACTCTTCTTTTTTCTTTTTTTTTTCAAATAAGGGACAGAGTCCAAAGACGGAAAGGAGAAAACTGTTGCGGAATTAAATAGACATTCTTAGACATGCAAGCCTTAGAAATATCATCAAAAAGTAGTGTGTGGGGCTCACTAGGTAGAGTCTCCACATTGGAACAAGCAAGAGAGTTGAAAGATACGCTATAGTTAGCAGGTCAATTAGCACACTGCTTGCCTTTCCTCTAAGCATGACAAACTTGGACATATCAATCCAAAGTCGTAAGGTTGTGAATAGTACACATGAAAGTGTGGGAACAACCCAACTAAAAGATGTCATAGTTTTCTGTAATCATATTAATTAGAATTTTAGAATCATTTTCAACAATAAGATGCGAAATACACTCCCTCCAAACCATGTCCAATCCTATGTATATGTCGCACATCTCAATATAAAAGATGTCACACACTCCGATCTTTTTACCTTAACATTCGATCTTTCTCCTTTAATATGTACTCTTACGACATATGTTAACATTTTTCGAGGAAAGGGAATAGTCAACAAACCAACTAGGTGATGTGTCAGTATTTTACAAGTTACTTGATTCATGAGTAGGGAATCATTGGCATTTCATCTTGGAGTCTTGCCCCATCACCCACAAACCACATGCTAACAAAATCTGCAACAAAGCAAACTGTAAAGTAAAAGTGGCCAGTCACATATGGTCCACTAATGTTATGGACCATACCCTAAGGATCAAAATTGCATGTCCAGCCTGGTCTGTTATGGGCTTGGGCCATTCTTCGACACGAGTTAAAGACGACATCTTCTTTTGTCGTCTTACCATTTTCTCAAATATCATCTGCTATTTAAGTAGTGAACGATATTTTTTCTAAAATTTCTCATGTTATAACATCCGATACATAAGTAAAGAATGAGCAAAAATAGAGCGCGCGAGAAACTTATAAGACGGCAAAAGAAGTTCTCTTAAAAAAAACACATGCTTGGTCACACACACTGTCTTCTCTGTCTCCACTCTAGACACACACACCGTGCTTCTTCTACCAAATTTCCATCACATAGTAGCTAATTAGTCTCTTTCTTTTTTGGCAAGTTTAGTTAAAGATGAATCATCAAAAGCTAGAGAACAAATATCACACTCGTTAAGTATAATATTGTAGTATAAAATATAGCACTATTAATTTATTTATTTTTATATAAACAAAATGACAAATATCATTGAAACTTATATACACCGTAAAGTTCTGTGTTCGAACTTCAATAAAGACGTCTAATCTAGCCATATTGGCATTGTCAATCGGGTTATTGACACAATCAATTGAGAGAGGCGTCCAACCTAACACTATTAATTTATAATTTATTGTAATGAATCATGTCTAAACTTAGCATAAGAAGTAGCCACACACTTTTCTTTTGTTATTTGATTTATGACTTGAATCTTAAATTATATTAAGGTTAGGTGATAACATATTAACTTATAACTTATGAGTAGTGCTAAAAACACTCAATTTATTTTTGCTATGTCATTTTTTACTTAAAATATCATTTGATATTAGATGTATATCTTACGATTCATAATAAAATTCGATTCATATTTCAAAAATTCGGTCTTTCGATTCACGATTTGAACCTCAATTTCATAACCATGCTTATTTGCTCTCATTAAAACGTTCCATTTCCATAGCAATCAAAGAATCTTATTCATTATAAGCAAAAAGAAAACTAGTGTAGTGGCCTCTATTGGATTATTATATATGTATGAATCTTGCATCTTGTTTGATCTTTCCATAAGCTAGAAAAGATTATGTTTCATGGAATGAAACGAAGTTCAATTCCTGTCATGAAAATGCTGCTGCAAGATGTTCACAAGATAAGCAAAGCAACTGTGTGGAAGCCGCAACTAAAGGCGATTGCAAAGCCAGATGCTTAATTGACTTGATCACACATTATGTATTCATACACAAATTTAACTATCCAATTAATTCAATGATTAAAACTACGAATGTATCAGTAATTAGCACACCATATAAAGGCGAAACGGCTTACTAGTAAAGTAGATCTAAAACAAATTTCCATGTAGTTAACCGAAGAAATCGACATTAATCAATAGAGGTCTGAAATACATGTAAAATACATATGGCATCAACATAACTGTTGTTTATACTACTTCACATCGTAAACCGAAGCACTGCAATAAAACTAGTGCCTCCTCTTAAACCAGCATCATAATTCTTAATTCTTAGGTTATCTGAATATGTAAAAAGCTACTACTAATTCATTACTTATGTTACTGTAAATTAAATTCTATACGATTTCCTCGAATATGGTTGATAATATCAATTTTTGAACAAATGTTGCCCTCAGCCCGCGTTCTTGTTGATCCTGCTCACCAACATCAGTCATACACCTGCAGAGGCAAAACCATTGGCGAACATTCATGAGCAGGATTTAAGCAGAGACGTTCCATAAGACTTAGTTCTATCTCTTTTGTGAAACCAGCATATAAGTCGCCACTAAGATTATATGGCGTAAGTCATAACATCATAAAATGAGAATATTCATTTATGACTTGTAATCAATTTGCTTTGAAGTTTTGGTATGGATAACAAGAACACAACGAAGAATCTGAAAAGCTTAAACACAGGCTAGAAAATTTTAATCATGACAGCATAAGGATTGGAGTTTGTTTCAAACTGTGAAGAGAGTGGTGGTTCAGCACTTGACTATACATCTGGTCTCATACATAAGCAAAGATTCATTTTTCAGGTTCATTGAATAACTGATATATTAGTTCATATTATAGACCAGATACATCAGTTATTCAATGAACCTGAAAAATGAATTTCTGCTTATATATGAGACCGGAGGGAGTAATCTGCAAGACTGCAACTAAAAATTCTCCAGGGAAAAAATTCATACCTTTTTGCATTATCAATTTCTATATCCTTGTTGCTGCAGCTGGAGTTTTCATCAGAGTTTTCATCAGGATGGTTACTGTTAGAGTTAAGAACGGGGACGTTGCATATGAATGGTGACAAAAGAGGATCAGGTATCGATTCTTGTTTGTTTCCCCTGGCACCTAGTTTCTTACCAAACATTGCTGAATTACCAGACCAGATGCTAGACTTCTCAGACTTCCACCCCCACTTCAGATCAAAGATCATTATATTGAATTCAGTCAGACAATAAATAAATGTTATACAGTCAAAACAAATGCCGGATTAAATATTCGTGCACAACAATTTTGAGATAAGCAAAATATACCTTTCGCGAGCTTGAATGTGTAAATTGTGTCATTGCATCCTTCCCTAAATTTTCTTCGCACACAGGACAAACCTAATGTAACAAAATTACAAGACCATCAACATATTAGTACTCGGCAATAACCTCTGCCGGACCAAAAATTTGAGAAACACTGAAACAGAAAGGTTATACCACATCTTCGAAATCACTGCAGAACACCGGAACTTGAATGTCGAAATCACAAAAAGGACATTGAAAGTCATATTGGCCATCATCATTCACATCTGTGTAATGGATTACTGAATAATCATCTGTGGTATGAAAGGGATTAGTCTTAGCAAACTTTTGTAGCACAATCACTATGATTCCATATAGCATGGCATGTAATAAAAAGAGCATCTCAATTTCTCAAATGATAAAAGCAATAGGAAAGAAAAATTAACTGTGAATGACATACAGATACAACATTACAAGCTCGCATAAACGCAATGAAGAGATCACTAACACTTATGCTCTTTAGAAAATTTCCATAGCACATGTCAAACTCAAGACAACCATAAGCAAAGTAAAATACCTAATAAACATTAAACATGTATCCTATAGATGCAGTTCAGTCATGCATATCAAAAAATGATAAATCAAGACCTCAAGTCAAATATGACTGTGTATAAGACATGACCATTTTTAACTTATGCTTCAATAGACCAAATGAGCCAAGAAAAATGTTAACATATATTTGGATAAACAAACCTAATTAAGCATTTATATCTATTTCTATAACAAAAGATAAAATAAACTCAAATCGTTATTATATAAGCTATAAAGCCATTATGGAGAGCTTATAGACATAAGCTTTAATTTTACAAACATATCATAAGCTATTTTCATAAGTTCTCTTGTATAAGTCTGGCAAGTGTTTATACACATAGATAAGTTCAAATAAGTCAATCCAAACATACTCTTAATGTAGTTGCAACAAAATCTAACTTTACACTATGCAAGGCAACCCAAATGCTCTTCCTCAGTAAACAAATAAAACTTTAGAAGCCTAAATCAAAAGGGAATTTGAATAATACTAAGAGCTCAGATATCAAACTTGAGATAAAACAAATGAGGCAAAAAAAACAGAAAAGAGTACTCAAATTAGAAAACAAGCAAACAAGAAAGGGAAATACTAGTAACTACTAAGTAGGAAAACAAGTAGTACTAACCAGAGTGAAGTGGAGCATATTGGAGAGTAGAAAGGTGGTTTGAAGAATGAATACTAGCCATGATGTCCAAGTCCATGATGATGATGATGATGATGATATCAACTTCTTTTTGTTCTTGAGAGGAGGACTCTGTGCAGTGAGGTGAAAGTGATGGTTTTGTTTGGTTGAATGGTGATGATGAATGAGAAAAGGTTTTGAAGTCTCAACAACTAGTAAGAGACGACTTTGCTTTTACATCATGAGTCAAGTCATCATGAGTCACCAATAGCTTTGTGGCATTGTGATGTTTTGCTGAGTCATGTTTGGCTTCTGACACTCGTGCTTTTCCAACACACAAAAAGATCAACAGTGCCTGTTTTCAATGCACATGTAAAGGAAGGAACTACTGTACTATTTGGTTTCCATAAAGATGGATTCAACTTGCTTCAAAAGTAAGTAGTATGGGATGAGTAGTTCAACATCAATCAACTGATTAAATTAATTGGGCTAAGAATCAAAGGAGTTGAAGATCTATGAATCAAATCTAACAAGCAGTAAAAAAAACTAACTTAATAATTAAGAATTTTTGTCCTCCGCTGAACCATGGGACAACTTTTTGTCCACAGTACAACTATAAAAAATATGAAAATATCCGTTTTATTTTCGAATATAAAAAATATTATAGCCCTATCTCTTTTCGATATACTTTTGTCTTGTCCTGTACTATCTTATTTTGTCATGTACTGTTCTGTCAAGTACTTGCTGTTTTGCGAATCAATGGTGATATCATAACTCGGTTATGGGAAGTAGTTCAATCACATATTAATCAATCTCAATATTGTGCTCTTCATATAAGACTATTTACAATGGTGTTGAATGAATATGTTGAATGAGTGTTGAATGATTGGAGAGGGGTGTAATGAGTGTGATGAATGATGCGGAGGAGAGATGTGTTGAAAAAATTCAACATATATAGTTGAATCTGAACGGGGGGACACGTGTTGTGTTTGCGTTGGATGAACAGAGCGCGTGCACGACACGCGCCGACAGGGCGCGCGCCGACAGGGCGCGTCACAGGAAGCCAAACGCGGAGAGAGAACCTGGCGCAGGACACATGGCGTGTTTTGATTGGCTGTCTGGATTTTTATCACATTAATACTTTGAACTCAATTATTTCATCGCAAATTATTTTTTTATTTTTTTACCAAAATTCATGATTTTTTTTATAAATAAAGACTTGGTTCATTTGATTTGGACACAAAAAAAAAACCAAACTTTTCACTATCTTAATCTTATTATTATCTTTTTATTAGTGTTTATTTTGAAGTTTTAGTCTTTTTTTAGTGAAATGGATTAGACTTTCTCAGAGTGAACCTGATAAGTTATTTGCAAAAAACTAAAAAAAAAATTATTAAGTGTTTATTATTTTAATTTAATTTTAATAGATAATTGTAATTTTATAAAAACATAACAACAAAAATATAAATTTAAATAAAAATATGAAATAAAAAGTAGTCTCTGTGAGCTAAGGAGATGAAGGAAAAGTTTAGTATTGTTGAGAAGTGAGAACACAAAGAAAGTAATGTCGTGGCAGTGAGCACCGTTGATATCGTAGTTATGAAGAAACGAACCTCTAACACCAAAAGTTTGTCCGAATGTGGGAAAGTAGTCTTTTTTGTGACCATAAAGTAATAGTTTTATAAAAGATGCAGAAAAGCTATTGATATCGTAGTTAAGAATCGAATTTGTTGAGTTTTTTTTTTTTTTTATCATTTTACATTCTAATATATTCTATTTGGTCATAGTTGGTGATTGGTGACTATTGAGGTAGGCTGAAAATGAGTCGAGTCGAACTCGCATAAGCTCGACTCGATTCATTTATTTAACGAGTTTAAATTTTAACTCAAGTTCGATTTATTTGGTTTATAAACCAAGTTCAACGAGTTAATTATCGAATCGAGTCTTGAACTATTTTTGAGTTGGTTCGGTTCATTGTCGGTCCTAGTGTAAACATACTATCATATATGAAATAGTGGTTTGATACTTAGATCAACCAACCAATATTTTTATTTTGTATGATAAAGTTGTAATGTTATATTGTGTTTCATTCAGATAATATTGGAATGTGGACTTGAATTGTTGTCCACATATATTAACACATATGATACTCACTAATCACTATAAAAGTAACACATACATTGTGTATATCACTATCTCTCATAAGAGCTTTTTATTGGTCTCATATACAAAAAAAAAAACTTACTATTATATATATCGAGTTGCTCATGAACCAAACGAGTCGAACTATATATAGTTTCAGTTCAACTCATTTATTTAACGAGCTCTATTTTTAACTCAAGTTTGACTCATTTGGTTCATGAACCAAATTCAACGAGTTAATTATCGAATCGAGTCTCAGACTATTTTCGAATTGGTTCGGTTCATTGTCAGTCCTATATAGAGGGATGGAGAGAGTTTTGAAAATGGAAAAAAGCCAGTGGTGATATAGAGTTTGGTTTGAGGGGGAGAATTAAGCTTGGTCCATAATTTGAAGGTTTAACCCCAAATATTATAATTGGATTTTTTAATAAATAAAAAAACTCAAAAAGAATAATATTTTTTTCGATTTGAAGGGGAGAATCCACTTTGTAACAGCGGTCAAAACTTCATACCAATATTATGGGAACCCAAAAAAAATTATATTGTAAATCATCAATAACATAAAAAATAGTCATCTTTATAATTTTTTTTTACGGGAAAAAAAAACTTTAGCTACTTAAAATCCTTATAAGTTATAACATACAAAATATTCATATTCTAATCAATAATAATAAAATATCTTTTAGCTACTTAAAAAAAAAAAAAAACTTTCTTCTAGTAGTGGGAGGAGGGAGAAGGAGAAGATACACGTGTAGGGGTGTATGTGGACCAAATTGAGTTGAATTTTACCAAAACTAAGACCCAAAAAAATATAGTGTACGCCGGATTCGATCAAGTAAAATAACCTTACACTCTAGTATTGCATTGGATTAGGTAAACTCACTCATTTTCCAGTTAAATTGAGTGGGTTGTACACACAAATTTTTAGTTTTTTTTTTAATATTAAATGCTTAAATGACGAATCATCGTATTCTTTTTTATAAAAATAACAATGACACAACATTTTTATCTTCTTAAAAAATAGTGCAACACATTTTCACTACTCTTTTTTGCATCATAAAAATAACCTATTTTAAAAGAATGATATGATTTAGCACCACTACTTTTAAATGATTAAAAGGCGAACCGGGTGAGTTTGATCGGGTTTGCTTAACCTATGTACACCCTATACATGTGTTTCTGATTGCGATAGGGCAAACTTTTATTTTTTGTTCATTTTTTTTTTCTCTAATTTCTAAAACATGGAGCTTGCCACTTTAGATTGGTCCAACAATAATAGATTATAAAAAAAAAAACCTACTTCCTTATAAAAAAACTAAATTGCACTTTTGGCCTCATAATCTTTACAAATTTACAATTTTGACCCCTTAACTTTCATAATTGTTTATCAAATCAGAAGTAATTAGGGATATCTAGGTCAAACAAATTTTTTTTAGGTCAAACAATTTAGAAAAACATACACCCTCTATCCCAAAATATAAGAATTTATTGACCATTACACGTACGCCAATACATAATTTTGAATTTTTGATTACCAATATCTTTAATTGTCTGTTAGTAAAGATTATAAAAATTTGATATTTTGAAAATATTCATCGAAAACAAAATCTTATACGATAATATTTACATTTATATACTTCTGAAAAAATATGATTAAAACAAGATATATAAATAGTACATTTAAATAAAAATAGGATTAATTAGCGGTTGGAATGTTTCACTGTCCTACGCGCTTGTGTGGACTTACTGGATTAGGTTGTTTATATCCCTCAGTTTTTGTATATATTTCTTTTTCTTTTTATTAATAAAATAAGAAAATATAGGCAAAGAATGAGCGTGAAGCCTATTTTATCATCTGATGTTTAAATGCTCTTCGCCTTACTAAAAAAATTAAAATAGATCGTATAAAATGAGACGGAACACTATTTTGAGAAGAATGTAGTTGATATCAATACTTGGGATAAACCGTTGGTCGTGAGTTTCGTGCACTATTATGTTGTCATAAAAATAAGGGTTTAGGAACCTACGAATCATATTTTGAATTCGCATGTGATGCAAATAATAGTGCATTGATCCGAAACTCGTGTTCATCATTCCGATCAGCAATGAAAGCGTTAAAACCAATCCTTAGTAATCTCCGATTACTCAACTCGTCACTCCCCCTCCGACTCACTGCAACTCGCTCTCCCCAACTCACTCATTACCACCAGGTTTATCACTTCTCTCCCTATACTCCACCACCCCTTTTCCTCCCCTTTCCGTTTTACGATTTACGTTTTCACCAAAAACGCCATTTTTCTTCCAAACCCAACTCCATTGTTGACCTTGTTTTAACAAACGCTTGGTCTCAAGAGTTAGAACATCAAATAGAAAAATGTTACCCATCTTTGACCCATGAAACTGTTATTTACATTTTGAATCAATTGGATAATGACCCACAAAAAGCTTCTAGCTTTTTCAATTGGGTCAGTAAGAAAAAATGGTTTCTTGCAAGTTCTTCATTGTGTAACTTAATTCTTAGGATTTTAGCTAATAATGTTACAATTAATCAATTTTGGATTACTCTTAGGATTATGAGGAAAAATGGGTTTTTTATTGATCGAGTGACGTATCGATCGATTTTAGAGGGTTTTAGAAGAGAAAAAATGAATAAGGATTTTGCTTGTCTTAAAACCTTCTTTAAGCAAATGCTTAAGGAAAATGAAAGGCATATTGTTTTTAAAAAGGTGGTTGGTGTTATTTTAGGATCTGAATGGAGTGATGAGGTTATGAATGAACTTGTTGAGCTTAAAATTCGGCTTTCCGATAGTTTTGTAATAAGGGTTTTGAAAGAGCTTCGAGATTGTCCTTTAAAGGGTTATGAATTCTTTCGTTGGGTTGGGAAGCAATCTGGTTATCAACATAATACGGTGACTTACAATGCAGTTGCTAGAGTTCTTGCAAGGCCTGGTTCAATTGAGGAGTTTTGGAGTGTTCTTGAAGAGATGAAAAGTGTGAATCATGAATTGGATATCGATACTTATATGAAGATAACAATGCAGCTTGTAAGGAATCATATGATGGAGGATGCTGTCAAGCTTTATGAGCATATGATGGATGGTTCATATGTGCCATCGGCTCATGATTGCTGTGTTCTTTTAAACGCCATTGCTACAAGCGATTCGTCAAATTATGATCTTGTTTTCAGGGTGGCCAAGAAATATGAATCTGCAGGGGATACTCTCACAAAGGAAATCCACGATGGAATACACAGGTGTTTGACAAATGCTGGGAAATTTGATGAAGCTGAAAATATTGTTAAGACGATGAGAAATGCTGGCTATGAACCTGATAATACTACCTACAGTCAAGTGGTTTTTGGACTTTGTAAGATGAAGAAGGTTGAAGAAGCATGTAAGGTGCTGGAGGAGATGGAGTCTAGTGGCTGCATCCCTGATGACAAAACTTGGTCCATCTTGATCCAAGGGCATTGTGCTGCCGATGAATTAGATAAGGCATTACTTTGTTTAAGTAAGGTGATTGAAAAAGACTGCAATGCAGATGCTGGTGCGATAGCCGCTCTGATTGATAGTTTTCTTAGTCAAGAGAAAATAGACGATGCATACAAGTTTCTTGTAGAGATGGTTAGAAATTTCTCCACTTCTCCTAGGCAATGTAAGTATGAGAAAATGATTGAAAACCTGTTAGGAATCGGAAAATTTGAAGATGCACTTGACCTTCTCTGTTTGATGAGGAAACACAAGTACCCTCCATTCAACAAACCCATTGTGCAGTATGTTTCAAAGTATGGGACGGTGGAGGATGCTGTGAAATTCCTGAAGGCATGGAGAAAGGGAAGTCCTCGGTCCCATTCAGCCTATCTTCATGTTTTTGAATCTTTCAAAGCAGAAGATAGACTCTCCGAGGTAAAAGATCTATTGTGCAAGTATCCTTTTCAAATAAGAAGACGTAAAAAAGTCAGTGAATTTACTTCTTTATGTGAAGACTCGGATGCTGCTAGTAGTGCTACTTGATACCCAGGAAACTTTTTCGTCCCAGTGTGTATCTCATTGTTTCTCAAAATAACTACAATCATGCTAATGAGTAGATCCAAACTGCGTCAAAAGTCGGTGATCATGGGTTGGGTTCCTGCTATTGGTCTTTCAAAAATCTGTCATTTGTAAGTATCAGGGCAAGCTATTGACTTTTGTGGTATGGCATAATCTTGGATTGAGGCAAGTGGCAACTTCCTTTCACTCTAGACTACTAATTGCAAGTTTCCCCAAATCATTAGCTTTATGATCAGGCTTTTAGGCAAGTTTGGTTTTTGCATGGTGCAGAAAACCTCGTGTATACCAGTAATTTCATCACGAATAGCAATTTTTTTATAAGGTTTACCCATTACAGATTCTTTGTTCATCTAAGGGAGATTGACCTTTGATGAGTGCGTTTTTGGGGGGTGAAAATTGAAGTTGGAATGCTGTTTTGGCTTCCAAGGTTAGTTATTTTATTTATTTTTCTGAATTCAGGGCTGCATCATAGTTCATAATGTAACAAAGTTTATTTTGATGAGTGCATATGTTGACTACTCACTTTGGAACTAAGAACTTAAGAAGGATGTTATCATTTTCATTGAATTACTGTTTTGTTTTGAAGTTCTCTGCCATTGACAAGGCAATGTTAAGAAAGAGGTGAGAATTATTGAAATAAATTATATGATAGTTGAGCTACTCTCTACCTTCTTTGTCCCCAATTTTTTTATTATCATTTTCAATTGATTGCTGATAAGTTGATAAGAGTATGTCATTTACATACATACATAATTAATGGAATAATTGAAGAGGTTGTATGCATTACAATAATCATGTTGTGATGCCAACATGAACCATCTTATATAACCAGTTTCATTTTTTTGGGTGGTGAGTTCATTTTTAAAAAATAAGCATATGTTTTGTTTAAATGCATATTTTAAAGTTCATATTTCCTTTAATGTGGATAAATTTGTATTCTAGAATCAAAGAACTCTTAACTTTATTTCTGGAGGATTGACTTAACTGATTATGACAGATGCATTTTGTACATGAGTGAAGTTACAAGTGTCTAATGTGCATACACGAGTATATTAGTTTCCATGTAAACCAAGTAAAACCTCCTGCGGTTAAAGAAATTTTGAGGGGGTGCTATTTTTTCTCTTTCATTAAACTGAATTGTGCCTAAATTTCATATTCCATTTAATTAGAGCAGGAATTGAATTCATTGATGTGTTTTGTACATCAGTCTTACCATGGTTCACTTCAAAAAAATACATTCCAACAAAGGAGTTATTTAACTGTTTTGGTTCTGATTGTTTGAGCTATTTTTTGAACTCTGTCATTTTTTAAATTTGAAGTATAGAATTTCATAACTCCAGTTGAGTTCGAAATTTCATAACTTGCGTTATTGCTTCCCCAGGGTGCCCTTTTTGAAATATAGAATTTCAGTGGCGAATCCGAGTTCAGACTAATTTGTACATGTTTTGAACATTATGGGTACAACTTTACACTCTTTCATAGATTTGTTCAACAATGTTTCTGCTTCATTGCTCTTGATGATGCTCTCACAATGTGTTTGTTTGAGGGATGCTTTATTCTATAGTGTGTTACAAGATGGGTGAATAGTAGTATTACACCAGTCGAAAAATGGTGATTCTCTCATTCTGCTGAAGGCAAAAATATGGTGATTCTCTGTTAAGCCCTCTTGTTTCTGATGTATATAGAGATTTATCTCATGGCGGATGCTAGGGTGGGTGAGTTAGATAGGTCTCCCAATGTGAGTAAGTTATGTAAACCGTTGGATGAGAGATGTTATGATGCATTGTCTGTACCTAATAAATTTCGTCAGATGCGTAGAGAGAGAACAAGGACCAAAGATAAAATGAAAAAGAGAGAGATGTATAAGGTACAGACACTACATCATAACATATCTCATCTGACGGTTCATATAACTTATTCACGGCGGGAGGCCTATCTAGCTCACCCATCCGCCTTATCTCGTAGGAAAGCAAAACAAAATGGTAGAAGAGATCCCAAAACCAAAACTATCAAGGAACAATGTGTAGCAATTGTATATTAGAGACTCTTTTACAAAATACATCAACTTTGTAACACTGTCTATAGTATACTTTTTTTTAAAAAAATTAAGCTTAAATTCATATTTGGTTCTATAATTATTGCAATTATGCAATTTTAGTCATTTCTTAGCAATTTATGTCCCTTAAATTTTCTCTATGTTGTCAATTTGGTAGCTCCCCTCCCAAAATTTGATTGTTTCACTTTCACCTGAGCTCTTTCTCCGTTTTCTTATAACCTAAACTAGAAATCCTAAAATCTCCAATCATCTCCAAAAATTATTTAAAGACAACAATGTTCATCTTATTCTTCACCAATGTTCAACATCGATTTACCATTCTCAACTACGACGATGGACAACACTAACCAATATCAAAGTTCCTTATGTGCTTCATATCCGTCATGCGATTTCGCATCCATCGACAACAAAATGAGGAAATGTTAAAGGACTTAATCATTTGCAGATAAAAGCCACTTGGTATTTTATTTTTTTAATAGTAAATCACTCAATATTTTTAAAAAATTACAAAGCTAACTAGAAATTTTATCACCTCTCACATGACATTTCATTTTCATTTTTTTTTATCTTTGGAATTCGAACCCAGAATTCTTCGCAAAAAATTTAAATAGCACTTTAAGTTGAGTGTATTGTTGAGTAATTATGTCATCTCTACGCAAATTTAGAGGGATTGGGTCATATTAGAAATGAAATTATTATTTTTACTAATAAAAAAAGTAAGAAGAATTTGCGAGAAAAAGTCCACAAATCTTAATTTAACGGACAGAAATGTCGAAATTGTAGAAAATTATTATTAGATCTGGAATGTTTTGTTTAATCATGTGTACCTTCACTCATTCATTCTCCTTCAAATCGAACACTACAATTTCCCAACAATTCGTTTCATCAACGATGGAAGAAGCTTTGCAAAGTGTTGAAATACCAAAATTCGGATATATCAGACGCTATCATTGCCAAAGCCAATACCGTGGTATCTATAGATCCAAAAAAACCCTAATTACCTCACATGTCAATTAAGAACAGAAGGTATTATTTTTCTTGAAATTCAATCTTTCATCAATTGTGTATACCAAATGGGTCTGTTGATTTCTTAAAACTTCAACATGATTTAGTTTTATGGATTTGGGGGTTTTTTAATTAGGTTTAAGAGCACATCAATCCCTAATAATTTCTGGTCATGGTGAGAAAGAAGGAAGGGATGAATTTTGCATATTCTAACCGTGACTAACTCATTCCAGAACACTTTTTTAACTGTTCCGGGTTACATTTGTTACCGGAAGACTTAGGGAAAAGTGTTCCGAAAAAATGTGACATTTAGCCACGGCATAACCGTGGCTAAATATTCAAAACTCATTTTTTTAAGTTTGATGTAAGGGGTAAAATAGGAATATTGGTTAGTTTGTAGGGGTAAAGAGATAAATGTTGGGGTATAAAAAAAAAAATTTCCGAAATTGTTAGCAAGTCGGGTAATGGTAAACCGAAATTGTGGGGACCCATACCCACAAAACAAAACCCATCGTTAAACGTTAAACCCTTCTTCACAAAAAACAACCTTTGCGTTTTGCAGCAATTTCATTCATCTTAGGAACACTCTCAAAATTCTACGATGAATCGCATGAAAGCAATAACCACTTCCCTCAGATTCCTCAACTCATCACTCGCTACCCGAGTTCTCGCAACTCGGAACCAGGTGACTCACTTTTCTTCTTCCTCTATTTCACTCCCTCTTTTGAATCGCTCAAACGATCTATTTCGTTTTCACAACAATCACCAAAAACACTACTTTTCTTCAAAACCAAACTCAATTTTAGAGCTTGTTTTTACCAATGATTGGTCCGAAGAGTTAGAGAAGAGTTTAGAAAATTGTCGTGAATCGTTAACCCATGAAACTGTTGTTTATGTTTTGAAGCGATTAGATAAAAACCCACAAAAAGTTTTTACCTTTTTCAATTGGGTTAGTGAAAAAGAATGGTTTTTGGCTAGTTCTTCAGTTTATAGCTTAGTTCTTAGGGTTTTAGCGAGTAATAAGAAGATGAAAGAGTTTTGGATTATTCTTAGGACTATGAAGGAAAAAGGGTTTTATCTTGATGAAGAAACTCATTTGACAATTTCAACTGGTTTTAAAAAGGAAAAGATGAGTAGTGATGTTGTTGCTCTTTCGCATTTCTATAAAGGGATGCTCGAGCAAAATGCTATGCAGAGTGTTGTCACAAAGGTGGTTGGTATTATTTCAGGGTCTGAGTGGGATGATGATAAGGTTGATAATGAATTGGAGAAGGTTAAGATTCAACTTTCGGATAATTTCGTGATTAGGGTTTTGAAAGAGCTTCGTAATTGTCCTTTAAAGGCGTACAAGTTCTTTCATTGGGTTGGGAAGCAGTCTGGTTATCAACAAAATACTGTGACTTACAACGCAGTTGCTAGAGTTCTTACTAGGACAGATTCGATTGAGGAGTTTTGGAGTATTCTTGAGGAGATGAA
The DNA here is from genome assembly GCF_020283565.1 of Trifolium pratense. Lineage (NCBI taxonomy): Eukaryota > Viridiplantae > Streptophyta > Magnoliopsida > Fabales > Fabaceae > Trifolium > Trifolium pratense. The sequence goes on from NC_060063.1 coordinate 51,919,381, forward strand.
GAGTGTCGGTCATGAATTGGATCTCGATACTTACATAAAGATATCGAGGCAGTTTCAAAAGAATAGGATGATGGAGGATGCTGTCAAGCTTTATGAGCATATGATGGATAGTTCATATAAGCCATCAGTTCCGGATTGCATTATGCTTTTAAAGAGCATCTCTGCAAGCGATAAGCCGAATTTGGATTTGGTTTATAGGGTAGCTAAGAAATTTGAGTCGACAGGGTATACTCTTTCCAAGGCAGTCTATGATAGTATCCACAGGTCTTTGACAAGTGTTGGGAAATTTGATGAAGCTGAAAAAATTGTTGAGATAATGATAAATGCTGGCTATGAGCCGGATAACATCACATACAGTCAAACTGTTTTTGGACTTTGTAAGTTGAGGAGGTTTGAAGAAGCACGTAAGGTAATTGATGATTTGCAACAAGTTCGCGGTTATGGACCTGATCTCAAAACTTGGACCATCTTGATCCAAGGGTACTGTAATGCTGGCGAACTAGACGAAGCGTTACTTTGTCTCTATAAGATGATGGAAACAAGTTGCCAACCAGATGCTGATTTGTTGGCTGTTCTGGTTGATGGTTTTGTTAAGCAAAAGAGGGTAGACGGTGCATACAAGCTGCTTCTAGAGATAACTGGTACGTGTCGTATATGTCCATGGCAAGCTACATTCAAGACACTGATCGAAAGTCTATTAGGAGTCAGAAAATTTGAGGAGGCACTTGACATTCTCCGTTTGATGAAGACTAAACAATACCCTCCATACCATGTACCATTTGTGTCGCATATTTCAAAGTTTGGGACCGTGGATGATGCTGCAGAGTTGTTGAAGGTATTGGCTATGAAAAATTACCCATCTCAGACAGTCTACGTTCAAATTTTTGAATCCTTATTCCAAGAAGGTAGACATTCAGAGGCCAAAGATCTGTTGTACAAGTGTCCTCACCATATCCGGAAGCATAGTAAAATATGTGAACTTTTTGGTTCATCTGAGAGTCCAGTGGCCGAGAGTCCAGCGGCCGAGAGTCCGATGGTTGCTACTTGATCCCTAACTTTTTTTTTATTTCTTAGTATCTATCTTGTATTTTGTTACACTAATAACTTTTATCAAAGCTGTTTGGTGGATTTGTCTTTGCATTTGGAAAACCATTAGGACATGGTGTATAATGATGTCAGTTATGTTTATTCTTGAATTAAGATGTTTTCATGTATTACCAGTAATGTTATCATTGATAAGTATTTTTAAAAAGATTTACACAATCCAGCTTTTATGTTTTTCTAAAGGATATATATAAGGGCCTTAAGGCACAAGTTAGCTTTTCCCAAATTATAAGGGTCATGCCAACCTGTGCCCTTAGGGCACATAGGGCACATGTTATGTTAATGATAATATTTTTAAAATACTCATCGAAACAAATCAAACTAGATTTCATACGATATAATTTCTCAAATAAGGTACACCATCTCTCCATTGATATATAATCACTCTTCTTGGTATCAACTCCATTTTTTTTGGTGGGCAAACACATCAACCACTACTACGACACGTGAATAAGCGTATAAGTTCTGGCATCAACTTCATTGGTGTAGTAATACATAATTTAAAGATGATTTGATGAGTGTGTAATTTAATCCGATGACGAATCAATTTTTTTTGTTGGCATTAACATTCTGGTTTCTAAGAAAATAAATTCTGATCATCTAAAATTTGACCGCAAAATAAGTAAAATTTAACAAAAAATTGTTCCTATCAGAAATTGAAAGCACCATATCAATTAATTAATGTATATAAACATGTAGTACTATTATTTGTTAACGCAAGAAATCCATTCTAGCCACTCACAACCTACAATTTAAAGCTTTGAAAGCGACTTTGTATTTAACATCCACCCACCGTGAGAAGGTCAAATTCCACATTTCTTAAAATTATAATCTTCTTAGATCATCAATTTATCATATTCACATAAAATAACATCCATTTATTTATGCAGCTCATAGTCACAAAAATTAGGAGAACATAAACAAACAAAAAAACATAACCTCATCAACAAGAAACAAAAAATCACTCTTCCTAACCTTATCAACTCCCCTTTGGCATTTGTGAGGCTATGAAAAGTTAAAAGACCCAATGAAAAAACAAAGCATTTTCAAGGGTCATCACCATGAAGAAGAAGCTACATCATGACAAAGATTTAGAAGTGTTGAAAGCAGTAGCACAAGCTTGGTACAATCACTCAGGCAGTGTTAAACCTTTGAGCGAATTTGACGCTCGTCGAAGAAACTTCAAAGGTAATCCTACAAGATTTAAGCTTGAAACATTGACCAAAAAATCATCCTCAACAAGTGACACAAATACAAGCTCTTCCAACTATTATAGTGACTTTCAACAATCACTTTGGGACCCTTATGAGCTTGTAGCAGTTTCAAGAAGGATTGAAACAGGTTTAGCTTTAGATAATCCATTTGATGATTTTTGTGTTTCTACATCAAAACAACTAAAAGGTAAGAGGGAGAGTAAGAATAGTCTTAGGAATCTGTTTAATAATATGTCTTCTAGGAGATTTAATGTCCCTAAATTTACAATGAAAAATGATACTATATGATTTTCTTCTTCTTTTTATGTTAAGTGACAGCTTAACTTATTTATTTAAGCTGTTATTCTTCCTTTATATGACACAGTTGAAATTTTTTGTGATTTCAAAGCATGTGAGTCGTTTTTATTGATTGTAACAAAGATACAAATGTAAGGTCTGCTTCACTTCCAAAAACAAAAAAGGTTCGATTATTGGAATTTTTCAGAAATTTCGTTGGAGTACCATTGCAATAGACCAATAAGATTTATCTCTCATAATACCTAACTATACAAATGTTTATCATTTTTATTTTTTTTATTAAAGATGTAATAACACCGGTAACACTTGAGTAATGTTACACCGTTCCATAATGCTTTAACGAATATAAGTTTTACAAAATCTACCGTTTGATTGATAGTTTATATCGTATAGATCATCTATGTTACATTTTACAAAATCTAAAATCATTTGATATGTTTTTGAGATAGATCAAGATTAAGAGTGTTCAATAAAAACACAAAAACCATTAATCTTCATCGATCTCAATAACATATCAAACGATTTTAGATTTTTGTAAAATTTAACATGGATGATCTATACGATATAAACTTTCAATCCAACGGTGAATTTTGTAAAATTTGTATTCGTTAAAACGTTATTGAGCGGTGTAACATTACTCAAATGTTACACCGATGTAATTTGATCCCTCCTCATATATATATATTTTTTGTATTTTTTGTATAGCGTGTTTTAATTTAATTTTACCATATTTAGTCCCGTTTGGATTAGCTTATTTTTGAGCTTATGCAAACCACTTATGCAATAAAAATTAAGTTTTATGCTATTTTATAAGTTCACACTAGTGAAAATTATAATTTTATAAGCTATTTTATCATAAACTACCTTGACGTATTTATAATAATACATAAAATTTGCATAAGCTGTTTGGATAAGCTCAAAAATAAGTTAATCCAATCGGACTCAATTTGACAACGTCAAATTTTGAATTTATAGCTTATAAGTTTATATGATAAAAAAAACTAGTTTGGTAACTTTTTTTCCATGAGCTTATAACTTATTTTTATGAGCTCATAATTTATTTTGATAAGCTAGTTTTATAGCTTATCATTATTTATCTCAATTGTATCTCTACCATATTACTTGAAGCTAATTCAACAACTAATTTTAACAAACACAATAATTTGGGACAATTTTTTTTTTTTTTTCTTCATATAATTTGGAACGGAGAAAATATTAACTTATAAGTTATCTTGTTTCCACTCAAAATGAGCTTAAACTTTTATTGACTTTTTTTAAAATGCAAAGTTGACTTTATTTAATATCTCTCGACTAAACTCTAAATTATCATAATTTCATTCTTTTGAGAATGAAACAATTAACACAGTTTCGTGATATAGAGAATATCAAATGCACTACAATGAAGTTATTTTAAAAATTCTACAACAAAAGGATAAAATCATTTTGGAAAAATAAAATTGTAACAAAGGGTTGATCTCTAATTGTCTCTTTTTAACACTCCCTTACTTAAGGAAGTATATTCAACATGCCGCACTATTTAGAAATAGTCTCACAAAGTGGACCTGCATAAATGTTATCCAATATATATATATATATATATATATATATATATATAGAGTCAGGATCCGTTGACACCAATTGTTACACCTCTAAATAACGTTTTAACCGATATAAATTTTATAAAATCCACCGTTGGATTGAAAGTTTATATCATATAGATCATTTGTGTAAAATTTTAGACAAATCTAAAATCATTTGATATGCTAATGAGATACATCAAAATTAACGGTTTTTGTTCTTTTTTAAATGCCGTTGATCTTTATGTGTCTCATTAGCATATCAAATGATTTTGGATTTGTCTAAAATTTTACACAAATGATCTATATGATATAAACTTTCAATCCAACGGTGGATTTTATAAAATTTATATCGGTTAAAACGTTATTTAGAGGTGTAACAATTGGTGTCAAACTAGTTGGTGTCAACGGATTCTGACTCTCATATATATATATATATATATATATATATATATATATGAAACATGGCCAATCAAGAGCATACGACTTAATGAGGAAAAATGGCTTCTTCCAAATCAAAGCAGAATGCCGTAGCAATAAAATATAATACGTATATAATAATGAAAGAAACAGTCTCAAAGCCATACATATATAATATAATAATTTATAAATATCATATTGAGTCTTGCATATTATGCATAAAACATAGATCGATCAAATTGTTTAATTGCAATGACATAGCACCACAACACAAGATCGAGTTAGGAAATTAAATAGCACTGTGCCTAGCAATTATTTATCGTTCTCACAGAACGTTTTGCTAACTTTAACATATATATAACAGCTAACATATAACTAAACCTACTCTCCATTGATTAAATCCATAACAACACGTTTAATGCTTCCATTGTTTTTCTTCAGCAGCATCTTGTTAGTCTCTTTGTCACGGAAACCCTACATTCACACCACACCACATAACAATCATTAATAAAAAAGGGAAATGCTAACAACAGTAATGTCGAGTTCTTAATGTTTAACTAAAAACGAGATTGGGGTCATGACTCGGGAACACTAGTTAAGGAAACTAAAAAAGTAAATTTTGCAAAATAAGGTAGTATCAATCAGACAAATGAAAAAAGCAGTCAATAAAACAATTTACCATCTCGTGTAACTCTTCAAGGATAGGATCCCACTCAGAAACACTGCAGAGTTCCTCTATTGACTGCTCCAGATTGTACTCATTCATTCTCAGAACCTCTTTGTTTAAATCAAACTGCTTAAAACCCATCTCCTCAAGCTCTTTAAGGAGAGCCTCTTCCACAGAATCATTTTCATTCCTGCCTACTGCAAAATCACTTTCGTTCATGCCTAGAGACGATGGTAGTGCATCCACAGTTGATGCTTGCTGATAGGAGGGAACATCTGGGGCTGTGCCAGATAAGTCAATAATCGGATAAGAAACAGATGAAGTTGAGGGTTGCTGATTGGAGGGAACAGCTGGGGCAGTACCAGAGAAATCAATATTGGGATAAGAAACAGATGAAGGTTCCACCGAATTTGCAGGGGATGAGGCGGCAGGGCGAACAAATGTAGTTTCCATTGTAGGAAATCCAAATGCAATGGTTGCATCTGGTTCGATAATACCAGTTACCCCACCAGTATTTACTGGTCCCAGTTCCTGCCTTTGTTCCTCATCAACCATTTGATTCACAGGTTCAGGGGGAGCATTAGGATTTTTGGATCGATGAAAAACAGTATCCTCATTAGGTTGAACATTGATATCTATAACCCGAGGCCCTTCAGAGCTACCAACACCAAGGGGAACATTCAAGTTCAGACCTTGAGAGCTATCATAAAATGAGTCCTTGAGAGAGTCATCGACCTTCAAGTAGTGGGAGAGAGAAAGAATATTGTTAAACCATTAGTAAGAAAGCTTGGTGTTTCTGAGTCGAAACATTACACAGGAAAAACAAAACATAAGCAAAGCTGCATTTTACCTGTATAAGGACCCAAACGCGTTGGCCAAATTTATGCCCAGAGACAGATGCCATCCTCCAGTATGATATGTATCTACCAGGTAACTGGGGAGCTCTAAAATCAACTGCAACGTCAAGCTCCTTCTCCATGGGTACACCATCATCAGGAACCTGGGATATTTAATCCGAATATCAGACAGGCAATCAAAAGATTAACAGGCAAACCAAACCTAGAGAAAGGCTAATTTGAGTACAACATGAGTAATTGGCAAACCTCTAATTCAACAGAAAGCAAGTCACTTAATTTGTCTCCTCCAATCCAAACAAGTCGAGTTCCCTTGGGCCACACAATAGTGCCGTTGTTGCGCATCCGCCAGATCTTTGTGAATGCGGTAGATGGAGCCATCATTGTACCATCTATGACATTAACATCCAAAATGAACCGACTATCAAGCTTAGACCTTGCATGCTTCAAAAAAGCACCTGTTTTAAAAATAGGTGGTGGTATCTTCGGATGATGCCTCTGCACCATAAAAGAAAAAAGGTATAAATATGTGCGAAGTCACCAAAAGAAGAAATAAGATAGACTAAAGTTTCAATGAGGTTACAAATTCTTTTGTATTCTGATATGAACATCTTGGGGCCCGAAATGATGCAGGACGGTCCATTCTGATATAATCATCAGTCTGATTACCAATTTCATTGATGCAAATGCTGCAGAGGTCATAGTTTTCTTTTCTGCATAATAGACAAAAAAACAATCATGAAACACCGCAAAAGCATTTTACAATATCCAAATAAAAAGAAGCGTACACAATACTCACATTTTGGATTTGAAACGAGGTCCAGTTATTGGATAGACTCCACAGCCATCACAGCGGACCCCCTTGTGAAACATGCCATTCATTGCATCAGTGTGACCGTGGCTCCTTTTGAACGGAGAAATGCGAAAGTTTCCTAGAGGAGGTGGCATTGAGTGAAGAGTATGTGTCCCAGAAAATGGACATTCATTAGGAGCAACGAAACTTAAAGCCGGACTCTTGGTTGGAATATTATTAGGAACAGCAGAATTAATTGATGTTTCACATCTTTCATCCTTACCAGCAGAACTGTCATCAATAGACGCTTTACCCTTGTCATCACTAACAGGAACTGCTGATGAAAGTGGTGCTCTATTTACATTGGTGGATGAATAAGGATCACTCAGATCAATATTGAGATCAACTCCTACATTTCTAGAGTCCACCTGTCGACCGGCATTGGAGGCTGCCAGTGAATTTCTAATCAGTTGACTGGCATTGTATGCCGCCATACGATTGCCATTGGAATCTACATAGTTCAGATATGGATACTGCGGACCTCTTGCTTCAGGGGTGGCAAGTTCTTTAGGAACATCATTTTTTGAGCTTGGACCAGCAAGAGGGACCCAGCGATGAGATTTCGGATGCTTTTTGGAAATCATATCAGAGAAAGTCCGAAACGCTTCACTGGAAGATGCAGCTTGTGAAAGTGATAAATTAGAAAGAGCCTCCTGTAGTGTGACGGGCTCAGAATTTGAAACACCAGTTTGATCGACATTTCCAGATTTAAATGGGTCCGAGACAGGAGACCTTAAGGGCATGGAAGTTCCACTAGTCCTAGCATTGTCACTGGCATTGGAAGCCGAATCCGCATGCGGAGATTGTGGACCTTTTGCTTCATGAGTGACAGATTCATCAGGAACACCAAATTTTGAGCTTGTAGCACCTGCAACATGAGAATTGCCATGTGGCTTGAGAATGGATATTCCTAATTTGGAAATTGAATCAGCAATATTTGCTAGCACTGGGTTTGAAGAAGCAGCTTTTGAAAATGACGAATACAGAGCCTCGCGTACTGGCTCTGGCAGAGCTTGCAAAGCATCAAAGTTTCCAATTCCAAATGGGTCTGAGACAGCAGGAGATCTTAAAGGGGTGGCACTTCCACTGGAGCCATCAGCTTCTGATTTACCACCCGAGTTATTGATCATATGTACATCAATTTTCAAGAATTTTAATTGCTGTTTCGTCACTTCATTCAAATCATTGTCATCAACAAGATTCACCAAGTCACCATCTTCATCAACATATCTCAGAATTAAATTTGCATCAGCAGCGATATTGAAAATAGAACATATCTTAGCCCTCAAACCAACCATGTCAAGATCCATTCGTTTATTCTCGTCCACACGAACATTGAAGCGCCTGAGGGCATCTCCATATTTCACCTGTACAGTAATAATAAGTGAAATGATATGAAGTCAGACTATTATGTATATAAAAAAACCACAATATTACTAATTACTAAAGTCTTGCACAATGAATTTTGTTGAAATAATGATAAGTATCCAGAAACCACATATCACAAAATTGAACCTACCGGATCCCTCAGTCTTTGATCCTACATATACCCCTAATAAATTAACATGGAACCGTAGTAAAAAGAACTATGTGCCGGTGTTTCCCTCGGTCTTTGATGCTACATATACCCCTAGGGTGCGTTTGATTCGTAAAACAGCAAGGACGGGACAGAACAGTAAAGTACAGAACAAGATAATACAGGGCGGACAAACTGTACCAGATAGATATAGAGTGATAATATCTTTATATTCGAAAATAAAATAGGTATTTTCGTATTTTTTTATAGTTGTGCTGTGGACAAAAAATCTTGTTTTTGTACCGTCCCTTGCTACCTAATTTGTCTAATCAGGTAACCAGTTTCAAATCAAACAAGGTACAACAAAAATTGTCCAGTTAAGTCCCTGTTTTTCAGGGAATCAAACACACCCCTAATAAATTAACATGGAACCGTAGTAAAAAGAACTATGTGCCGGTGTTATCAATGGGGAATGGTGGACAGCCAAAATCCCGCAATAACGTCCATTTTGTGGCACCATAGCGGATTATGGCGGGAAAATCCACCATATCGTCCAATATTTACCATATTGGAGAGGCTAAAATCCGCCACCGATATTCGCCTTGGCCGATATTCTCCATGGCCGATATTCAATAACACTGCTTATGTGCTATCCTAATTCATGAAATCCAATCCATTTAAAGTCGATAAGTACTCCTAATCAAAACCTAAAGCAATATATTTGATTGTCGTGTTAGGAGTATAATTATTTTAATAAAACACAAAACCCATCACTTGCAATTTAAGAATTTTGAGATAAACATCAATTATCGTTACATCCAATTATAAAAAATTCAACCACTAATTGAAAACAATATAATCACTATCAGGCTTAAAAACTCCAAATCAGAAGCAAAAGAAGAAAAAAAAACACCACGAACGAATATTAACGATTAATTTCATTTTCCACCATGCAAAACCTAATTAACTAAAACCAGTGCATGACGCAGAAAAAAATAACGTAATAGAAATAAAAACAAGAAATAAATTGAAAGCTAAATAATCAAACAAAAATAGAAAGGGGAAAATTGAGATCGGTACCTTGATCACGAAAGAAGAGTCCATAGTTATGAAAACGAAAGCGATGAAGAAGGAAAGGGAAAGGAATAGAAGTGAAACCCTAACCCTATCAGAGAACGAAACTTTGTTCGAATCAGAAATTAATCGAAAAATTAAGAAGTAGCTTAAGCGTACCCGTTAGCCGCTATTCAGGCTCTTTGTGTTGGAAAGTGAGATATATAGTGATCTGTTTGGCTTTGCGAACAAGAAATTTTATTTTTTGTTTTTTTTTATTATTATTTTTAATTTGATATTACTTCTTCACAAAGTTTAGTTGTGGGACCCACAAAGATATTATCCACTTGATTATGATGATATTCATTTATTATTTCCTAGTTCCTAACAACTTCTTCTATGGTTGTACAAAATAAATTTCTTCTATCCTTAATCCTTAAGGCAAAAATGAAGGAATAAAGTCAACACCATAAATTAATGAGATAGTCGATTTGGCTAAGAAAAATAGTAAGGATCGTATGATTTTCAAAATGGGTGTATGAGTCGGTGAATTAAGGTTTCTCAGATATGTTTCATTGGTTAGGTTTTTTAGTATTAAAGCATGTGTGTTTGAAGGAAATCTTTCGGTATTTATTAATGAAAACCTAACCGTGGAAATTAATATCTAACGAAATCTCAAACAAGGTGATCCACTAGCACCTTTCTTATTCTTGTTGGTGGCGAAGGGTTTTGGAGTGTTAATGAGAAAGGCGGTATAAAGAGTTTGCTATATCAAAGGGTGACTTTGAAGTTTCGCATCTCCAATATGCGGATGACACCTGTATAGGTGAGGCGTTGGTAGACCTGTGGACTTTAAAGGTGATTCTTAGAGAGTTTGAAATGTCTTTCAGATTGAAAGTTAATTATTGGAAGAATTGTTTTATGGAGATAAATGTAACTCCGAAATTTATAAAAATGACATGTACTTTCCTAAATTGTATGGAAGGAGCGATCCCTTTCAAATATCTTGGCATACCCGTGGGTGCTGGTTCTAGGAGAATGTCTACTTGGGAACCTTTGTTGGAGAATCTTCGCAAAAGGTTGAACTCTTGGGGTAACAAGTGTATTAGTCTTGGTGGAAGATTGATTTTACTCAATCTAGTTTTGAACTCTATTCCAATTTTCTTCATGTCATTCTTAAAACTGCGGATTCAAGCGATGAAGAAGGTGATTCGAATTCAATGGGAGTTCCTTTGGAGTGGTGTAAATGCTGAAAAGAAGTTGTGTTGGCTTAAAGGAATGTGGTTTGTCAAGAGAAGATCAAGGATGATTTAGGTGTGAGGGATGTCTGGGTTATGAATCTAAGTCTTTTAGCTAAATGGTGGTGGTGCCTTCTTCAAAGCAACAATATGCCTTTGAGGAAGCAAGTTCTAATAGGGAAGTATGTTGAGGTTCAACCATACAAATGTGCCTCGATGGTGGAAGAATATTTGTACAATTGACTGATGTGTTAAGCCTAATAATTGGTTCATGGATTCTACTTTTCAGAAGCTTGGTAACGAGGCATCATTTTACTTTGTACGTCTTATGCCAAGTATGGTGATTGTTCAATATTCAATCAAATTTGCTGTTAAAAAAAAAAAGGAAAATAATTCAATTTATTTAGTAAAAAAATTATTTTATTAAGGAAAATGGTGAACTTTTAAGTTTAGTCATTGATTCATTTTTATTATATTGTTAGTCTCCGAAAAATTATCTTACACTCAATTTTGGTCCTTGCTTATCCACTTTTAAGTTTGAAATTTCTATTCACTAGGCTACTTGACAAAAAAAAATTATGGGCAAGAAAATTTTTATAGGGAGTGAAAATATAATAAAACTAAGTAATAACTATACTCAGAAGGCAGATAGAGTGTTTGCCTGATGTCAGAATGAGGATTACGCTACTATAGGTAGAGTGACTACGCTGTTATGGAGTATATGGCATAATCGGAATGATAAAATTTGGAATGATAATGTTAGAAGCCCAAACCAAATTGGTCGGTTGCGTTTGATCATTGGAACGAGTGGTTTGTAGTCCATAAGCTGCGAAGTAACGATGATCATTGTGTTCTGCTTGTCAGCACCAATCGGTGGGAAAAGTCTCATATAGGATGGTTAAAGTGCAATGTAGATGCAGCATTTTTTGTCGGTGCAGGTAGGACCTCGATGGGTGCTTGTTTTCGTAATAATTCTGGTGAGTTTATGATTGGAATTACGCAGTGGCAACAACTGACTTTATCAACAGAGGAGGGTGAAGCATGGGCATTATTGCAAGCTATGAATGAAGCTAAGAGTAGAGGCTTTGAAAGCGTCCAATTTGAAAGCGACTCTCAAGTGTTGGTTGATGCTATTAGTACCAAACGGCGAGGCAATTCAGAATTTCTTTCAATCGTTAATGAAATTATTCTTGTTATGTTATCATGTGTGAACTTTGAAGTTAAGTTTATTAGGAGACAAGTGAATTCGGTTGCTCACACTTTAGCTAGGGCGACCAATTCTTTGACTAGTTTCCATAGATTTGAGATTATTCCTTCATGTATTGAACTTTTGATAATTAATGAAATGCAGTAAGTTTGTTTGGTTAAAAAAAAAAAAAAACTATACTCAGAAGGCCATCATTTTATAGAGACAAAAAATATATTTAAGGTGCTTTTGATTTGTAAAACAGCAAGAACCGGACAAAACAACACATGACATAACAAGATAATACATGACATGAAAAAACTGTACCGAAGAGATATATGACGATAATATTTTTATATTTAAAAATAAAATGGATATTTTCGTATTTTTTATAGTTGTACTGTGGACAAAAAGTTGTCCCGTGGTTTAGTGAAGACAAAGAATCTTGTTTTGTCTTGTCCCTTGCTACCTAATTTGTCCAGTCCTATAACCAGTTTCAAATCAAACAGGGTACAACAAAAGTTGTGCAGTCCCCTATTTTTTAGCAGATTAAACGCACCTTTAATCCTTTTTATTAAAAATATTAATAAATAAATGGTTTAAATGAAATTTAGACCCCCAAATTTTACAATTGTGCAATTTTAACCCTAGAAATTTTAATTGTTTACTTTTAATCCCATAAGTTTTACAATTGTTCGATTTTAACCTCCAAATTTCAATTGTTCGATTTAGCATAATATACCACAAAAAATAGCTATTAAGAAAACACTCGCGCACCAAAAAATTACCCAAGTGTTAACACCCAAAAAGAATGGTCTACTTTGTCAAAAAAAGAAAAGAAAAAAGAATGGCCTACTCACACCATCACTACACTAACATCACCTATCTAAGCAAGCATTCCAAGGGTATTTCACCCACTCGTATTCATTGCACCCTGATGCCAAACCTTTAGCTAGAAACCACTTCAATGATATATGCTTGATTTCCTCCACCAAATCCAGGGGCGTATCTGAGGGGGCGAGGAGGGCGACTGCCCTAGCTCCCTAAAAATTAGGGGACCCAAATTTATTTTAGGGGTTTAAAATTGCTCCAGGAACGCGTCTATGCGCAAGGTTGACTCTCGTCAGTGGCCACTGGAACATTAACTTCCACGAGAAAACAATAACCTTTGATGGAGCCGAGCCAAACTATCCCACAAGTTTTTCATCACCCTACAAACACTTTCACTAAGCTGTGGCTCTAGAAGAAAATTTGTGCATAGGAAGCTATAACCCGCCCTTACTGTATAAATTCCACTATATGCTATAGAGCATGACCAAGTGTCTTCACTTGTGCATATAGCAGTACCTGTTATAAGCCTTTTCAGTTGGATCTATCACTACCTTAGACTATATAGAATAGAATATATAACATGTTGAAAAGTGAAAACCCAAATTCTGAAGTTCACTTGTGCATACCAATTCACTTGTGTCTGAAAACGACAATTCGAACCAATGAACGTTAGAGATTTCATAAAGCCCCAGCCTTTCTTAATCTTTCATCAATTAGGGATTTGCATAAAGCCACAACAAATTGAAAATTCCCAACAATAGACTACAGCTTCATAACTCGAATATAAATACTGCAACATAACAATGTAGAAAGAGTAGTAAGAAAGCTATCTAATGAGGAAGATAAAGAAGGAAACAAAGAATGAGAGGACAAGAGGATACGCGTCCCTCGCTTCGATCTCGCGTTCTTTCATTGAGACGAATAAGCACTATCAAAGACAATAGCTGAGGTTATGCGGTTATTTTCACGCATATAGCCACATCAATTGTTACTTATGTAAAAATTAAGTTCGTAACAATAAGCATTTCTCTTCCTTTTAATACATCTTTGCTTATAATAAAGGAACATAGCTAAACAACATCGACACCAAACAAGGCTCAATCAAATCGGCAGCAATGTATAAAACACACAATAATAATATTAAAACAAAGATATGTTTGCTGTGTCAAAACACAAGAACATTCAAACTTAAAAACTAAGACAAATTCAAAGGAATCAATAACCTCCTAAACAATTTTTTCTAATAGTTTTTTATTGCAACTTTCAAACCAACGCACTCTCTGAAAGGATGATCGACTGGGTGGAAACTGCAACACATTCTTCATAGACTTGATAGACCCTATCTAAACCACCAACCACCTTTACTAACATTTGGGGCACTTGGTTGAACCGGTACCTCGACAATAACTGGGGGTTGAGATTTTGGTTTAGAGAAAATAATCGCTGAACACAACCCAGCCCACATCACAAAAGCAGCAGCTCCATAACATACTATTTCATCGGTCCAATCTATTTTACCAGCATATTTATTGATGTTATTATTGATGTTATTTCGCCATTGAGAGAATTCCAACGGAAGGATTCCATTCCCGGTTATATCAATTTTCAGGAATTCCATTCGCTGTTTCATCACGTCTTCCAAATCATCATTATCCACAAGACGCACAATGTCGCCATCTTCATCAACATAGCTCATAATGAATTTTGCATTAGCAGTAAAATTGAAAGCAGAACATATCTTAGCCCTGAAATCAACCATGCTAATTTCCATTTGATTATTCTCATTGACAGGCACACTGAACCGCCTGAAGCAATCTCCAAATTTCGCCTGTACAAAAATAACAAGTGACATGATATCAAGAAGTCTACTATATTTATAAAAAATAATGTGATATTGCTTATGAAATTAATTTCTACATTGATGGTGAATTTTTTTTTACACACATCCAATCACATCACACTAGTATGTCACATCCCTCTGGTCCTATATATAAGAAAACTTTTACTTTTTAGATTCACTGTAGAATGAATCTATCTAAAATATAATATAGTTTAGATGCATCCATTCTAAAATGAATGGCAAAAGTAAAAGTTTTCTTATACATAGGACCGGAAGGAGTACTTATAATTTTCTGAGATATCTCAACAAATAGGTTCAAAAATATCTCGACCAATAGTTGTATTGTTGAGACATGATTGGATGCATGTGGAAAAAAATTACACTTAACAATGTATATATTTTTTGGTTGATCACTAAGTATGTATATAAATTAAATAAGATTCATTATTTAGTAGTAAAGTCTTGCACAATGAAATTGATGAAATTATGTATCCAGGAACCAAATATCACACAATTGATGCTGTGTTCGGAATAGCGGCACAAAACCGCGTCAAAGTGAAAGCTTGCTTTCCGGCATTCCACCGTCAAACCAAACACTGAATGAACCTACTGGATCCTTCGGCGAATGATCCAACATATATACTCCTAAGTCCTACTAGTGAAATTCTTTTCATGGAATACGTATATTAGGGAAAAAACGTACAAATCACTCATATGGAAACCTAACATGCATCATTTGTAGTTTCAATTCGTTCTACCGGTGTTTGGATCATCGAACAATAAAACTAAAAGCGAAATTAGAAAGGGAGTCACATCGATTCTCATCCATCCAGTACAGTTATAAAAAATTCAACCACTGATTGAAAACAATATAATCACAATCAGACTTAAAACTCCAAATCAGATGCAAAACTACAAAATGAACGAAGATCGATTAAATTCATTAACACAGTGCAATACCTAATAATTAACTAAAAGCAGTGTGCAGAAACAATAACATAGATAAAAAAGATAAATGAATTGAAAGCCAAGCAATCAAACAAAAAATAGAGAAAGGAGAAAATTGAGATCGGAACCTTGATCACGAATTCAGAAACCATGGCTGTGAAATGAAAGCGATGAAGGAATTAGACACTGAAACCCTAACAACTATCTGAAGCGGGGAGTGACATGTATATATATATATATGTTAGTACTTAGTAGTGCATAGTGGTGCTCTTCTGTTGGCTTTGCCAACAAGAAATTTCATTTTATTTTATTTTTTACTTTTTTTTCTATTATTGTTTTGAATTTAATTTATATGAGCCGTCAGCGTAAAGTTATTTTACACATGCGTCCAATACTATACCGACACATCATGTATGATAATTAAAAACATGTCACATTCATTAAATGATGTGGCAACACATCATTGGATGTATGTGTAAAAAATCTTTACACCGACGGTGCACAACAATTAAACTCTATTTTTTTTATCGATAAGTAAAAAAAAGTGATATTTCTTGTTGGTAAAGTCAACGGGATCCAATATTTTTTTATTTTATTATTATTATTATTCCATCCTTATCATAAAAAATATCTTATTTCACAAAAAAAAAAGACTTATTTGAATTGTGCGAGGATTTAATTAAGAAAATAGTGATGTTGAGATGTGGAGTTTACTTCATGTTATGTGTATTGTTCGTCATTTCAATCTTGGTCGTGTTATTTTTGAAATAGATTTTACCCTTGTTGCAATTGTTGTCCTTAATTGTTCTACCACCATCTCTTATCTCAAACTTCTCTTAGAAGAAGTTCTTAATTTACTACACATTAGGATTGAGCCGCCACTATAAAACATTGCTTTAGAAAGACCAACTCATATGAGAAGTTATTAGCAAAAAAGGATTTGATGCTCTTTCTCCTCAGTTTTAGTTATTCCTGATTGTAATTTTCTTCATGCATTTTGGGTATTGGATTATAAAGGTATTCAATAGAAATCAAGTATTCCGCCATATGATATCATTAAAGTGAGACTGAGTTGAGTAATTTAACATAATACATAGTTACTCTCAGATTAATCACTTGTTAAGCCGAATACCGAGTATTAAAATTTTTCACACCCTACATATAAAAAAACAAAAAAAAAACACCTTGCATATAATACTTTGTCTTCTTTCATTGTTGATGTATAATTCTCTACTATGTTTACAAAACATATAAGAATTTGTCTTAAAAAACCTATAAGAGCTTTAATGTACGAATTGGAATAATCTTTACATTTCTTTTAAATATTTTTGTGTATACACATACATAAAAAAAATAATAAAAAAATACATAGCTAAAACATAACAAGACTTAATTAACATTGATCAAATCAACATCATGTATCTCATAAAGCACAAAATAAAATAATATAAAAAACAAAAGATATGTTGCTGTGTCAAATCACAAGAACATCCAAATTAACTATCCAAACTTAGACAAATTCAAAGAATCCAATAACCTCCTAAACACTATTTTTTTCTTCTTTTTCTTTTTCTTTTTCTTCTTCTTTTTCTAATAACTATTTTTTGTTAGTTTCATATAAACACACTTAAAGGATGATAGAGTTGTTAAGGAGAGGGTGAAAAGGCAACTCGTAATTTTAAGTCAAAAAAAAAAAAATGGCAACTCATAATTTATCGAAAAAATTACTAAAGATTGTAGTTATTATCAACTGGTTCGTGTTTGATAGATTGACTAAAAAGAGTAGCTCAAAGCCCAAACAAACCAAATTACAAATAAAGCAAAACATAATATTTGTTCGTGTATTTTTTCGTTCCATATTGTTTCACCACCAAAATTATTGATCATGTGTACTTGAATTCTCAAGAATTGTAATTGCTGGCTCATTATGTCATGCAAATCAGCATCATCTACAAGATTCACCAAGTCACCCTCTTCATCAACATATTTCAGTATGAAATTTGCACTGCCTCTAAAATTGAAAATTGACCTTATCTTAGCCTTCAACCCAACCATGTTAAGATCCATTTTATTATTCTCATCTACATGAACATTGAAGCGCCTCAAAGTATTTCCATATTTCACCTGTACACAAATATAATTAGTGGCATGATATGAAAATATGAAGTCTGGCTATTATATGTGAAAAACAACATACGATCCAAATTGATCATTTTAAATTGAAACCCACGTTTGGATGCTTACAGCAATGTGAAAATATTAATTTTTTAAATTTTGTGATAATTTTATATGCCAACAAGAATATAAGAGATGTGTCCTGTGATCTTAACTCAGTTGGTAGGACATCGCACTTATATGTGCAACAGCCCAGGTTCGAACCCGGGACACTCCACTTATTCACCTTTAAAGTGAATTTTCTAGCCACTAGGCTACTTGACCAAAGAATACAAGAGGCGTGCACTTTGGAGGAGAGGATATCACTTTGGAGAGAGGAACAGTGTTTTTATAGATAAAAAATAAATTAATACTTTTGATAAATATATATTTAATTTTAAGAATATTATAAGTTTTAGTTGCAACAAATTAAAGGATGTTGTCCAAAGAAGAAAATGAATTCCCTTCAAAGTCCTCCTTTGTCAAACTAGTTGATTAGCATATAAATAAATCATGTGTACATAATTTTCTCATCGGTGTATTTCTATTCATTATCATCAATACAAGTTTTCTAGCTTTTCTCTCTACTTTTCATCATTATCATCTGTACAAGTTTTCTAGCATTTCTCTCTACTTTCCATGGATGTCATGTTTCTTAACATCTCTCTTTCAAACTCACAAATAAAGTCTTAGAGAAGAGAAAAACCACCTATAATATGGATTAATATGCCCACCGCAAAGGAAAGGGTTACTAGTACTACCATCATATATGAGTGATAGTAATCACTTAATTCAGGAGGCTATTCTACCTATTAAACTAGTGTTGGACTCTCCTTATGTGCTTGATTCCTTGTATAAACTCAAAAAAAAAAAAAAATTGAATGAAAATAGAAAACAGTTGTTTTAGCTTTATTACATGTGAAGCATGGACACGGGACGCATGTCGACACTGATAATTTGAGAAAATAACACAATTCAATGTAATTATAAACGTCGACGTCGTATCTGTATCCGACATCTGTCGGTATTTGACACCGGAAGACGTCTAATTTCTGGAGTGTTTAACAAAATAAACATGCATGCATCAGTTGGAGTTTCAATTCGTTCATATATATCCTTTTTCCGACCAACACAGATCTTCTAGAAGGGTGCAAGCAACAACATCAATTTTCATCGAAATTAAAGCAGTTATAAAAATTTGAGCATGAAGAAATGAAAACAATAGAATCAGTATATTACGAGACTTAAAACTCGATCCATCGAAATGAGATGCAAAAAGAGTAATGAAAAGAAAAGATAGAGATGGAACCTTGATGACGAAAGCATAAACCATTGCGATGATTGAAGGATGATGAAAGGAAGTGTAGCAGTCAGCCGGGAAAGTTAGTTGTGGGACGTATGCAAGTAAGTTTGATCCTTTACGAGAATGGGGCTAAAACAATTCTATTATGACATTATTAGGGATTAAATAAGTTTTGAGGCTACAAACAAAAAAAACTCGTGTGAATCTTGTAAAAATAAAAATAAAAAATCTAGTGTGAATTTTTATTTTAGTTTTTAAAAATTATATTTTTTTCTCATGTTATGATTTTTTATGTATTCTATTAATTTTTTCGTTAAAAAAAAAGTAATTTGAATGAATGAATATGATTTATTTTTTTGAACAAATGAATGAATATTAGTATTTATTTTTTTTGGTTTACAATGAGCTGGGGATCGAACCCAGGATCTAGTAGCTTATAGGGGTAGCAAAACGGGCCCCACCCGTCGGGCCGACCCATTTACCCCCACAATTTTTGGCGGGCTGAGCCTATGTTTTGAGCTCGCGCCCTTTAGTTGGCCCGCCCCGCCGAACTCGCTTTAAAAGCGGGGCAAGCACGGGGCGGGGCGGGCCGGCCCGCGAGTTACACAAAAATATAAAATCTATTTTTTTAGTAAGGAATAATATAAGCTAACACAATCCAATAAAATACAACACTTATTTTAAGTAAATTTAGGTTTTTTTTCTTCTATATATTGATACAACCGCTGTCAAATTTATGATTACTAATTGCCGCTTTACTCTCTTATTGCATTTATTTTCTTGCTCATTTTTGTCTCTTCATACTCGTTCTTCTTTTTCACCGGATTTCTATCGTAACTTACTTTTTTTATTCTATTACTTGAATCAACGTCACATACGGTGTGATTCGCATTTTTTTTCATTACCTTAAACACATAGTCAAATACTTCATTGATGATTAACGTGACTACATATGTGTTTATAACTACTCGTCTCGTTCCGCTTTTAGGCGGGCTTAAGCGGGCCGAACCTAAAAGGGGCGGGCTTGCCTGCTTTGCCATCCCTGATGTCTTATATTAGTATTTATTTAGTCATAAAAAGAAAGAAAAAAAAATGTGTCAATGTTATATTTATCTTTCATATTTAATACAAATGTCTATTTTTTTTTAACGAAGCTAACAGTTTATGCATAAGTTGTTTGTATAAGCTCAAAAATAAGTTAATCCAAACGGACCGTATATATTTATATTTTTTTGAAACACACAACACACAAGACATACCAAAAAGAGGAAAAGTATTTAGGACCCGGACCCAGTTAAATTGATTTATTTTTTAGCTTATGTAAAACAAGTTATGCAAATAAATAAAATTTTATATATTATTATAAGCTTATCAAGATAGTTTATGAAAAACCGACTTATGAAGATATAATTTTTGTTAACGAGGATTTATAAATTAGCATAAAATCTTATTTATTTGCATAAACTATTTTTTTTTACTAACATAAACTATTTTTTTATAAACTTAAAAATATGTCAATTTTTTTAGTATAAAATATGTCAATTTATTCATTAAAGAAAGCTTAATTTTTTAAGTCCTTCTTCACCCAAATTTTGAGTGCTAAAGTCATATTTCAGACTGTTTGGCCCTTCGGTGTTTCAGCTAATATCATCAACAAAATAAGATTATTTAGTTGATAAAACTTACACCTAGTATCTTTTTGGAAAAGTCTTTTACAGTTTTACTGAATTAGTTAAATCTAAGGTTAAAATTTGTATAAATTTTGAGGTAATGTTCTCCTTTGAGTGAGGGATTTTAAAAAATAAAGAAAGTGTTCCGGTGAATGTGTAATTGTGTATACAAAATATAGTCTCATAATGAATAGACAAGTGATAAAGAGACAAGTTTTAGATCTGAAGGAAGATGAATATAAATATCTTTGTATATGCTCTTTGTTAAATCTATCATGAGTCAAGGTTATTATAGGGTTATTTATAGAGTCATGTTAACTTATGTTCACAAGTTATGGAACTAAAAAAGAAATTAATTAGTAAGTTTTGAATACAAATGTCATAATCCTTCAGCCCCCTCCTCTTTTTTTTTTTTTGGTACATCCTTCAGCCCCCTCCTCTATTAAATGGTAATTATTTTTTTTCATCTTGTTAATCTATTAAAGTGAGGTAGTTTAGGACCACGGTTCGATCCAAAGTTGACTGACGTTAGATTTAGTAGGGAGAATCACAGTTTGATCGCCGCAACTACGATCGAGAGGGGGTGATGAAACCACTTGATGTCATAACTAAATCACCGAACCAGCTTAGATGTGAGCCGAACATTAGTGTTGAAAACCAAAAATAAAAATAAAAAATGAGGTAGATTATGGTCCATTTTTTTATACGAAATCATCCCTTCGAAATAGTTTTTTCCTTTTATACGTCGTCTTGCTGTGCATATTCAATCAATTATGACTTTGATATCGTCAATGTTATAGATTCGTAAGACATGCATCTTGCCAAATTCACATATTCATTCTTAATTTGTTCATGTATTTTGCCAATTTGAATTAATATTATTTTTTTTTTCTATAAAGAGAAAAAGATGTTGAATACAATTCCTAGCATGTGTTAAGGGGACAAATTAACATTTTCCTTATTACGCGGAGAAACATAAAAGTGTTACCATAAACAATAACGAGTAATGACAACGATTCAGAGTTCAATTCCTTGAAACAATTCTTCAAAGACTATCACAAACTGGAGTTTCCAGGAGCAGATCCGATGAAAATAAAATAAAATAAAAAAATACAAAGTTTTTGGAATCTCCCCTTCAAATTTCAAAAGATGTCAATATTTAAGTACATTTGCTTTCTAATCCATAAAAAATAGTTAGAACACTAACCTATTCTCCACAATTTCAAAACTATTCAACATAATCAATATTCAATACAAATTTTCTCTGAAGATCTAATTAATTTTAGAACTATTTTCTTATGCTGAAAAATATAAAACTATAAAGAATCTCCATGCTAATTTACTTCAGTACCCTTGTGTGATATGAATAAGACTCTAGACAAGTGCCACACCACATCAAACGTTATTCTTCTACCTCTTTGAACCAAAATCTTGCGACGGTTGCCAGCAAAAGTTAACATCACCAAAACCGTGATCCATATCACCATGGTGGCTCGGAGAGACAAGATCGTCAACGACACAACTGCGGCCGCAACAGCCAAGTAAAGGAAGGGTACCTTTGATGTTGAATATAACACGGCAAAGATGACCAACAACGTTGTGATAATGATTATGCTAATCTTGGTCATAGTTGGGAGCAAAACAAGGTTTCATAAACCAAAGGAAGATGCTAAAATTAATGATGACAAAGAACACAAATTGGTGGGTATATATGCAATAATAATGTAATTAACCACTAGCAAGTGATTTGTTGGTTTGTATGAATGGTGAACTATATTATATTATTGCATCAATCATGTGTAGCACATGGGGTATATATAGTAGTTGTAATTGTAATATAATGTCTACGGTGTATATTGATGTCTGAGAAAAGGAAATATTCCTAAAGTGGTCACCAATTAATTGACCTATTCTTATGGAATATATTTTGTGTGTGCTACAGTGTGATATTCTTCTTACAGTCCAACATCAGGAATTATTTATAACCGCGTTATAATGATAAAATCTTTTCATATCTTTTCATATAATAATGAGAAATAATTTGATAAATTTAACACAACAAAAGAATCTTTATACGCCAAAAAAAAATAATCTTACTTATTAATTAGGAGATCAATTATTGTTATAAAATATAGTAATATCTGATTATATTCAATATTAATGGAAGTGATTTGTATTAATTGATGAAAATAAAAATATCCGGTTGATTGATTATTTTTTTTTCTTTATAAACGGTTGATTGATTAATTGGTAATTGGTCATGTATTTAAAGATGAAAATTTGATTATGTAAAGATTTGTCTTTATGGATATAAAAAAAAACAAAAAAAGATTTGTCTTTCTTTCTCTTATTTTTTTCAAAGACAAAAACACTTTTTCTTTTTAACCAAGTAATTGAGTTCTTGCAGGTAATAAGCTTTCTTAAAAATAGATTTAGTCTAGTAGTAAGGAGTTTGACTAGAATACACGAGGTCTTAGATTTGACCTTCATTGTAAACCAAAAAAAATATAAAAATTCCTCCAGAACAAATTGTTCGGAAGAATATGGATTCGTGAGCATCATTCTACACAAATTTTACTTATTTGTTGACTATTGGGAATGATTCTTAGGCAAACACTTATTTTAATCAAGTAATTGGATTTCGTGTGGTTAATAAGGTCACACAGAATAATTATTTGAAAAAATTCAAGTTCAATTTTAGCCAGAAACTATTCTTAGGCAAACTTTACTTATCCCCAATGCCCGAATCCTACAACTCCAAACCAACATCACTTCCTTCTCATTGTGGGTATCGCCATGAAACCCCAAAACTGAAGAACATCATCAAACCAAAAACAAAACAAGAACATAAACAAAAATAAGCGAAGAAAAAAATATCACAAAAGCTGAAAGCATAAAGAATGAACTAAGGGAGGTGGTGCATAAAAAGAGAGTAGAGCGGCCAACCGCCACATACGACACCACTCCCCAGCATATATGCCTTTATTGTATCGTTGACATAGCATGCAACGCCCTCCCTCAGTCACGTTGCATGAATTTCCAAGTGCTCAACCAAAAGAGCTTCTCCATGGCAATGGCTGCTACAATGAATGCCTTGCCAAGTTGCAACCTATCTCTAGTCTCCACATGTGGCAGATTGTAGCTCTCCTCTTTCTTTTGCCTATAACTTTCTCTTCCCTTGCAAGCTCTATACTAGATAGTTTTGCTGGTTAACACTGAGCAAGTACTAGTATTTGGGAGAGAAGGGACTAGGAATTTTTGTATATACTATATAGTCCAGCATTAAATCTCTGAACTAATTCATCAAATGCTTGAAAATAGTTGTGTATCATACACACTACTCTTACAAAAGCAATCGCGCCAAAAAGGATGCTCAAAGTTGTACTTGTTTGTATGTAAGTTACACATTAAGAACTAGAATTACAAATGCCCATGAAAAAATGTAGAAAGTAAACCACAAAGCTTATTAATTTTGGAGGAAAAAATGTGAAACTATAAATAACACAAAGGTTTGACCATTGGAGGAAAAAACTTCAAAATAAAAAGGTATTTTGTTTTCTCATTTGTCTATTGCATGTAAACAAAACTGTTATTAACTTATTATGCTGGATATTTAAAAGGAAATGATGTTACCATCCGCACCCCTTAGGTAACATATGTTGGGCAGCTTCCAGTAGCAAGTCCCCAATGCCTTGTTGGACCGTCACTTCATAATTCAGAGTGGCTGATCAAGATAATTACTTTTGGGAGTTCTAGGAGTTATGGGAGATTTGGGAGATCTGGCACTTTTGGGGGACATGGTATTTCCGATATACTCAGTTACATTTTCAGAAACGTTCTTCAACCAGGAGGTACTTCGCGTTACCCATCCACTCTGTCCTTCTTGCAATTCATGTGTGTTTTTCTTCTCTTCCTCTGCCAATATATCTAACCACCTCTCAGACATGTAAGACTTGATGGCTAGGATACCTTCATTTACAACCTCCATAGGTGGCAATTCAATAGGGTTCTGGTCCAAGTTTAGCTTGGTTAAACTATCAAGGCGACCAAATGTATCAGGAAGTGCTTGAATTTGATTGTTACTAAGGTCCAATTCTCTGAGGCTACTCAGATCACCAAATGTCTCTGGTAGTTCTTGAAGGTCACTGAAGTTATTACTGAGGTTGAGAACTTCAAGACTAGTCAATTTCCCAATTGCAATAGGAAGCCCGTGTAGTTCATTAAAACGAGCATCTAGATAGCGCAATGACTTCATCTCACAAACGGATGAGGGAAGGGATCGTATCTTGTTTAAACCAACCAAAAGCTTCTGTAAATTCTGTAATTCGTATCCAATGTTTGTTGGCAAATATGTCAGACTGTTAAAGCTTGCATCCAGCTCAACCAATGATCTGATCATTTAATGCACAAATAATTCAATCAATAATATAGACTTTCATATCTTAGATTCATAGAAAGAAACGAAGTAAGGTTTCAAACTGTTAATGTGATGTTATTCAAAATATTTGGATGCTTTTCCAAAGTAAATTTTAGGTTGCAAGATGTAAATTAAATAATCCTGAAATGACCTAGATATTGAATATTTTCATTAAGATTGAACAAATTTGTTTATAAGGAAATGGAAAATTAAAGTCTGTGAATGAATAACATGAGTTCAGTAAAGACATATAAATGCAAAAACTCATACTTAAAATCTACTGTTGTCCATATATGCTAAACCACGGTTACTACCCAAATTAACAACAACGAAAACAATATAAAGAATGGTATTCTCATAAATTTCGCTGTAGCATATCTCTTTACCTGCACTGACTGATGGAATCAGGAAGGGAACTCAACTTATTTCCAGAGACATTGAGGATTTTCAACTTTTGTAACAAGCCAATTGAATCTGAAAGTGACTCCAAAAGATTTGAAGAGATATTAAGCTCCTCGAGATTTTGCAACGCAGCTATTGTGTCAGGAATCACCTATCATGCAGCCAAAAATAAATAAACCACATAAAAAATCTCCTCTGGGAGTTCTAGCTCAATGAATGTAAATTGGCTCAGAAGAAGGCTCATTCATATTCCAGCTCTGCTCTCTGATTTCACCTTTGAGACTCACAATACATTTAACCCTATGTGGTTCACATGTATCAGTTACTTCTTGTTCATAATTTAGCCGGGGAAAACATTGCAATAAAATCCAAATAAAACAAGGAATTAAAACAAAATTCTCAATTCACAAACTTTAATCACTCAAAAAATAAATGGACCATTCCAAGATTATTTCCATTCCCAACCCACGTCGTTGACCAAACCCACATACTCTAAGCATCTCACAGTCACGGGCCTCATGCTTGAAGGGCTGTGGACCGTCATGAGATTTTGACTTATCCCAGATAGAACTAGAAGGCTTTATGGACCTCCTCTACTACGATCAGTCCACCCTCTAATACTCGGACAACACCTTCCCATACTTGACATGACGTGGGACCAACCAATCCAAATTCGAGTAAAATAGTGAGTACATGGTTGTGGTTAAGAAACCCTGGCTGAATAGCCTTAATATAGGGGGCAAGATATCCGCCGGACTAGAAGGAAACACAAGGCTTAAAAGGAGAGAACCACCAAGAAAAATTAAGTCATTCATTCAACCTAAACACTAAACACTAGATCTTTATTACCATATATCATCAACAATTGTTAAAAGGTTGTTGTAAAAACTATTCCTCTACAAAAGCCAAAACATACTTCAATAATCAACACTCATAGAATAAAATAAGCCTAATTGATTTAGGGTCCATATAGGAAGTGGGCAAGTGACATACACCACTTGAAACTCACACACAAGTGTGATGTCTTGGGTTCGAACCCAGGTGAAAATATTCAGCCTAACGGATTCAAACCCGGGTGAAAATATTCATCCTAACAATATCAGCATTTGAAACTTACACACACAACTGCGATGTCTTGGGTTCGAGCCCAGGTGAAAATATTCAGCCTAACAATATTAGCATTATGCCTCGTAAGTTGAACCCACAAATTAAGCTCAATTTAATCACCAATGAAAAACTAAATTAAAATTACACCTAACACTGAAAAGGAACTTTGCACATACATGAGATAAACGAAAAAACAAAATTCATAAAACCAAAGTAAGCAATGTTACCGAAAGCTGATTAGTGTTGAGGTTGAGCACAAGCAATGAATCAATGTTGCAAAATTCCTCCGGCAACTTTCTCAACCGTTTCCCAACAAGTTCCACGCGATCAATATCTTTTTCACGCGCCTCCAGCAATATCCTCGCAATACTTTCATGACATTCACCATCCTCAGCCACATCACCACCATTACTACTCTCACCAACATCACCATCATCTTCATAAATCTTCACAAGCCTTGACTCAGCATTCTTCAAAAGCTTCTCATAAGCATCAAACATTTCATCTTTTTGCAACAGCGACTTATAAATACGTCTCTCATTATCAATAGATTCTCTACATTTCGTCTCTCTTTCAGTAATATGAATCTGCCATTGTTGTTCGTCGATCTCCGGAGGTCGTTGGAGCGTCGCGATCTCTTCCATTTGACGAGACAATTGAACATCGAGATCGATCAATTTGGCTTTGGCAATGTCGATTTCTTCGTGAGTAGGTCGATCGCCGATTTGTTTTAGGACTGATCGGGCTTGCGAGACATCGGAAATGGCACGGGTCATGGCGGAGATTATTTTGGGATCAATTAGATTTGGCATTTGGCCTACGATTGCAGATGGGGAAGATAATGATGATGGGGAGTGTGGTTTTTCGACGTCGAATTCGCGTTTAGATTGGGAACGAGCTTTGGGGCTGAGAGATTGGAGACGAGACATGACGTAGGAGAGAATGGGGTGAGTCCCCGGATTGGGATCCATGGTGGTGTTAGAGTCAGAAAGTTTGAGAAATGAAATCGGATGAGAACAAAGTGAGGCACGCAAAGTTTATATAGTAGCGATTATTGGTTGTTGTGATTTAGAAGAATAATTGGTTTGATTGGTTAGTTTAGTACTGTGTGATTGTGTGGGGTAGCGTTGCTATTAAGCTGATATACGCTAAAGTGGGGATACCCGGTTGGATTGAGCTTCCCTGCTGTAGAAAACAACACAGTTTTTCGATCATTAATTATAGATCAAACGGTTCAGATTAAGTTGACGGATCTAGTCTAGGATTGGAAATTTGTGGCCGGAGGATAATAAGAATGTGGATTGCATGGATGGGTAGTTGATAAAAATTGCACTATTCTTTATTTTCATGAGAGGTGTTGTTCGTGATATTAAGCTTTTTCCATTAATTTATTCTTTGGAAAATATCATCAAAGGAGGATGGATCAGAAGAAGGAAAAAAAAAAAGACATGTCTTTCAAGCTAAACATAAAACACATGACCTTGAGCACAACATGCTGCCGGCCAAGGTTATCGATGTTCTAGGTAATTGGTTGACAAATATAGATAGAAATTCTAACGTAAAAAAATAATTTAAATAGATATACTACTTTTATTCGACATTATTATTACATGATAATAATCTTAAACTTACCACTAGATTTGATTTTCAAAAGCACAAAGAACCGCATATAGAGCAAACAAGAAGAAGGATTGCAAGGCAATTTATCTCATTCATCAAAGTGTCAGTGACATAAATTTTGATAAGATCTCAACATGCACATCATCAAAAGAAACTTGTGATACATTGGAGAGGTGTCACACTGGAGGCACGAAGGTAAAAAAGGTGAAGCTTCAAGCACTTAGAAGACAATACGAGCATTTGAGATGAAAGAACAATAAAAGGTTGAAGAATTCTTCAACGGAGTTAGAGTAATCACCAACTCTATGGCACAAAATGGTGAGTCAATTTTTGATCAACAATTTTGTGAAAAGATTTTAAGAACTTTACCTACAAGATTCGATTACATAGTATGCACAATCGAAGAGACAAAAGATATGACATAAGTGACATCATTAGAATTGCTAAGCACACTGTAGACAAGAGAATTGAAATTTAATGAAAGAAGTGAAGATATGGACTCAAATCAAGCACTATTTGCTCATTCTAAGAAGAAGGGTGGAAATGTCAAGAAACGATGGGCAAAAAACAAGAATAAAGAGATCCAAGAAATATCAAAGGGAAATGATGAAAAGGAGGACGTCAACACATCTCTATCCAAAACCTTAACGTCATCTCTTGTAAATATAACATTTTTTCTATCCATAATTGACGTGGTAGTATTTTCTCTTTATGCGGAGAGAAAAAGAATTAGTAATCACTATCAATTATAGAAAATGAAATTAAACGCATGAGATAATTTGTAGTGAAAGAAAATGAGGAAATTTCTCATAGCCACCTATTGTTGGAATGCTCTGGCTATAAATTCATTTTCATGTTTTCATTTCTATCATCAGAGTGTGAATAAATCCTTTTGAGAGATAAAAACCAAAAGAGAGTGTTATCCACCATATTTGTTGGTGAGAGTTGTAATAATCAATTTGAATTATTATTCATTTAAACAGAAGAAACTCTTGTTATTGTTATTGTTATTATTATTATTATAGTGGGAAAAGTTTGATTCAGGGATAATCAATCATCCGCCGACCTTGTATTAAGTGTGTTTTGTGTTATCTTTCCCCAACATGACGTAATACTTAATCACTCACACTTAAAATCCAATAATAACCATACTAACAATCCAATCCACAGTAACAAATAGACTTTACATTAGCTAGTAGAATAAGGCAATTGTGACAGCACCCAATAATGCAGCGTTGTGCAGTGACACATGCAAAACAGATTCGTGTACAAAACCAAAATTTGCAATTAACCTAGTAGTATATGGACAGCGAATTAAAATGCGAAATATAATACAATGCATCATATGACAACAACTTGAAAATAACATAAACCAGAATGCACAAATTCTTCTCTTCTCTTCCTTTTATTCCCCACTTGACAAAACTTTACTACTTTTTTTGCAACAAAATGTGTATTTTCTCATAAATCTTCATCTCCTACAGCATCTGGTTCTGGTTATTGATTCTCCCCTGATTTGGTAAACTCAAATCTAACATCACCTTTAACTTCATCTGACCTCAAATTAATACTCCCTCCGATCTTTTTATAAGAGAAAATTGACTTTTTAAATTCATCCAACAATTGATGTATCTAGTTTATACTATAGACTATACATTGATTATTCGATGAATTTAATCAATGTATCTAAAAAGTGATTTGTCTCTTATAAAAATAATCGGAGAAAGTAATTAAAATTACTTGTGCCCGCAAACCAGGATCCACACTAGCAATAATTTCAAACTCAAAACTCTATTTCTTTTTTTTTTTACATTGAAAGTAATGAACAGAGAAAACAGAGCAATACTCCATAGTTTTTTAAAAAGCTCAAGCAGATAAAAAAAAAAAGCTCAAGCACTATTACAAATCACTTTTTGCTATATACACCCTACTACAGATCAAGTACCATATTTTTCATCATCATCATCAACTGTTGTCTATTTGGTATATATATCTTTGTATTCTCCAAAAAACATAACTATTGCATCAGTGGCAATAATTATTACAGAAGCGATAAAGAAACCTAGGGCTTCCATCTAACTTCCCTTTGTAACAACTACCTTTCACTCCATTCCGAATCCCAATCGGATAACCAACCGAAACCGGCGAGCAATTCAGGCGGTTAATTCGATTCATAGCCGCATACGGCAGTGATTCTGCAGATGTATGAAGCGAACCAGACGGAGAGTGAGCTGCACTAGATGAAGAAGACGGAGGAGGAGATAGTTTCTTGAGAGATTTGAGCGGTGAAAGAATGGCTCTGATCTTCAATGGATGAGTTAATGATGAAGAAGCTCGATCATATTCTTCAATTATGTTTGCTAGATCCACATCATTGGTGATTGAAATCAATGTCTCCAAAT
Organism: Trifolium pratense; assembly: GCF_020283565.1. NCBI lineage: Eukaryota > Viridiplantae > Streptophyta > Magnoliopsida > Fabales > Fabaceae > Trifolium > Trifolium pratense. Next base: position 51,950,054 of record NC_060063.1, read on the forward strand.
CTCCATTTGGTAATGGACATTTTAATGTTACCGATGTTGAACCACACAATTCCATAAGCTTCACCATTAATCCTGTAAAAAAAAAACAACACGAGTTAATGTTATTGAAAGTAATTTGTATCTGGTTTATATTATAGATCAGACTAATTTAATAAATCTAGACAATTGTTAAAAGAAGCTCCACATCAGTCGTGAGAATTGTTTCTAGTTTATAAACTCATATTCAGACACTTTCAAACAGATGCGAGACTTCTTAACAAAATGAGTATTTTCCTATAAAAGAGAATCAAATGGAAAGTTTAACGGGATGAGAAATGAACCTGAGAAAGAAATGTGGGGAGGGATTGCGAGGACTCTAGTGTGGCCGCCGGAGTAGCGAAGCTTGCCGTCGGTGAGGCGGGGGAGGATTTTGCCACCGTAGCTAAAGAGAAATTTGATGGTATTTTTGGGATTTGATTCCATGGCTAGGTGTCGAGGTTTGGTTGATTAGTTAGGTAGCAGTTACGTGGAAGAGACAGAAGAGTGAAGAGTTTGGAGTGTTGCTGCTTGAAAACTCTTGTTCTTGGGTTTGGTGGGTATTTATAGGAGAAATCTTTCCTCACGTTACGGTAAAGCTTACACGGATAATATTGTAAATCACACAACACGCCAACATGGTATGGTATCTGTCAAGAACAAGAATAAAATCAAGCATAAAATAAGTATATTATTTATCTAAGGTTGTGTTTGGTATAAGAGAAAGACGGAAGAAAGAAAAATACGGAAATCAATAATAAATTTAGATTAAGGTTGTGTTTGGTATGAGAATGGCTGTGAAGTCCCGATATACCAAAAATGACGAAGTATCATGTCTGATACTTAGGGTCTGTTTGACTTGGTTTTTTTCCCTCTTATTTAGAGTTTATGCAAACACTTATGCAATTTCTATATATTATCATAAGTTTGTCAAGGTAGTTTATGATAAAATAGCTTATAAAATTACAATTTTCACTAGTGTGAACTTATAAAATAACATAAAACGTGTAACCAAAAAAATAAAATAACATAAAACTTAATTTATATTGCATAAGCTATTTACATAAGCTCAAAAAAAAGCTAGGTCAAACGGACCCTTACTCGATACCGATACTCTTTGATACACGTATAGGAGAAGTATCGACAATTAATATTATTTTTTTTAAAAAAATATAATCGATACGTGTCGGATACTTCTCCGATCGGAAAAGTATCGGACAATTAATGTTCTTTGATGATGAAAACGTAAGAGAGGAGACAGATACAATTTGTGTTTCCTCTTAAGTATTGAATGTTAAAGTATGATGTTTTTTATGTCTTTTTTTTTGTAGTACTGGTGATATTGTTTTGGATGATACTAATTGTCCTTTTTGGGAAGTACTTAACTTAAGATATATAATAGTCACTTGTTTGCTCATTTTGAGTAATTTGAATGTTAATTTTTTATAATTATTGATTTTAGCTATGTTTATATATTGTGCATTTATATATTTAATTTTTAAATAACGTATCCCCGCAATATCGTATCGAGAATTTTGAAAATTTCCCCGTATCGATAACGTGTCGGTATGGTATCACATATTTGGGCTTCATAGGAGAATGGTGATATGTATTATGGCTTGAGAATATACGAGAGAAACACATATTTCTAAAAGGAAGAATAACTTTCTTATAGTTTTTGGTTGGATTTAACTCAACCTTATAAATTTGACTTGTAAGATGATGATTGTCTTTTCTTATAAACTTATGTCCAGGTCATTTCACATCTTATGTGGGACTCTTAACACACCTCATTCACGCCCAAACGCTATAAATAGTGGGTGACTTGATCGCGGAAACTTGATAGCAGATGGTTTAACGGATCTTGGAGGAATCTCTAATACCATCTTGAAAATTTCGATTAGGCTTAACTTAATCATATAAAATCGACTTGTAAGATAAGGATGTGGGATTCTTAACAAACTTCAACGTAGGATCAGAAAAATTTGCATAGGTGAGGAAACAACATCCAAGGAGAAGATGATGGTTCATGAAGCGACATATAAAAATAAACTTCACAATATATTCAGAGAGGATATTTATGAGAATTTGAATAAATGTAGTATTGTTGCAAAACACAAGACTATGATGGAGCAAAAGTAGCATGTGAAATGCATATATCAGTGATGGTCATGTGATCCCTTAGGAATTCCTATGAATGATTAATTCAAGTTTAGAAGTTAGCTAGAATTCAGTTAGTTTGTTACTTATGTTGTAAGTAACTACCCATTGAGTTAGTTAGATGACTCATGGTTATAGTAACCATAGTTAGTTAGATTGAATGTGTATATAAGCACATTAATCATTGTAATTTCAACACAATCTTGATCAATAATAATTCTTCCTTTACTCTCTCAATTTCCGTCATTCTTTTCATAGTTAATTTCCCTAATTCTCTCATATTCAAGTTCTAACAATTCCAAATGGAAAAATTGGTTTAATCCTTGGAAGAAAACTTATTGTTATCACTATGCAAAAGAATGTTAATTTCAAAATCATTGAAAGTAATCTTCCAAGTGTTGGACTATGAATGGATTGTCGTGCACCGTGAATATGAAGGCCTGTTTGGTATATCAAAGATGCATGGAGGCCTTTATTTTTCCAAAATATGGAAGTTTTTCAGAAGATAGTTTCCAAGATTGCCACTAGAACTATATAATGTTCAATTCTTTTACAAAATCGGTTCTATTGGGCAGCATTTATTCACCGGAGGAAAGTTATACCAATATTTATATAGATATCGATTTAGAAAACATCTTGTGCCAATATTTGTCTAGATCAACTCACATTCGATGTGAGATTTCTTAACACTTCTAATAGAATATGAAGGACTTCACATAGTATATTTTTCACGTGGTAAATACGTACACAAAATTGAATTGTACACTATCTTTTTTTTTTTTTTTTTATCTTTCTTAAATGTTGATTGAACCTTAATCGTTTTATGCATCAAAAGTCCTTAATCGTTTTAGAAATACAAAAGATGAAAGAAAACAAACCAATGGATCGGAATTCCGCCACTTCATATGGCATGGAGGAAAAAATTATGCAAATTTTTTTTTTTTCTAATCTACTCTTAATAATTTGACGATATTTATCCATCAACCAATAAGAAATCAATGGAATATAGTATTCCGCCACTTTAAGTGGCTCAAATACATATAGATTTTGAAAAAGTGACATTTTTGGATATATTTTTTAAAATGTGACACTTTGAGCTTTTTTATTAAAAAGGTGGCAATTTTTTTAAAAAAAATGTCTGGCCTTGTGATTTATTTTTCGTTTTGTACTTTTACTAGTCCAACCTTTTGGTATACCTGGCTAAAAAATTGTTTTACTTAGGAATCAAACTCCGATTCTTTTGAACAATTTGTTATTTTGTGAAGCTCATTAACCACTTGAGCCTAATGAGTATTTGGACTTTTGAGATTTTCTTTTGCCGTCTTACACATTTTCATTTTTACCCTTCCGCAACTTAAGTAGCAGACATTATAAAAATGTCGTCTACTACTTAAGTAACAGACGTTATACAAAAAAATGTAGGATATCTTTGGGGTATATCTGCAACCTAAGTAGCGGACATGTGTATTTTGATAAATTTGTAGGGCGCACGAGAAAATGGGTAGAGCGGTAAAAAGAATTCTCTAAACTTTTAGTATGTAACATTTTTTTTTTTGAAGTTAACTTTTAGTATGTAACATTGAGTAATAAGGGATGGTTGTTTTTTTGAAGCACGGGAGGATTTTGTTTAACATTTATAAAAAATAAATTAATGAATAAAAAGATAAAAGCAAAACGAATACTCCATTTGATATAAAAATATAAAAAAAAAATAATCCTAACAATTATATCAAGTCATTGTAGTTTAAATAATAGAAATAGTTTTAAATTTTATCAAATAAAATATTTTTATATTTTTTAAGATTTCTTTTTATAATAAAATGTTTCTTAACATATCTCAACAGGCATTCTTGATTTATTTTTTATTCTATAAAAAAAAAAAGCGAGGTATTCTTGATTTTCTATTATGAAAAAGAAAAGTTTGATACTCTTGACAAATGTTAACATTTGACTTTAGTGGTTGTCTTTTTCTCCTGTACGGTTCACATATTCAAATGGTGATCTATTGTGATACCATGACCATATAAAATGAATAATAGTATAGGTTATATCATAATAAAATTATGAAGTTATTACAATTATAATTATTATTTTTTATTTTAGATAATTCAAATCACATAAAGTGTGGGCAGAAAAAGTCTTTCAATTTTCTCACTTAATTATTTGGAGAAGGAATACCAATACGAATCCAAATAAAATGTGTACCGGAAAATTCACTTTTTTTTGGTTTATAATCCTCTAGTTCTTAGGGGAAAAGGGTCCTAGTAGTCTAGAGTTCGGCCACGAGGTAAGTAAAGTCTGACAAAAAAATTGTTCCTCCCAAAAATCAAACCCGAGTTCTCTCGAAATTCGTCCTTTTTGGCGAAACTCATTAACCATTTGAACCCAATGACTTAGTTGGAAAATCCACCTTTTATAAAAGCAGTAAACCATCATTTGTTAGAAAAATATGATCTATATAAGGAAGTCTTCTTCAAATGCACATTGAGAATGAATTCCACCAAATGAAGTACACAACTAAAACTATAATTAGTTAATTTTTTTTTTTGACAGTATAATTAGTTAATTTATCTATATATATATTTTGACACAATATTAGATTGTTTCTAATGTTAATGCAATTTATTCACATGTTTCTTAGATTGCTTCTTAGACACAATGAATCAAGAGTAGTCACCGCAAATTTTAACCATTCAAAGAGAATCGTATTCTAAGAAAAAAGAAAATTAGACTTAACTCATAAATATGAAGATGAAGATGCATGACAACTCAATGGAAAGAGTCAAGTGTGTATCTACACCATTTAAATCTCCTTCAAAGGATTTGTAGTATATAGTAACTAGAAATTATATTCTGGAGAATAAATAAATTGAGTGTCCAGAATTATAACTCAAATCTTATATATAAAATAAATCTCCTTCAAAGAATGTGTTCTTATTAACCGAATTAAGTTCACAGAATCAACACGTTAACTTTTTAATACTTGTATATTTGACATTTTTTACCGTTGACACTTGTAGCATACTATATCCAAATTTTTCATCAGTCACCACTATATTAAACCTAATTGCTTTACTTTAACATCTAGAGTGCCCCCTCATTTTATCTCATCTCATTGAGACACATCTAGAGTGCCCCCTCATTTTATCTCATCTCATTGAGACAATGACTGCAAAGAGATACCTCATACCTAACCCTAAATATTATATGTTCTCCAAATCCCATGAACCGATCATCAATCATCAAAGTTGAAATATTTAACACAAACATAATCCATGTTTCATGTCTCTTATCCTCTTCATTCCTAAACCACACAAAAATATACTACTTAAAAGCATAATAAGTGTGTATCATTGTGAATATAGGCTTTGGCTAAAATGAAAGAGTTAGACAGGTGGTGCACGGTGTTGTTTTTAGGGGTAATCAGCTCGTTTATTCCATTGATCATAAAGCCTTTTATAGGCAAAGTACACTAGCTTGCAGCCCAAGCCAACCAGTTGGCTATGCAAGCCTGCAGGCAAGGCAAGGCAGGCCAGGCTTGGCACGCGCGCGCCCATCTGCAGGCCAGCAGGCATGGCTTGGCTCAGGCTGCAGCCATTTCTTAAGGCACAAGCTAACCATTCCTAACATACCCTCCCTTAATTGAACATACACAAACACAAAAACAAACACAGCAAAACTAAACAAATGTTCAATACACTAAGCTATTAACATCACACATGCCTAAGCCCTCCCTTAACCTGCAAAAGGACTCCAACTTCAAGGGCTTAGTGAGCAGGTCTGCTAGCTGCTCTTCACTTCTGCAGTGAACCAACTCAATAGTTCCATCCTTAGTGAGATCTCTAAGGAAATGAAACCTAACATCAATGTGCTTTGATCTTCCATGCATAATTGGATTCTTTGAAAGTTTAATTGAGGAGCTGTTGTCACAATAGATCAAAGTGCATTCAGACTGCTTCATCTTTAAGTAATTCAGCACATTCTTCAACCAAATTCCTTGACAAGCACAAGCTGCAGCTGACACATATTCTGCTTCAGTGGTTGACAAAGTCACAATAGGCTGTTTTTTTGAAGACCAAGAAATAGCACCACCTCCCAACATGAACACAAAACCAGTAGTGCTTTTCCTATCATCCAAATCACCAGCATAATCTGAGTCACACCACCCTTTCAAGCACAAACCTGGATTGGATTTAGACTTGTACAAAATTCCAAACCCTAAAGTACCTTTCAGATATCTCATGATTCTCTTCACAGCAATGACATGCATCTCAGTTGGCCTTTCCATGAATCTTGCCACCAAACAAACTGAATAGGCCAAGTCAGGCCTTGTGGCAAGAAGATACATTAGACACCCTACCATTTGCTTATAGACAGTTACATCTGTTCCTTGCTCAGTTTCATCTCTAACAAGCTTGCAACCAGGGACTATAGGGCTGTGATAAGTGCCAAATATCAGTGATTTTACCTATATATTTTAAGCACTTATTGACTTATTTTATAAAGTTATTTGAAGTAAAAACCCCAATTATTTGTAAATATTAGTCTTTACTAACAAATTAGTATTTTAACTATTTTCACCTATTTCACTTCACTTTTGTAGGTTTTTATGAGATTAATGATAAGTGTCAATTTTACTTATAAGGGATTTAAATTAAAGACACTTATTAACTTTATTTTGTAGAAAATATGTTGATATAATTTATAATAACTATTATAATTATATATTAATTAGTAATGTTTTTGTTTCTAAATTAATAGAATGAAGAGCAAGAGGCGGTTAACTAAGTCAAGTGGCACAAATTCTTAATGACAAAGAAAGTAAGAAAAGAAAATGGGTAACAACATAGCAGTCAACTGGCAGCATAGCAGTCAAGTGGCACTACCTTATGAACCTTATGTTTCTTAAACCAAGTGACAAGGCACGGTACTATACTTAAGTGTGAAGTTTTGAAAGCTTATAAGAGGGCAACACATCGGCCATTCACAATTCCACTCTCACACACACACGAGAGAACAGAGAGCTAAAAATAGAGGAGAAAGGCAGAGAGTGAGCATAGAACGACGGAGGAAACGAGTTGGATGCACACCAACTGTTCGAGAAATTAATCGGTGTTGTTATTTCATCTCTTTTCTTCTCATTTGTGTAAAGCTATCATGGTAATGAGTAGTTAAAGACACTTTTGTTGGGATTAGGTGTAAATTGCTCTATTAGTATGTATTTCTATTGATCATGGTTTTATATATGGTTTTAGTTGTCTCTCAATATTGATGTTATCTTTGTTTTCGTTGTTTTAATCTTTGATTTGAATTGTTATAGACATATGCCTTTTGAATCTAAGAACTAGGATAATATCTATTGAACTCTAAATTCTAGACATAGATTTAGGTTTAATATTCACTTAGAGTATCGAATCTTAATGTTATTGTATTGATTGACGATCCGAGACATCAGAGGTTAATAGATGCAATAGATATCTCGGCGTTATCTGGACACGGAAACGTTCGACGAGCGATACGTGATAATATTGATAGATGACTAGAACTTGTGTAACTGATTAGGGGAATATGTATGAATGAGTGATTGAAATCTAATCCCAACAATTTAATCTCTCTGTCAAATTAATCATCTTTACTACTTTCATGTATTCGCAACTTTCGTAATCAACCATCTTTGAAATCCTTTACTTGAAATTATATTAATTGTTGAACGGCATCGATATCGCATCAGTCCCTGTGGAGACGATAAAAACATACTTACTTTTGTACTTTCAACAGGCTGCTTACTTGATTACAGTGTTCCATGCCAAACCTTGACAAAACTTCTGCTGCATACTTCTGCTGAGTAATGAAGATTCCATTGCTACTTTGAATAACTTCCACACCAAGGAAGAATCTCATCTTTCCTAAATCAGTCATAGCAAACTTCTTCTTCATAGATGACTTAAATTCATCCATCAATCCTTGATTGTTTCCAGTGTAGATCAAATCATCTACATACAAACTTACCAACAAGATTTCATTCTTCATACCATACTTGACAAATAGGGTATGCTCATATGGACATTTTTCAAACTTCTCTGCACTGAAGTAAGATTCAATTTTACTATACCAAGCCCTTGGAGCTTGCTTTAGTCCATACAAGGCCTTCTTCAATCTATACACCATGGACTTATCTTTGCTGATATACCCTAATGGCTGACTTACATAGATATTTTCTGTCAATTCACCATGTAAGAAAGCAGATTTAACATCCAGTTGGAATATCTTCCATCCATTATTAGCTGCAACTGCTAGAATGGATCTGATAGTGTCCCATCTTGCCACTGGTGCAAAAACTTCATGATAGTCTATGCCATGCTTCTGTGTGTAGCCCTTAGCTACTAATCTTGCCTTGTACTTATCTACTTCTCCCTTTTCATTAAACTTTGTTTTATATATCCATTTCACACCAATGGAGTTACAACCAGCTGGTAGAGTGGTGAGCTCCCAAGTATCATTACTCTTGATTGACTCCATCTCAACATCCATTGCTTGTCTCCAAACTTCATGTTTTACTGCTTCACTGTATGAATTTGGATCATTGTTAGTGTTGATCACTGCAAGATTGTGCAGTTCCAACTCATCCTCATCAACTTCTGCAGCTTGACCAGTAACATAATCATTCAATCTTACAGATGGTTTTCTTATTCTTGGACCAAGTGGTGAACTTCTCTCAGCTTCACTATCACTAGATGTCTCATTAACCACATTTTCATTGTTGATAGCTGTAGCTTGTTCATCAGTACAAGCTGGTTCCTCATCATTACTTCCATCTGCTGAATCAATCTCTTCCCATTCATTACCAGTTTTAGCTGGCTTCTTTGGCTTGCTCCAATTCCAGCTCTTTGATTCTTCAAAGATTACATCTCTACTGATTATGATCTTATTTTCAATAGGGTCATAAAGCTTGTATGCTTTAGATTCTTCACTAACACCAAGCAAAACACACTTTTTGCTCTTGTCATCCAACTTCTTTCTTTGACTGTCATGAATATGAACATGAGCCACACATCCAAAGACCTTAAAGTGATTCACAGATGGTTTCCTCCCACTCCATGCTTCCTCTGGTGTCATATCTTTCACACTGAGTGTAGGACTCCTATTCATCACATATGTTGCCCATTTCACTGCCTCAGGCCAGAATCTTTTGGGCACATTCTTTGCATGAATCATACTTCTTACAATGTTCAGCAATGTTCTATTTTTCCTCTCAGAAACTCCATTCTGCTGAGGAGTATAAGCTGCAGTTAATTGTCTCTTAATCCCTTCCTTACTACAAAAGTCACTAAAGGCTTTAGAGGTGTATTCACCACCTCTATCTGTCCTAAGACATTGTATAGCACACTTAGCTTCTTTCTCAACAAGGGCCTTAAAAGATTGAAAACATTCAAATGCAAGAGACTTTTCTTTTAACACATAAATCCAGGTCTTTCTACTGAAATCATCTGTGAATGTCTTGAAGTACCTGCTTCCTCCATTTGACTGAGGAGTAATAGGGCCACAGATATCTGAATGAACCAGTTCAAGCTTTGCAGAAGCTCTCCAATTAGCTTGTTTTGGGATAGAGTCTCTGGATTGCTTACCAGCCAAGCAATCAACACAATTATCTTCTATTTCTTCAAGCTCTGGTAGTCCCCTAACCATTTGCTTCTTAGATAGGGTATTCAATCCCTTGAAATGTAGGTGACCATATCTTCCATGCCACAACACAGTTGACTCTTGTTTTGCAGACAACAAGCATCTAGAGTTGATAACAGTTGCAGAAATCACATACATTCTATTGCTAGACATAGCAGTAGAGAACAACAAACCCTTTTCTTCATGATAAATCTTGCAAACATCATCCTTGAAGATAACTGTGACTCTTTTCTGCTGCAATTGTCCTATGCTAATAAGATTGGTTTTTAAACCAGGAACAAAGTATACATTGGTAATCACATGGACCAGATCATTAATCTTCAATCTAACACTACCTTTTCCCATCACAGCCATTCTTGAATCATCTCCAAGTTTGACTGAATCTCTATAGCTATCATCAAAATCAATAAACCAATCTTGATGACCTATCATGTGATTACTACAGCCAGAGTCAAGATACCATGGTTCAATTGCATTAACCTTTGATTCTTGACTAGTTCTAGACATAAGCAGCATTTCTTCTTCACCATTATATTCAGCATAATGAACATTACCTTCATACTCAGGGCATTCACTCTGATAATGTCCAAGCTTGTGGCATTTGAAGCATTCAACAAACTCTTTGTTTTGCCTTCCTCTGCCACGACCTCTACCACCATTGTTTCTTCCTCTCCCTCTACCATAACCTTTCTCAGGATTTGAGACCTTCAAAGCCTGCTCATCTGTAACTTCAATCTGTCTCTTCATTCTTTGTTCTTGCACAATCAAACTACTCTGCAAGCTATCAATGGACATAGCTGTAACATCATTGGATTCTTCTATGGAGCAAACCACATAATTGAATTTTGAGGACATAGATCGCAAGATCTTTTCAACAACTTCAACTTCTTGCAGTGTTTGACCTTGTGCACTCATGCGATTTGCAATTGCAAGAGTTCTTGAGAAATACTATTCCACTGATTCATTATCTTTCATTTCAAGAACCTCAAATTCACGCTTCAATGCTTGGAGATGAGCACGTTTCACCTTCGTAGAACCTTGATACTTGCGTTTCATAGCATCCCAAATGTCTTTGGATGTGGTTCGAACAAGAATCGTTTCCATAATGGAACGATCAATAGATTGAAAGAGGTAGTTCTTTACCTTCAAGTCTTTCAATTTGAGTGCTTCAATTGCTTGCAATTGATCGGCTGTTGCATCAGGTGGCGCCACCGCGATGCCTGGTTCAATTAAACTCCAAAGTTCCTTCGATCGTATGAGATTTTCCATTAGCATTGCCCAATGCTCGTAATAGCCATCAAATTTGGGAACTTTTGTGTGATTATACTTCGTTGCTTCCGCCATTGATGATGAGAAGAGGCTTCAGATGAGAAAGAACGAGGAAGAACGAAGATGAATCTAACGGAAAACGGTTGCAAAAATGGTTGTAACTGATTTTGGTTAGGAAATTGCAATTTCTCTCTCTTCAGGTCCCTAGATGAGAGAACCTGATACCAATTGTTGTTTTTAGGGGTAATCAGCTCGTTTATTCCATTGATCATAAAGCCTTTTATAGGCAAAGTACACTAGCTTGCAGCTCAAGCCAACCAGTTGGCTATGCAAGCCTGCAGGCAAGGCAAGGCAGGCCAGGCTTGGCACGCGCGCGCCCATCTGCAGGCCAGCAGGCATGGCTTGGCTCAGGCTGCAGCCATTTCTTAAGGCACAAGCTAACCATTCCTAACACACGGTGCACCAGTTGTCGATAACTCTATAACGAATACGAATTTTATAAAATTTACCGTTGGATATAAAGTTTATATCGTATAGATCATCCATATAAATTTTTTAAAAAATGGAAAATCATTTGATATGTTTTTTAGACTCACCAAGATTAACGGTTTATGAATTTTTATTAAATACCGTTAATTTTGTTATGTCTCGATAACACATAAAATGATTTTCAATTTTTTTAAAAATTTATATGGATGATCTATATAATATAAACTTTCTATCCAACGGTAAATTTTATAAAATTCATATTCGTTATAGGGTTATTGATAAGTGGTGCACCGTGCACCACTTGATCAACTTGTGCATAATAGAAGTTGCCTGTGAATATATGTTGGTTACAACAAATGATAGTTAACTAATTAAATCAAAAAACAGTGTACATTACGACCACTCATATGGACCTGACAATATCCTGATCCTTGTGAGACCACAATATTTTAAGTATGTGTCATCTCATCTTATTCATGGTGGTACATTACCGGTCACTAACATAAACAATAACTCCACGTATGAATTGAGTGTGGGTTCTCTTTTGTCTTACTATTGACGCGTGTTGTTTCATGATTTAGTTCATGCTGACTCGATCGGTTTCATGTGCTTCTGTCTCACAATCTTACATAGTTACATGCATGCTTCTTCTTCTTATTATATGATTCATAATTCATTCATCACATTCAATTAATGTTACCCCACATTTCAAGACACTGTCTCTAGCTAGAGTAGAGTATACTATATGGATAAATGGATAATACATTGGAGTGGAGTATTATGTAAATATTTTCCTTTGCACAATATATTTTTTGTCTTTATTTTATGTAAACTTTTTACTACAATTTTTAAAGTGATTTTAAATTTGCATTGGAATTCTACAATTATTTTAAAAAGTAGAATAATTAATGAGGGTAATTTTGGAAGAATAACGTTAAATAAACTTGGTTTTTGTAATTTTTGCTTATATTTAAGGCCAAAATTTTTTGTTGATTTTTGCTTATAAATAAGACCTGTTGAAGTATTATTTTTACATATTCATTTTATATTTCTTTCTCATTTTAATTTTACAATAGAGTATTGAGAGAGTTGACATCCTCTTATTTTTTTATTTCTTTTATCATATAATTTTTAAATATTTAGAGATATATTAAAAAAAAGTTGGACATAATTAATGTCACATTTTTATAATTATATTTTTAAAATTATATATATAAAGTATTCCGTAATAAAGAAAATGAAACAAATAAAAGATGATGAAGATTAATACTCGTGGTCGTGGTGATTTTTTAACCTATAGCCTCATGCATAGTATTCAAATTTCTCACCATTAAACTAATTTTAATTTGTTGGCTTCTTTTTGTTTCTTAACTTAAAATTGAAGGTCTTAAATAAAATATTGATTATCTTACAAATTATAAATTCTATTTATATATTTTATTCAATTCGATCTTTTTAAAATTGAACATGTTTTCACAATTAAGATGTTTTTATACAAATTATAAAGACATTTTTGTTCTCCTTTAAAATGTTTGTCTTTTTAATATTAACATGTATTTTTTTGTCTTTTTAAATTAAAATATAATATCACTTAAGCTACATTTACAAGACAAAACATTTCACAATTTTTTATATAAAAAAACAATTCGTAGTTTTTAATAAGAATATATTTGACATAACATTCAAAAGGCACAACAATCAGTATTTTAATTGATTTTGATGTCTTTTTTAAAGTTTATGCATGATTAAAATCAATAAAATTATGTTATATAAAAAAATTGTTGCCGCTTATTATGAGAAGAAAAACCAAAAATATCAAAACAAGCCTCAAAACAAATGAAATTTTTGCATGATTCTGCCGCCACCATGGGCCACATGTTCCCTAGGTTAAAATTCTTTTGTATGTTAGGTTATATATATATTATTCTAATGATATAAAATTATGCAACTCTTATGCTCCACAATTTTATGCTCCACAATTTTTTCGATAAAAATTAATTACCGTTAAATGATGGTAGAAACTTCACATCTAGAACATGGTAAATAAAAGAAGAAAGAAAAAGACTAACAAGAGTAGGTAAAAATTCTCTCCGTGTTGTGGTAAGTGTGAGTGGTTAAGTCTCACATTGCTTAGAAAAGTGGAGGTTGAACACTTATAAGTGATGGGACCCATAAACCTAACACCTTAAGGTTTTGGGTTAAAGTGTGGTCTCCAACTCATTTGTGAAATTGTTCTTAACCCAAAACAATTGACAATTGTTTGATATTATAGAGATGATTAGTGAATCATAAGTATAGTTAGTGACTCATGGGTAATTTTTTTATACTTCGATGTAATAACAAATCATTAAAAAAACTCATACATATCAGAGATCAGAGTTCTAACACCATCATAACGTTTGATTCAGTAATTTGGACATTTTTGTCAATTAAGTTTGAATTAATGATAACTCAATCATAAGTATTTTATCAAGAGTGTTAAAATTTGGAATTTAACCTGGCAACGAAACCATGATGATTCAAAAGACAAAGCAAAATGGTTTCATCTAATTCATCTTTTCCAATAGAGAAATATGTCACCTTACAATATAGAAAATATTTATTTCCTTTACATAAAGTCACCTTAAAAGAACCCCTAATTGGCTCATTGACTTTATTTGATCCATGAAGTTATTGAACAAATTGTATAATGGTGTTGTTTAACAATGGGGATATAAAAGCCACGAAAGAAAATCTAAGAAAAGAATAACACGTTACACGCACAGTAACGAGGTAGCTCTATATATCGAAAAATCCATTGTTACAACACGAAGCACCAGTGGTCTAGTGGTAGAATAGTACCCTGCCACGGTACAGACCCGGGTTCGATTCCCGGCTGGTGCAATTTCGGAGCTATGATGAAATTAACAGTGGTGTTGGGTAACATCACCTATCCTGAAATACTGGATGAATAAAAATACCTCTGAGCTCCCTTTGTTTTTTTTTACTCTTTTAGCAGTAAATAATACGTATACGTATTAAAAAGAAAACAGTATCATTATATCTTCAACTTGGAGATCATTATAATATAACACAAGTAGAAGGTGCATAAGAACATATTTCCTACTTTCTACCAAATAAAAAGAACACATTTTCTACCCAAAGAAAAGAACATACATAACATACTCATAAAACATTACCAATCATTTTTCTAATAGACTAAAAATAATATTAAAAACGACCATCTTTTACCTAATCTCCCTATATTATAAGAAGAGTTTCTTGTCTGATTACTATTTTTTATATGATTAAATATGAAACTAACCAAAAAAATTATTGTAGCCATTTTTTTGTAGTCTAAGTGTCATTCTTGTTATTGATCCAGATGGATACGTCTTTGATAGAAGCGTTGACTTGATGTGGTTGTTATTGATGATATCATAAACTAACAGAGAAAGCTGAGTGTAGAGAATCTAAGTATGAGGATTGCTTGATGATATCCCAAACGAGTTTTCCTAGGAGGGAGGTATTTGCTTCCATAGTTGGACGGATCCCCAGCTCTTCACACTACTTTGGAATAACAATTTTATTCCAACCTACCAAATGTATATCTTTGTTGTTGGAGTTTTCTAGATAAAGTTACGAGTGATTTGATCAATACCGTCACAGATGCTTTGAGGAAGCCAATCAACTTGTATGTAGTATGAGGGAATGGGAGGAGAGGGTGGAAGAACCTAATGCTAAGTGTTCGTGTTTGTTTAACAGTATGTTCTTCCAAGAGGAAGTAAGTCTAGATTGGATTTTGTCAATAATAAAGTGAAAATCACTTCTCTTGACTTTCTCTAGTAATAAGTTGTTGATCTTGGCCTAAGATGTATCTAGTGGGATAATCCCACGTATTCCTCCTCGACATAGAATAATCACAAAATTAGTTATGTCGTATATTTCAAACATGCATTAATGGAGGAAATTTTCTCTATAGAGGAAAGGAAGTTTTATATTTTTGGGTAAACCATTATTTTAGTCCCTAAAAATGTACTATTCTCAATCATATTTGTGGTGAATGTATCAAAATTAAAAGTCAACAAATGTCTCTTTTATTAGTCATTTTGGTCATTGTATCTAATTTTAGATAGTCTATTTGGTCATCAAATATGTTTTTCTTTAGTCAGAAACATCTTTACATTATTTTTATATATTTATTTATAAATCAATATAACAACGAGATGCACTTTCAAAAATTAAAATGATTGTTCACCTATATTTGTGTCAGAGTTCTTTGTTTGCAAATACAAAGGGAGGGAATTGACAATTTGAGTCGGCCTTAGCAAATTTGGGACTTGTGGCTTGTTGTGACTTTTTCTAACATAAAAAAGTGAAAGAAGTGATGCATGGTGCACAAATCTCGAATAACATTATAACGAATATGAAATTTACAAAATTCACCGTTAAATTCAAATATTATAATTTATTTATATCATATAAATCATCCATAAATTTTTGAGCTCTAAGGTATTTCCTTCCGGCCACCATCCTTCATCCTAAATTTCTTGATAATAAAAAAAAGGTTTAACTACACATTTGATCCCTTACGTTTATTTTAGGTTTCAATTTGGTCTCTTACGTTTAAAAAGTATCAATTTGGTCTCTTACGTTTATTTTAGGTTTCAAGTTAGTTCTTTCCGTCAATTTTGTCACATGTGACAGTCAATTTGCATATGTGGACTGACACGTGACACTTGGACACACTGACACGTATACTGTTCAAACGGTGTTAGTGACAAAACTAACTGAAAGAACTAACTTGAAACTTAAAATAAACGTAAGGACCAAATTGATACTTTTTAAACAGAAATGACCAAATTAAAACCTAAAATAAACGTAAGGATTAAATATATAGTTAAGCCTAAAAATAAAATAAAATAAAATATCAGTCAACTTGTAATCTACTAGTATGTTCGTGTAAGTCAAACAAAATCATCCGTCAACTATATCGCACATCGCACAGTGTCGTTGAATATTCAAAGTTCAACTAACAACCATTTTCCAACCAAGCAATGTAACATCCCACATTCCCACTCCACACACTCGCTGGCGAACAAATTTCCCGGCATGTCTACCCTACTATTCCTCCACCTCCTCCTCCTCATCCCCACCATCCACTCCCTCGACTTCATCTACAACTCCTTCAACACAACCACCAAAATCAAACTCATCAACGACACCCGAATCGAATCCTCCGTAATCCGTATGACAAACGACTCCAACCAATTCTCTCTCGGTCGTTTCTTCTATCCTTCCAAAATCCCAATCACTTCCTTTTCCACTTCATTCATCTTCTCTATCTTACCTCAAAACCCTAACAGCCCCGGTTTCGGTCTCGCTTTTTTCCTATGCAACACAACTTCCCCTCCAGGCGCTATCGCTAGTCAATACTTCGGTTTATTCACTAACGCCGTAACCCCAACCATTTTCCCTCTCTTCGCTGTCGAATTCGATACCGGAAGAAACCCTGAGTTCAACGATCAAGATAACAATCACATCGGAATCGATCTCAATAATATTGAGTCAAAAACACAAACACCTGCTGGGTATTATAACTCCACCGGGAAATTTGTACCGGTGCAGATGAATAGCGGCGAAAATGTTCGAGCTTGGATTGAATTTAATGTTGATAGTTTGGAGATTAATGTTACAGTTGCTCCGGTTGGGGTTTCACGGCCTTTGAAACCGACGCTTACTTATAGAGATCCGAATATAAGTAATTATCTTTCTCCTGAAATGTTTGTTGGTTTTTCAGCTTCGAAAACGAATTGGATTGAAGCTCAAAGAGTTTTAGCATGGAGTTTTAGTGATTCAGGAACTGCTAAGGAGTTAAACACGACGAATTTACCGGTTTTTAAACGAGAATCGTCGAATTCGCTTTCGGGTAAAGCTATTGTTGGGATTGTAGTTGGTTGTTTTGTTTTAGTGTGTTTTAGTTTGGTTTTATTATATTTTCTATGGTGGAAAAGAAGAAGAAATGATGAAGAGGATGATGATGTGGAAGAATGGGAAATGGAGTATTGGCCTCATAGATTTTCTTATGAGGAACTATGCATAGCTACAAAGGATTTTCATAATGAGAAGCTTATAGGTTCTGGAGGGTTTGGAAGAGTTTACAAAGGAACGTTGGTGAATAAAACATTGATTGCGGTTAAGTGTGTTAATCATGATTCTAAACAAGGGTTAAGAGAGTTTATGGCAGAGATTTCAAGTATGGGAAGGCTTCAGCATAAGAATTTAGTGCAGATGAAGGGGTGGTGTAGAAAGGGTAATGAACTTATGTTGGTTTATGATTATATGCCTAATGGAAGTTTAAACAAGTGGGTTTTTGATAAACCTGAGAAAGTTTTGGGATGGAATCAGCGCCGTAGGATTCTTGTTGATGTAGCAGAAGGGCTTAACTATCTTCATCATGGTTGGGATCAGGTTGTTATTCATAGGGATATTAAATCTAGTAATATTTTGTTGGATGCTGATATGAGAGGAAGATTGGGAGATTTTGGTTTGGCTAAGCTTTACCAACATGGGCAAGTTCCTAATACTACACGTGTGGTGGGGACAATAGGGTATTTGGCGCCGGAAATAGCGAACGTTGCGGCACCGACTTCAGCGAGTGATGTGTATAGTTTTGGAGTGGTGTTGTTGGAAGTGGCTTGTGGAAGGAGGCCTTTGGAGGCGATGGTGGTGGATGAGGAAGTGGTGCTTATTGATTGGGTTAGGGAGTTGTATGCAAGAGGGTGTGTAGTTGAAGCTGCGGATAGTAGGATGAAGGGTGAGTATGATGTGGGTGATATGGAGATGGTGTTGAAGCTTGGGTTGGCTTGTTGTCATCCGGAGCCAAATAGGAGGCCGACTATGAAGGAAGTTGTCGCGCTTCTTCTTGGCGAGGATGTTGCGGATGCACCGGGGAAAGTTTTGTCCGATTTGGCTCGCGGTGATGATAATGGTGGTGGTGGCGGGGAATCGGATGAGGAGGCGCCTTTGCAATCCAACTCCCCTATTTGATTGACTAGTGACTTCACTGCATATAGTTGGAATATTTGGTGACTGGATTTTTCTGGATTGTGTGTGATAATTATTAGATTACTTCCACGTTTAATCAGTTCCTTTGTAATGTGTATAGTACCTGATCAAAACCCGAGCTTTGAAATTGTTATTGTGATTATGTGGTTGTAGTCAACAAGTATATTAGATTAAACACAATAACTGTTGTGTTAGGAAATTTAGCACTTGTTTGTGAAAGTGTGATTTAGTTGCTTTCCATTATTGTTCATTATCCTTCCTTTGATGAATAAATAACTATTTTGCATATCTAGAAGCAGTTTACAAGGTGGAGTGTTTTGATTACATTCATATGTGAACAATTGTGAGGCGTTAGACATCACAATTCACAACTATACTCTTTGAAGAAGAGTGCTTTGATGAGTGATTGTTGGTGTTTTGATTGGCTACATTTTGCAAAAGCCAACCAGCCAGATGCTGAACTGAGATGCTGTAGCATTATAGTACAGCATACTGAAGCTCTGTTTTCGTGCAGAATTTTTATTTCAAATCTGAGTCAAGATTTGCTTCAATTATATATTCAGGCACGTGCGTCTAGGCAAGACGAGACTTACTCAGCAAGTTTTATTGAAGTCGGTCAAAGGAAAGTGATTTAAAACAAAAATATAATTATATTATATTTTTGGCGTTTTTTTGTTTGGTACAACATGAAACAAACAAATTATATTTTTGAAATTAATTTAGGGTTGGGCCGAAATTTCTCACAGCTGTACAAGTCTGAAGACCTAACTTGGACATCAAGACAATTGAAGACTATAAATATGTGAAGCCTCAAGCTATTCTACTCATGTATTCTAAACCGTGTTTTTTACAAAGTGTGAGTTTTTAAGGTTTAGAGTTTGTGTCTTTTGTCAGCCTTTCTTGTGTCAATCTGATGCAAGTTTAGGACTGTGTTTGTGTTGTTTATTGTAAGCTACTCCTAAGCTTTGAAGCACGGAGTTAGTGTGTGTGATTCACTCATAAGCTTTTAAGCAAGAGTGTGGTCTAGTTTTTAGGAGAGTGTCTCCATCCTGATTATTATTATTGACAGCAACATAGTACGTGTTGTTAGAGGGAATTTGGGACGGGGTCTCATTATCTAAGAGGTTCTTAGATAGGATTGCACGGGTAGTGTCTAGGTGATAAGTCAAGTACCGGGTGTTGGTCGAGGGCTTTGAACTAGAGCTATTATAGTGGATTCATTCCTGGATTGGTATCCCCCAGAGTAGGTGACGTTGCACTGAACTGGGTTAACAATTTCCTGTCTTATTTATTGTTCTGCAATTTATTTATTTATTTACTGTGTTCTGCGACTGTCTTGCTGCAACGTGTGCTATAGCATCTTGTGCAGCATTGTGTTCACTGCGTGCCAGATTTCAATTGGCATCAGAGCAGGCACCCTTTCTGGTTATAGGGTGAGCTCCAGGGAAAATGTCTGGCAACATTGAAAAGGAAGGAGGGCTTGTAAGCAGACCACCGCTTCTAGTTGGTGTCTCCAACTATGATTATTGGAAATCACGCATGATTGCTTTCCTAAAATCTATGGATAGCAAAACTTGGAAGGCTGTTCTGAAAGGATGGGACCCCCCTGTGGTCATTGACAAGGATGGAAAGCCAACACTTGAACTAAAAGCTGAGGAGGACTGGTCTAAAGAAGAGGATGAGCTCGCTTTGGGAAATTCAAAAGCATTATATGCATTATACAATGGGGTAGATAAACACATCTTCAAACTAATCAAAAAATGTGTCTCAGCAAAGGAAGCTTGGAAGATTCTTGAAACTGTTCATGAAGGTACTCCTCAGGTAAAAATGTCAAAATTACAGATTCTTACTACTCAGTTTGAAAATTTACGTATGAAGGAGGAAGAAACAATTCAAGATTTTCATATGACTATTCTAGACTATGATAATCAATTTGATGCTTTGGGGGAGAAAATTCCCGAAGAAAAGTTAGTAAGGAAAATGCTTAGATCACTTCCAAAGAAATTTGATATGAAAGTCACAGCTATGGAAGAAGCCAAAAACATATCTCAGATGAAGCTGGATGAACTGGTTGGATCACTCCAAACTTATGAAAGTGTTGCAAATGGAAGAAGTGAAAAGAAAAATAAGAGCATTGCCTTCTCATCTAAAAATAATGAAGAAGAACTGGAGGATGAAGAAGAATCTAATGAGAGTATCTCTGAGGCCATGGTGTTATTGGGAAAACAATTCAACAAAGTTCTGAAACGAATGGATAAGAGACCCAGATCAAATTTCAAAAACAATGCTCCAGGCACTATGCGCAGCAATGAAAGTCAAGGAAAACCAAAAGGTGATGAAAAATCAAACTTAAACAGAAACATTCGATGTCATGAATGTGAAGGATATGGTCACATCAGACCTGAGTGTCCAACATATCAGAAGAGAGCAAAGAAAGGGCTAACTGTCAGTTGGTCTGAGGATGATGACTCAGAAGATGATACAGCATCTGTAACTGCTAAACATATCTCAGTCTTAACAGGTATTGTTACATCTGATACAGAATCTGATGATGGAGAGGTAACCTATGAAGAACTTGCTGCATCCTACAAGGAACTTTGTCTTAAAAGTGAAGAAATCTGCAGGGTTATTGAGAAACAAAAGGTAACCATCAATGAGTTAAAAGCAGAAAAATCTGAGAATATCTCAAAAATGGAGGAACTTCAAAAGAAGGTAAATTTTCTGTCCTCTGATCTTGAGATCTGCAAGGTTATTGAGAAACAAAAGGTAACCATCAATGAGTTAAAAGCAGAAAAATTTGAGAATATCTCAAAGATGGAGGAACTTCAAAAGAAGGTAAATTATCTATCCTCTGATCTTGAAGAAGCTAAGGAAGTCATTGAAAAATTAAATACTGACATCTGGCGGCTGAGAAAATTCTCTGACATGTTGTATAAAGATGATGAGCATCTTGACAAACTTCATAAGGCTGATGGACAACTGGAGGAAATCTTAGAGAAAAATGTTCAAAAGCCTAGAAATATTGGGCTTAGCTATGAGAATGTCAACAAATTCAAAAATTACAGTCCTGACCTCATGTACATGGAGCCCAAAGAAACTCAAAAGCAAAGGATGCCTTATCAGAAGCCGCAGCATCCCATGTCAAGAAATAGAAGAAAGCACCATGCTTGGAGATGTCATTACTGTGGTAGAAAAGGGCACATAAGGCCTTACTGCTACAAACTATATGGGTACCCTAACAGACGTCCTCAGCACAAACCTGTTTCCACAACTGCCCCTACACAACAAGAATGGAAACCTAAAGGTGAAAATGAGAAGAAAAGTGATACAACTCAACCTGAAGAGATTACTGCTCTGATTGCTCACACTTCACTTAGAGCTTCATCAAGGGAAGACTGGTACTTCGATAGTGGCTGTTCAAGACACATGACCGGAATAAGTAAATTTCTTGTCGGTATAAAGTCTTATTCAACCAGCTTTGTTACTTTTGGTGATGGTGCAAAAGGAGAAATTGTTGGGATAGGGGAGCTCAGAAGTAATAGCTTGCCTAAACTAAACAATGTGCTGTTAGTAAGAGGATTGACTGCAAATTTGATAAGTATTAGTCAACTATGCGACCAAGGAATGAAAGTAAACTTCACCAAATCTGAATGTCTGGTTACAAATAACGAAGGTGAGATTTTGATGAAAGGTGTCAGATCAAAAGACAACTGCTATCTATGGGTTCCCCAAGAAGAAGCAAATATGTCAACATGCTTAATCACTAAAGAAGATGAAGTAAAACTATGGCACCAAAAGCTTGGTCATCTCAATCTAAGAAGCATGAAGAAAGCAATATCTAAAGAAGCCATCAGAGGACTGCCAAATCTCAAAATTGAAGAAGGTAGCATATGTGGAGATTGTCAGATTGGAAAGCAAACCAAGATGCCACATCCAAAGCTGCAGCATCTTACCACTACCAGAGTTCTTGAACTTCTACACATGGACTTGATGGGTCCTATGCAAACTGAAAGCTTGGGAGGTAAAAGGTACGCATATGTTGTTGTTGATGACTTTTCTAGATACACCTGGATAAATTTTATTAGAAAGAAATCAGAAACCTTTGATGTGTTCAAAGATCTATGTATTCAACTTCAAAGGGAGAAAAACAATGTGGTATTAAGGATCAGAAGTGGTCATGGTAAGGAGTTTGAGAACTCCAGTTTCTCTGACTTCTGCGCCTCTGAAGGCATCATACATGAATTCTCATCTCCCATTACACCACAACAAAATGGTGTAGTAGAAAGGAAAAATAGAACTATACAAGAGTCTGCAAGGGTAATGTTACATGCAAAGAAGCTGTCACATGGTTTTTGGGCAGAAGCTATGAATACTGCCTGCTATATTCATAATCGTGTCACCCTGAGATCTGGAACAACAACTACTCTGTACGAATTATGGAAGGAGAGGAAACCTACTGTTAAGCACTTCCATGTGTTTGGTAGTAAATGCTACATCTTGTCTGATAGAGAACCAAGAACCAAAATGGATCCTAAAAGTGATGAGGGCATATTCTTGGGATACTCAACAAATAGTAGAGCCTACAGAGTATATAATAATAGAACCAAAACCATGATGGAGTCTATAAATGTGGTAATAGATGACACCTCAAGTGAAACTGCTGAAGATGATGCAGAAGATGCTACAGCATCTATAACAGGTGATGTAGATTGTGAAACTACTAATGAATCAAAGAATGATACAGAGGTTACTGCATCTGAACAAATCTCTGCTACTCCAAAGAAAGGACCTTCTACTCGTACTCAAAAGAATCATCCTACAGATCTGATTATTGGTAATCCCAATCAAGGAATTACTACTAGAAGGACACTTGACTTAGTTTCTAATGCTTGTTTTGTGTCTAAATTTGAGCCAAAAAATGTGAAAGAAGCTCTGACTGATGAGTTCTGGATAAATGCTATGCAAGAAGAGCTAAATCAGTTCAAGAGGAATGAAGTTTGGGACTTGGTTCCTAGACCTGAAAATGCAAATGTAATTGGTACCAAATGGGTCTATAAGAACAAGTCTGATGAAAGTGGAACTGTGACCAGAAACAAGGCAAGGCTGGTTGCACAAGGATACTCACAGATTGAAGGGATAGACTTTGATGAGACTTTTGCTCCGGTTGCTCGTCTTGAATCCATTAGATTACTTCTAGGAGTGGCATGCATTCTAAAATTCAAGTTATTCCAAATGGATGTGAAAAGTGCCTTCCTCAATGGGTACTTAAATGAAGAAGTATATGTGGAACAACCAAAGGGGTTTGTTGATCCAAGCTTTCCAAATCATGTTTACAAATTAAAGAAAGCTCTTTATGGATTAAAACAAGCACCTCGAGCATGGTATGAAAGATTGACTGAGTTCCTTGTTAGTCAAGGCTACAGGAAAGGAGGAAATGACAAGACTCTATTTGTGAAAGAAGATCAAGGCAAAATTCTAATAGCACAAATCTATGTTGATGACATTGTCTTTGGAGGAATGTCTAATGAGATGGTACAGCATTTCGTGCAGCAAATGCAGTCTGAATTTGAGATGAGTCTTGTAGGTGAACTAACCTACTTTCTTGGGCTCCAAGTAAAGCAGATGGAAGACACTATCTTTATTTCTCAAAGTAAGTATGCAAGAAATATAGTGAAAAAGTTTGGAATGGAAAGTGCTGCTCATAAAAGAACACCTGCAGCAACCCATTTAAAGCTTACCAAAGATGAAAAGGGAGTTGATGTAGATCAAAGCCTTTATAGAAGCATGATAGGAAGCTTATTATATCTTACAGCCAGCAGGCCTGATATTACTTTTGCTGTAGGAGTATGTGCTAGGTACCAAGCTGAGCCAAAGATGAGTCATCTTGCTTAAGTGAAAAGAATTTTGAAGTATGTGAATGGTACATGTGATTATGGGATCTTGTATACTCATGGTGAGAACTCTATGCTAGTAGGATATTGTGATGCTGATTGGGCAGGTTGTGCAGATGATAGAAAAAGCACCTCAGGAGCTTGTTTCTTTTTGGGCAGCAACCTTATATCTTGGTTCAGCAAGAAACAGAACTGTGTATCTTTATCTACAGCTGAAGCTGAGTACATAGCTGCTGGTAGTAGCTGCTCCCAGCTATTATGGATGAAACAAATGTTGCTGGAGTACAATGTGGTACAAGATGCTATGGCATTGTACTGTGTCAATCTTAGTGCCATCAATATTTCAAAGAATCCTATCCAACATAGCAGGACGAAGCATATTGATATTAGGCACCATTTTATTAGAGATCTAGTTGAAGAAGGTATAGTGACTCTTGAGCATATTGCCACTGAAGAACAGCTGGCTGATATTTTTACTAAGGCTCTAGATGCGGTCCAATTTGAAAAATTGCGAGGCAAACTTGGTGTTTGCCTATCTGAAGAGTTATAGCAATTATTGCAAGTGTGGCGTGCAGTTTTCCCTTCAATTTATTTAGTAATGCACGCTGTTATGGGTAATGTTGAAACATCTGAAGATTTGGTAAGAATTGTGTGTTTGTTGATGATAAGGATGTTTCTTGTGGAGAGAAAGTATTTGTCAGAGAAAGTTATGTGGTGTTCTCCCCTGCTGTGTTTAACATTTGTTGGTAATGATATTAGCGCTCCAACTGAGGTCAAAGATGACTTTGTGTTGGAACATGTCAAGAAGAATGTTCCTGAGAAAGATGTTGCACATGATGCTACAACATCTGCAGCACGGGAAAATTTGGATGACATTGTTATACCCGAGTCTCCAGATGATGTTATTGTTCCTGACAAAGAAAAGGGTTCTGAAGCAACAACTACTGATAATGTTTTTGTTAATGATATCTATGTGATCCCTTATGTTGATGATAGGGGTAAAACTATGTTTGTTCCTTTGAATGTTGATGAATCTGCTGAGAAAGATTCAAATGTTATTTATGTGGACAATCTCAACCTTACTGAGAGGACTCCTGCTTCTAGTACTAGGAAGTTAAGGAGCAATGCTGGTAAAGGTGTAGTTGTTTCTAATGTTCCTGTCAAGACTGCCAAGGAAAAGAAAATCTATGGTCTTAAAAGACAGTGGAGTAAGATTACTGGGCCTTCTGAGCCAAAGAAGAAGCTTTTGAGGAGCTTGCTGTGGAAAGGAATTTAAGTGAAGATTTTTTTTACAATGCCAAAAGCTTGTTGATTTGATTAATGCAGCTGGATTGATGAAAACTGCAACTGGGCTCCAACTAGGTTTATATATGTTGTAGGGACCAGATCACCTTTTGCCTTTGGTTTTTATATTCTTGATGAAACTGTTCTGCATGATTGTTTGAGGGTACACATGTTGCAGACTATGCTGCATCATCTGTCAATCAGTCAACTGATGTTTTGCCTAGGAAGCAAATGATTGTTGACCTTAAGGTGTTTTTTCAATGTCAATCCTGGTGTTCTTAGTGATATTGCAGGTGGTGATACTGAGGTAGAGGAGGAGGACTCTGACGCAAGTCCTTCTATGTGACCTGCTTATGCTTTATTTGCATGTCCTTTCGGATTTTAATTTTGTTGGGCTACGCCCTGATGCTCTCTGGATTGTAACATGCACAATCCATGTCTGTTGGCTCCGATACTCCAGGTTTTCTATGCCCTTATGGTCTGTAATGTGCACTTTATGAGTTCTTATGCTCTGATTCTCTCTACACTCTATGTTTCTCTATGATCTGATAACTTTGTGGAAGTTCTGCTCCTACTGTGTGATACTGACTTTATTTGTCAGAATTTATGGCTAAAAAGGGGGAGTAATGTCTGTTGTGCATGATGTGATGCATAATGCTATAGCATCTAGTATAGCATGTTTGTTTTATGATGCATATGTTGAGGGGGAGTGAAGTTTATGCATATATTGAGGGGGAGTAGGTAGAATTTATTTTTCTACTACTTATGATATGCATGTCTGAAGTGTTCATATAGGAATTTATTT
The DNA here is from genome assembly GCF_020283565.1 of Trifolium pratense. Taxonomy (NCBI): domain Eukaryota; kingdom Viridiplantae; phylum Streptophyta; class Magnoliopsida; order Fabales; family Fabaceae; genus Trifolium; species Trifolium pratense. Next base: position 51,976,694 of record NC_060063.1, read on the forward strand.
TTCCTATTCTCTGTGGCGTTGCTTAAATTTTAAGGAGTTTATTTCTCCGATCTTGAATCCACTATGTGAGAGTTTATTTCTCTCTATCTGTACTTTGAGGCTAAGATGTGTTATGTTCCGCTGTTGCATGCCTCTGATGCTTACGTGCTAGCTATCTTTTCATCTGATGAATTCCTTTCTCTTCATCTGATGGATTTCCTTACTTTCTTTCCTAGTTGTGTGTGTATGTTGACTCGAAGGAAAGTTCAAATAGCTTAGCATCGTTCTACTTTCTTTCCTAGTTGTGTGCTTATGTTGACTCGAAGGAAAGTTTAGACTGTATCTCTCTATGCACTGGCCTAAGGTTGTTTTAGCCAAAATTTGCCAAAGGGGGAGATTGTTGGTGTTTTGATTGGCTACATTTTGCAAAAGCCAACCAGCCAGATGCTGAACTGAGATGCTGTAGCATTATAGTACAGCATACTGAAGCTCTGTTTTCGTGCAGAATTTTTATTTCAAATCTGAGTCAAGATTTGCTTCAATTATATATTCAGGCACGTGCGTCTAGGCAAGACGAGACTTACTCAGCAAGTTTTATTGAAGTCGGTCAAAGGAAAGTGATTTAAAACAAAAATATAATTATATTATATTTTTGGCGTTTTTTTGTTTGGTACAACATGAAACAAACAAATTATATTTTTGAAATTAATTTAGGGTTGGGCCGAAATTTCTCACAGCTGTACAAGTCTGAAGACCTAACTTGGACATCAAGACAATTGAAGACTATAAATATGTGAAGCCTCAAGCTATTCTACTCATGTATTCTAAACCGTGTTTTTTACAAAGTGTGAGTTTTTAAGGTTTAGAGTTTGTGTCTTTTGTCAGCCTTTCTTGTGTCAATCTGATGCAAGTTTAGGACTGTGTTTGTGTTGTTTATTGTAAGCTACTCCTAAGCTTTGAAGCACGGAGTTAGTGTGTGTGATTCACTCATAAGCTTTTAAGCAAGAGTGTGGTCTAGTTTTTAGGAGAGTGTCTCCATCCTGATTATTATTATTGACAGCAACATAGTACGTGTTGTTAGAGGGAATTTGGGACGGGGTCTCATTATCTAAGAGGTTCTTAGATAGGATTGCACGGGTAGTGTCTAGGTGATAAGTCAAGTACCGGGTGTTGGTCGAGGGCTTTGAACTAGAGCTATTATAGTGGATTCATTCCTGGATTGGTATCCCCCAGAGTAGGTGACGTTGCACTGAACTGGGTTAACAATTTCCTGTCTTATTTATTGTTCTGCAATTTATTTATTTATTTACTGTGTTCTGCGACTGTCTTGCTGCAACGTGTGCTATAGCATCTTGTGCAGCATTGTGTTCACTGCGTGCCAGATTTCAGTGATGACTACATGTAAATAGATATATGATTTTCCATGTGGGCTCTCAGAAAGCTTATTGAAATTCATGACTTGATGAACTACATAACTATGGGAATTTGAAAACTTGGGAATGAAGGCAAAGGTATACTAATCACCAAACAACAACAGAGTTGTGTTGGTACTAAAGTGTGAAGTTGAGAGAGTGGAAAGTGAAGCATGGTTTTGTTGTCTCTACACTTAACTTAGAACACTCAGATTCTTGCTGGCACGCGGCCGCCACTGATCCCTTCATGCTCTCAGGACCACAAACCAAAACTCCAACATTAGATCCAGACGTTTCATTCTTGAACTTGCCTAATATATCTGTTCAATTCAAATGTAGCAAGTTGTCAATTTTTTAGTCAATATATATATTTTTAGAAATACAAGGAAAGAAGCAAAGGAATCGGAATCACTACCTTTAAAGTTAGGCCTTCCTCCAAAATGAACTTCATGTTCTTCAAGAGCATTCTTAGTGTCAGCTGAACTTAGATCTAAGGGTTTAATTTCTGTCTGCGACGTTGGGCGAACCCCTTTCTTCAGCCTTCTCCATCTCAACACAATTGCTATCAAAGTGCTGCAAGATAAAGCTAGGACAAAAGCAGCTATCAGAACTAGATCCACAATCCAAGATGGAGTCTTTTCTTTAGACAATTTGGAATGCTTTTCAGATGGAATTATAATATGGTTGAAACATATTAGAAAAACAAAGAAAGTGATGGAACAGCATCCCGTAATAGCAGCCATCCAAACTGGACTTTCAGGTCCATATGCTGCATAATAATTTGAGCTCACACTGTCCAATTGCAGGGTTTTTACTTTAACGAACTCATTTAACAGCTCTGTAATTCCCATGCCTGGTTGCGTTTCTTGCGTTACAAACAATTTCAGTTTCAAATGAAATTTTTCGCTTGTTTGGTTGACTAGCAGATGCACGATGGAATGTAACAGACAAATGTCTTGTGCCCTCTTAATGACATGCACAAGTTCTATCCTTGAAGGAAATTTATTTCTGTTGGTAGTTGAATCGATTTCTGCCAAAATGCTCAGAAATGGAGTTATTCCACTCCCTCCAGCAACCATAAGTACACTGTCATATCTGCACACAATTATTTTTCATTATTCCAAATAATCTTATAAAAAGTCTATTAGAAATTTAGAAGCACTTGATATAATGTTTATGCTTACTTTAAAAAATCTAATGCAGCAGGACCATAAGGTCCTTCAATTGCAACAGGTATACCCTTCCTTTTATCAGCACCTTTGTTCAGTTCAGTTTGTATCAAGTCATAAAGAGTATTTGTCCACCACCCTTGACATTTAATCATCACAGACATAATATTTTCATCACCTTTGGAACTAGATATTATACTGAATGAATGCCATTGAAGATGAGATATATTTGGTATCTTCAAATATATAACACTTGTAGGGTTATACTTTAGTCCTGTAAATCGTCGAAAACAAACAGTTTTAAGGGGAAATTTTGTCTCCAAATATAATTCAATTTCAGATAGCTGTGAAAAAATTAAATACTTGGATCTTTAGGCAGAATTAGTTCCACAGCATCACAGGGAAAAATTCTTGCTGAAACCATGCAGGTTTTTGGGCTTGATTGAATTATTCGGAGCAGTTTGTCTAGACTAAAAAGGAATACTCCTGGGAAGACCATATAGAAGTGCTTATCTCCAGCATGAAACAAGAAAAATACTAGAAAGACTATATACAAATGATGTGTGTAGTAGAAAATTTCAAACTTTCTTCTTCTGATTTGGGGAAGTGAAGAAACAAATATAACTAGCCCAACAACAAGTGCAATCTCTCCAGCAAGGTATATACGTCCTGTCTTTTGCCACTTCCAAATCTGTTTCAAAAATATGAGCTAATCACTCAACTAGCACAAACACTGAGTGCATATATTAATGTTTGGATGAGCAGTGAGTTTGGTGAAATCACAGTATCATTGTGATTTTGTTGAAGCTAAAAAGTGTAGTTTTTACCAAAATCAAGGCGGCTCACTGTGATTTTGGCAGTCTCACCGCTAATCCAAACATGCACTTAGGGCCGATTCGAATTGACTTATTTAAACTTATTTACTGACATAAGCATTTTTGGGACTATTTGGATGTCTATAAGCTCTCCAAGATAGCTTATGAAACAATTTATAGCTTATATGAAAACAGTTTGAGTTTATTTTATGTTTTAGTATAGAAATAGCTTAATCAAGTTGTTTATCCAAACAAGGCCTTAGACTTCACCTCATGTTGTATATGGTGGCTGACCCCCCAAACAAACCAAGTGCTGATACCATGTATTGTAGCAAAAAGTATCATTGCAGTACCAATCCATGTGTGATACCTAACTGAAGCTTCAAATTGAATACCAAATATTCGAAATAGAGACAACCCTCTTAAAATTGGAAGAAGAAGCAACGCCAAACAAGCTTCTGCTAGCAAACCAAATCTTGTTGCTATTCTGAGATACTTAAGTTGCCATCTGAAAGTAAGTTATTATGCGTGCATTTAGTGAAATAACAATTTTTCTACTCCCTCCAGTCTGTATATAAGTAAAAGATTCTTTTCTCAGGTTCATTGAATAATTGATGTATCTGGTTCATATTATGAACCAGATACATTGATAAATGAACCATATACATTAATTATTCAATGCCTGAAAAAAGAATATATATTTGCTTATATATGAGGGAGTACCATCCAACATAAAGAATGTCTAGAACCAAAAACAACACTTACAAGTTCAATTTCAGTGATTTATCTTGCATCAACTTTTTGAAATCATTCGAAATACGAGCATAATAAGTCCATGCCAAGAAAACTATAACAAGGAAAACTGCTAGGATTTCAATACTTGATAAGATTCCAATCAAACTATTCACCACTAGTGGATTTGAGAAGATTTTTGATGAACTCCTTGAACTTCTGCAGTTTATAATTTCAATGAAATAAATTTTTGAAGTAAAACTTCCATTAAAGTAATTGAAAAGTACTTGATAATGATATTACTACTACCTGTTTCTTTGATATGCAGCTTTCAAATCCAAGAAAAGAAGTCCAATAATAGCAATAGCAATTATTGGAAATGTATACACAGCAAAGTTTAGACCTACAAAAAAACCTTTTATTTAGCATTTGACAGTTGCGTGCAGATGATATCTCATTTACGCACACACAAAAATTACAAAAAAGTGACATGCAAGAGAGATTTAAGGTGTGTTCCTTACCATAGTATCCAAAAATTGTATTATTGGCACTTTGTTCTGCATGTTTCCATTTTCTGGTCCATACTTGGGTTGGCTTTAGAAGCCAAAGAGAAATCCAAGCTGCAAATATGAAAGTAATCAAAAGTTTGAGAATTGTAAGTAAGGTGGCGCTTGCCATATGTGACTTGACTACTTTGCCACGGTGCAGGGTTTGATTTTTCATCTACTTATTTATAATATGGTTATGATTACATTTATAATGGAATCTTGTTAGTATTTTATTGATAGGTTGCCATATAGGAGGTGAGTAGATCAAATCTAGCCCCACACTGCCACTACCATTCAGTGCCCTGTCACTTACATATAAAAGCATTTCCTATAATTCAGTAAACTATTTACAAAACTTTAGGTTAGTTTATTTTGTAAATTTTTTGTCTATTTTGCTTTTTTTTTTTCTTCCCTTTCTTCAAAGCAAAGTGTGATGTATTAAGAGGGAACTGGATTGAGTGCCGTCATAGACTGCATGCAGTGCAGTCTTGCAGTCAGCATCAGACGGTTCAAATTTAACATCAGAATTTAATATTTAATCAGAATAAAAAAGTTATCTAAAGATATGAACCATCCGATCTTAATTAGACACTTTTGAGATATTGACTACACCCCGACTGCACTCATTGTGACTGCATTTAATCATTCGATCTTAATCACACGGTTTTGAGATATTGACCGCACCCCGACTGCACTCATTGTGACTGCATTTAATCATTCGATCTTAATCACACGGTTTTGAGATATTGACCGCACCCCGACCGAATTAATCCATTTTCATCTATCTACCACTTGAAGTAAAACCAAATTTGCATGCACAAGCTATTTGGCCGAACGCTACCAAAACCAATTGAAAAATAAATGTTGAACACTTGTTAAGCCACAACCATTAACACACACAACACTCTAGTTAATTAAAATCACCTCCGCGGTGAGATTATTCTTTGTTGGTAAACGATTATAATGAAGCCAAAACCGCACGTTGGCTACTATGTTTTGAATCAAACATGTATCGTTTGCGAGACTTCCCGACGGTAATTCACATTATAGTTATTATACAACACTACTCATTTTTTAAAACTTATACAATCCCGGGTATTTTAAGACACTAAATGCATTTTGTTAATGCAATATTTAAACCGGAGATGACCATAACTTTGTTCTCCATTTTCATCATTTTCAGATTGATATATTCACAATTAGTGGTTTTGCTCATTGGTGTGATTAAGCATTAAGCACAACGAAATGATGATACTATGAGATAGCTTTATTTATTTAATGAAATCAGTAACAATAATAGTAATCACATAGTAATATCTACATCATAAAATTTGATTACTTATCATGAATTTATAGGTGCATCGCACCAATTTAATTAAGCTATTTTTTTTTTAATATATTAGAAAATACCTTAAGACCAATTAAAGAGGAACACCAAGAGAAAACAAACTCTCCAACAAAGTCACTTCAAAGAAAAATAATCCACTCATCAGGAGAAGAAGAAAATAAATAATTATTAATTTAAGCTAGAAAATCTACAACCTATTGCTTCTATATAATGCTGAAATATGTGAACAATGGTTTCTATTTGAATGAAATGATGAAATACTTTGAAGAATGGACTTATGGACCCATACTGGTGGAAAAGAGGGCAAACCCTTTAGAATGAGAGTTACAGCGACCTTAGAGTCACTCTAAATCCACAAATATTTGTATCTTTTCTATCATGCAGGGTGCAAATCATGGAAAATATCCTAATCCCACCACTCGACCGCAAGAATATATAACAAGTGTCGATGTTACGGATTCAGCTCCTCTAAAGTGAATCATTCACTCGGTAATTCACTTTAGAGTGTAAAGTAAAGAATGTAAATAGTTAATTAATAAATAAAAAATATTATATGTATATTATAACAAATCAAGAGATTGTTACAACTATAATTTTTTATTTTTTCACTTTAGAGGATCTAAATTCCAATATTAAGCGCTCTAGTACTTTTCCTTTAACATGAAAGTGGATTACCCCACCAATTAGAATAAACAAGATTTTTATTTCTTCATTCTCCGCAAAAAAACCAAGCTAGACTATGCTATCTGCTTAGATGTTTTCTCTCTCCACCTCCCGTGAATCTTTTATATCCCTCAATATTCCAATTTTGCCCTTGCAGAAAAATTCGGTTCGCAGAAATTGAATTTTTACTAGTGCAAATTCAGAGTAAATTTCGGTTTTTAGAAACCGAAATTTGTTTTCAAGGCAAAAAAAACTTCGGTTTCTACGAACCGAAGTTTTTTCAAGGACAAAATTGGAAATTCAAGAGATAAAAGATTCACAATGGGAGAGAAAACATATATATCTGCTTATTCCTAGCAACCATATGTACCTTATGTGATCATATATAAAGTCATAGAACTTTCAGAATTGTGAGGTTTACATTCCTTTGATGTAACTAACTAAGGTCTTAAAATCTATGATTGATTAACTAACTAGAGGGACACCAAATTCTTTATTTCAGAATCAGAGGTGCATAGCCAAATATGATATTGTCCTAACAAATCCTAATAAGTCAAATGGCTATGAATTAGTATAAAAATATTTCAAGAAATGTTTTAATTTAGGAAAATAAATAAATTAAAACAACTTTACAATTATATGAGTTTCTTTTTTCTTTCTTAAGAGTATAGCTGTAAAAAGGGCCTTAAGGGGCCGGCCCTTTAAGGGGCGGACCCACTTATTCCTGATTATTAATTTTATTTAAATTTTAAACACAGTTTTTTTAGGGTGCCGATCGTGGACAGTGCTGATTGAAGAAAACGAGAATAAGTTCACGACACTAGAAAAATTGTTTAAAATTTAAATAAAATTAATAATCAGGAATAAGTGGGTCCGTCCCTTAAAGGGCCGGCCCCTTAAGGCCCTTTTTACAGCTCTACTTAAGAGTCTAACTAAGTATTGAGAAGTGAAAAATTACTTATTTAAACTTGTATTTTCGCATATCAAATGTCTTTACCGTCTTTTATAAATTTAGTTGTAATTTTGAAACATTAATATACAAGCCTTTTAGATAATAAACTTAGGATGTATCATAAATTAAAATCAACTTATGCAGAGGTTGACTTGCTAGCATAGGCATAGGACCTTAAAGTGTGTTTCTTCTAGGTCTCAGATTTTTTATTTTTTTTGAATGACTTCTAGGTCTCAGATTCAAATCTTTCTGGTGTCGATTCCGGTGTTCGATCACCTATACATGTCATAAAATTGGCTAATGATGATAAGATACATGAAGTGGTATATACTAAATAGTTAAAAGGACCGACCTACCAAAAATGGAAGGCAGGGATTAGCATAGTGTGACATATCCAATGAATTTCTAATATTGACAAAAGAGTACAGCTAGAATAATGCATGCAATTGCAATCCGACAAAATTGAATCTCATTTCTTCACTTTTTTTGAGGTTTCGATACTAACCAACTCTTTCATATAGTTCCAATTTAGAATCAACAAATTCATTGAATTATAATTTATTTTTTTTGGAATAAACTCGTAGAAATTTTAAGGAAACCAAAGTCATGGAAAATAAGGATGGTAACCCAAAAGAAGCAAAGGATTATTATTCTAGATCAATATGGTGGTCAGAAACAGCACAAGCATTTGAAGATCATAAAATATATGACACAAATGGAACTTATAGCTTCCAAGAAATTATGACTCCAGACATTTCTGAAAATTTTGGAGAACTCAAAAGTTTAACTAGTAACAATAGAAACAAAGTTAATGAAATAGTACCAGATGACGGTAGCGAAGAAAACGGCGAATTTGTTGTTCCTTATTCTATACAAATATTGTCAACAGAAATTGTGGAAATTGTTGAGGATGGAAAGAGTATAACAATCAACAAAGATAGAAGAGTTGATGATCTTTATGTTGCTGTTGGAGAAGATGATTTGGATGTTGTTAAATGGGCTCTTGATCATGCTGTTTCTCCTGGTTCTAGGATTTTTCTTGTCCATGTTTCTCCTCCAATAACGTTGATTCCTACACCAGGTAACACTTAATGTTTTTTTGGTTTACAATGAGTTGTGAATCGAACCTAGAACCTATAATGTACTACCCAAATCTCTCACCACTAGACCAAACCTAGTGGTTTAAAGTAACACTTAATGTTGTATTGTGAAAATTCCAAATCCCATATTGGAAACAAATAAAATAGATAAAGATCAAAAAAAGTTTATAAAAAGTGACACTCATCATTTTACAAATTGATTTTATAATGATAAGTTAGAGGAAGTATAAAAATCTAATACAGAATCAGAGTTTTATCGATATGAACAACCACCAATGGAGAGAATAACAAAAAACTTAGAAGCCTTTTTGGGCCTATTGATAATTCATTTTAAACCAAAATTGGAGTCTAAAACAAAGGTTTATTGTAGAAGTAGTAGCCTTACCCTTAGTTGACACTAGTCTTGCATAAATTATATAATGTGAACATCAAAATTGTGCATATGTTTATATATCAACAATGAATACATCCCAATAGCTGCATCTACTCACATAAAAGACTACAAAGACATTTGATATGTTGAGTTGTGAGCAGAGTTGTCCCAACATATTTCGAGGCCCCATGCAAATTGTATAAAGACATCCTTTGAAAATTAAAAACAAGAAGTTTTCTCTCCCGACCCCCCTCATTTCTTTTATACCCCCTGAATTTCCGTTTTTACCCTTGGGGTACTGCGGTTTATAAAAACCGAAGTCTTTTGACATGTTGAAACATTTCGGTAACTGTGAACCGAACGTGGTGTTGACATCGTTCGGTAACTGCGAACCGAATGTAGGGTTTCTTCGGTTGATATTAACCGTAGGGTTGCTTCGGTTGATATTAACCGAAGTTGTCTTACATATGAACAATTTCAGTATTTTCGGGGGGTATAAAAGAATTGGGGGAGGGGGTCGGGAGAGAAAACTTCTTTTGAGGCCCTTAAAATGTGGAGACCCTGGACCGCGTAGCCCAACCTCTCTGGGCCGGACATGGGTGTGAATTTTACTCACAATTCTCGACTTCTCTGTATTTAGTGCGTGTAAGTTCACTGCTATAATCTTTGAAAAAGAAAAACATATCCCAATATATATATAGCTGCTGGATTTTGGTGATAAGTGATTAAGTTGATAATGATAAATGTGATAGTTGGGATGCTTGAAAGAAACCAACTTACCCCACAACAAGTAAGGCGTTACCTAAATGAAGTCAACAATAAGAGGAAAGATCTTTTGCAGCAGTATATCCAGTTGATTACTGAAGCAAAGGTAATCAATGGTTATGACTTATGATCATATCTCAAGTTTATTTATACCACAAACAAAAAAATAAAATCCAAATAAACTAAATTATTTTTCTCTTTTCCCAGGTAACTGCAGAAACGTTGATTCTAGAGAGCAAGTTCAAAGGAAAAGCCATTTTGGATCTCATCTCTATTCTTAACATAACCAACCTTGTATTAGGAATCAAGAAGCTACCCTGCAGAAGGTATATATATATATATATATATATGCTACCACTTAATTGTTCTTTTGCTTGAAATTGAAACATTAAAAAGTTTATAAAGCAACTATAATTTCTTAACAAAGAAGTTAGACGCAAATATTAGACACGACACAAACACAAACAACTTGTAATTATATGAGAAAATAACATAATTGGATATAATTAATAAGATGTGTCAGTGTGTCACGTGTCGAATACTAGATACGCTGTTGGTGAGAAGTATTGTGACTAATAAACTTATATGATGTTAAATTATGTATATGAATTAACAGGCCCAATGATAAATTGAGTGAAGGAGTGTTCGTAAAGAAAAATGCACCAAAGACATGTGATGTTACCTTGATTTACAATGGTGAGGTGTTTATGTCTGATACATTTGTGGGTCAACAAAAGCAATCCTACTGTTTATTTTCACAAAATAAAGATCATTCAAAACGCAAATTATTTCAGTGTATCTGCTTTTCAGGCAAGTCAATTTAACTATATAGTCATCATAATTTTTTAATTATTTTTTAACATTTTATTGAAAAATTCATTTGGGCTGCTTTTAATCTTATAATCACTTACTACATTCTTCATCTTGTGTTTCCCTTGCTTACAGGATGCGTGAAAGATGACAAGGATAATTAATTATCTAGTAATGTTGTGCATTGAATTATTTATTAATGGGGCTTTTGAAATCAAAAATTAACTTTCAAGTCATTTGGAAGGAGAGATTGAGCTTGCGACTATTTTAGTTTTGGGAATAAATTAAAATTCTATTTGATCAAGACATACTAGCTACATAGTATAGACTACATAATGTTATTATTATTTCTTAATTTTGTAACATTGTATAGCTTTATTTATTTTTAGATTTTTTCATGTCGTCGGTAGCTAAAATGTCACTTTTTAAAAATGAATAAGTGAAAAACCTTAGATTTAAATGTAAAATTGCTGGAAATGTAAAATACTTTGAATTGAAATGACAAAGAATAGAAAAGACGGTGGAGGGTATACAGAAAATTCTTCCAGGCATGTCAAAATCTCTTGTATGTTCTTCCAAATGTTTGACTTTTTGTTGACTTTTGCTCCACATCGACAAACTGAACCCTAAAAAATGTCTATTACTTTTAAAGAAATGCATAATAAATGAAAGGCTTAAAATGGCCCCTTATAGATATTTTTGGTTTTAGAATGGTTCCTTAAAGAACAAAAGGTCCGAATAGGTCTCTTAAAGAAGAAAAAAAGTCTGAATAGGTCATTTAAAGACATCTCCGTTAATCAGTTTGGTCCTTAAAAAAAGGTCTGAATAGGACTAAACTGATTAATGGATATGTCTTTAAAAGACTATTCAGACCTTTTTTTCTTTAAGAGGACCAATGTGAAACAAAAAATATCTTTAAGGGACCATTTTAATAATTAAACCTAAATGAAAAGAGTAAAGTTCATCCGATACATACGACGAATAATTTTTGCATATAAAAGAAGTTTCTACATTATTCTTAGCTGCCATAGAAACATATTCTGACTATTAACTCAATGTTTCCTTTAACTCTCTTCACAAGGGTGTAGACTTTTCTGGTGGCTTGGTTGCTCGAGTCAGCCACTCCCTTCATCTTCCTCCATGGACACTTTTTCAATAGTGTGACCTGATTACTTGCACAAATCACAAGTATTCTTTCTAAAATTACACTCACTAGCATAAGACTTTTCACACATATAAAATTTCAGAATCTAGATCATCTCCAGCTCATTGTCTCCTACTGCCCATCTCAAACGTGTTTTTTTTCTCCCCCTTTAAAACTGTTTCTTTTACTACCAATCATTAGATTAAAAGCAACAGAGGTGACATAACATAATAGACAGCAGATGATCCAATTTCAAAAAGTCATTTAACTCTTACTATATTATACCCATGAAAGAAAGAAAAAAAAAAGAGCAAAAAATACTAATAGTATTTAGGGGTGCTCGCGGTGCGGTTTGGTTCGGTTCGGTTTTGAGCATAAAAGTCATCCTAACCGTGAGATAAAAATGCATGCGGTTCGATTTGGTTCGGTTGGTTTTTTAAAAGTCATCCAAAACAAACCAAACCAATGCGGTTAGGGTTCGTTTGGTTTGTGCGGTTTATAACGATATAAAAAATATGACAATATTTTCAACTTGTTACAAAATAAACATAAGAAACTTTAATTTATTTTATTGTTCACATGATACAATATACATATACAGATATTGCATATACATAATAACTTATTTTTAATATCAACAGTATAGTTCTCGATCGCGTGAAATGATATGTTTTGATAGCTTATTTTGTTTTATGTACTCAATTTGGGTTGATTGCTAATAGTTGGTTCGGTTTTTTGAAATGAAAACCGCAAACCAAACCAAACTGTGTGGTTTGGATGAAAAATGATCCGTGCGGTTAAAACTAAATACAATTTTTTGCAATTTCAATTTAGATTGGTTCGATTTGCGGTTTTAGTTTTAGATTGTTTCGGATAGGAATATGAGTATTAGTAGTACTCCTAAGCTATAAGGCGGTTTTGGTCTGGCAAACACAGCCTTAAGATTATTGGCGCGTGAGACGGGCATTTAAGTAGTATTTAACTTTGGTAGTTTGGTGTTTGGTACTGATGATATTCATTCAGAGGCTACCGTCAAGTCAAGAACCAAACTACGCGACCGAGAAAAAGAAAACCCAATCCATCGCGATTCATATTCTTTTTCACACTAAATTCATCACAATTCCCAAATTCAACTATTTCGTAAACCCTAACGTCTAATATCATGAACCCTTACGACAATCGTTACTCCGATTCCACTTCTTTTCGCGGCCGCCGCAGGTACCTTCGTTTTCCAAATTACTCTTTCTTTCGTTTTGCAATTATTATTATTAGAATGAAATTAAACACGTTTTTTTATTTAATCGTTGTTGTAGTGATCTTGTTGGACCTATGCCGCCGCCTAATTTCGGCCGCGGCGGTCCTGCTCCGTACACTGCTCCTTATGCACCACACGCACCTACCGGTTTCGGATCCGCATCTGTTACTCCGGTTCCTCACTTTTTGCCTCCTCCTGGTGGAGGTGGATTTAGCATAGGTCGTGGTGGTGGTGGTGGTGGTGGTGGTTTTGGTCCTAGAATGGCCAACGGTGATAGAAAGTATGACACAGGTCGTTTTGGTGGTAGTAGTGGTGGGAGAGGTCGTGGTGGCGGTGGTGGTAGAGGTGGAAGTCAAGGTTTTAGAGGCTCTGGTAGAGGAGGTAGTGGAGGGAGAGGTGGTGGGTTTGGAGGTAAACATGGATCTTCTAAGGATGATTTGAATAACATTAATCTTCCAAAGCAAGATTTTAGGAATTTGGTACCTTTTCAGAAGAATTTCTATATTGAAAGTCCTCAGATACAAGCTATGTCTGATATTCAAGTTATGCAGTACCGAGCTAGTAGGGATATCACTGTTGAAGGGCATGATGTGCCGAAGCCAATTCTGTCTTTTCATGAGGCTAATTTTCCTGGTATTTTAATTTGTGTTTATTGTGCTCATTGTGTTTGTATTTATTTATTGATTGATTACTTTTCATGTGTTTTTTGTCTGATTTTGTATTCTATTGTGATGTTGTTAGATTACTGTCTTGATGTCATTGCCAAGTTGGGTTTTGTTGAGCCCACTCCAATTCAGGCTCAGGGTTGGCCCATGGCTCTTACCGGTAGAGATTTAATTGGCATTGCCGAGACTGGCTCTGGTAAAACTTTGTCGTATCTACTTCCTGCTTTAGTTCATGTCAGTGCACAACCTCGTTTGGGTATGTATTAGAATCCCTCTTCCCTCTTTAATATGTCAACCATTAGGTTTCCATTCTATCAGCGGTATAATGATCATGTTTGCTGTCTTTTCAGCACAAGGGGAAGGTCCCATTGTCTTGGTTTTAGCACCGACTAGAGAGTTAGCTGTTCAAATTCAACAAGAAGCTATGAAATTCGGGGGACGATCAAATATTAGATGTACATGCATATACGGCGGTGCTCCAAAGGGCCCTCAAATCCGTGACCTTAGAATGGGTACTTGTTTTGCTTCTACATAAACAAAGGGCCTATTAAGTATCGATCAATATAGTGTAACATGAATATGGTAATTAACATTTGGTGCTTGGCAGGTGTTGAGATTGTTATTGCTACTCCTGGACGTCTAATAGATATGTTGGAAGCTCAGTATACAAACCTGCAGAGAGTGACATACCTTGTCTTGGATGAAGCTGATCGAATGTTGGATATGGGTTTTGAACCTCAGATTCGGAAGATTGTAAACCAGGTAGGTACTGTTTGTGACTAACCTGTAATTAGTAATAGCAGTTGAGAAAACACCTGAAATCTGATTCATTTGTCATGAAATGATGGACCGTGCTTCCTCTGCATTATGGTTTTCTAGTGACAAATGGAACTTTATTCTACTCCCGTAAGGGTATATGTTATTCCCCTAAGTTGAAAATTGTAAACTTATGCTAGGTCATGCAATTAAAATAGTGTATTAAGCCACTAGGGTTGGTCTAGTGGTGAGGGGTTTGGGTAGTATGCTAGAGGTCCTATGTTCGATCCTCACCACCATTGTAAACCAAAAAAAAAGTAGTGTATTTACTTTTAAATTTTGTATTTGTTACTACTATCTTTTCATTTAAATCAAATTTGGCTTTAAAGTTATGTGGAAGTGCTGATACTGTTGTAGCATATTGAATCCGTTAGCTTTAAAGGTACAATTACTAGGTTACACTTACATTTGGAGATTTGAAATAACAGATTCGACCAGATAGGCAGACATTATACTGGAGTGCAACGTGGCCAAAGGAGGTTGAAACTCTGGCAAGACAGTTTCTGCAGAACCCATATAAGGTTACTTGAATAGCATTCCCAATTCATATGTATACAATCAATTATTTATAATTATATCCGTAAATTATTGATTAATTTTTTTTATAATATTACTGTGCTTCAAATTGGCTTAATTAAACCACATTCAGGTGATTATTGATTAGTGTGTTTTCCTGTGGTATATCATGTGGTTTCAGGTAGTTATTGGATCACCATATCTAAAAGCAAATCAATCTATAAATCAAGTTGTTGAAGTTGTCAGTGACATGGAGAAATATAACAGGTTTGTATTCCCACAGTTGCAAGTTAATAAATAGCGACCAATGTTTTCGCTCTCCAAATTAAAACTTTGAATGTTGCCAATGCAGATTGATCAAGCTGCTGAAAGAAGTGATGGATGGGAGCCGAGTTCTAATATTTACTGAAACAAAAAAGGGATGTGACCAAATTACAAAACAATTGAGAATGGATGGATGGCCAGCATTATCCATCCATGGTGATAAAAACCAGGCTGAAAGGGACTGGGTTTTGGCTGAATTTAAGAGTGGCAGAAGTCCAATAATGACTGCCACTGATGTTGCTGCACGGGGTCTTGGTAGGATCACTGTGTGTTTAGAATCATAGGATTTTTGGTATAGGTCTAAAATGTAACCATAGACGAGTTGGCCGGCTGCTTTCCAGTTCCCCTTGACAACAATTTGTGGTTTTGGTGTGTGTGGGTGGGGGTCATATTTTGAGTTTGTTGGAAGTGCCTGTAACTTGACCAGGGGATTATAGAGATGGAATTGTTTCGCAGCTTTCAGTAGACTGCTTGATGGAGTTGATTTGGGAACTATCCTTTTAAAGATGTCAAGTTATATGGATACCTAGGCCCTAGGTCAGAGTTCCTTTGATATGGCTGGGATATTGATGAATAATTTCTGATGTAGTATGCCATGTATGATCCTGTATTTCACGGGGCAGGTTAATGTTTGGTGACTTACTTGATTGACAAAACAAGGTGAGTTTATCAATAATTTGCCAGTGTTGCCTGAAGTCATGTCATACTACTATACTAGTCATACCACTGTTGTCACTTTTCTTAAAATTAGTCAAATTGATTGATCCCCATCCACAGTTATGGAGCTGGTTATCGTTGCAGCCCGGTTGACTCACATGCTTTTTTGATAATTTGATTGGATGTGATAGATGACATTGATGGTGAAGCTGCTCTTTATCCCTGAAAGGTTCAGGTGGGCACATTGATGAGATGAATGTGTTGACTTGAGTTTGATCTCTAGAATCTTACGGGGCAGGGATAAGGATATTTGCAGTTTTCTCCTCACACCTTGCACGCAATTCCTTATGATGTTTTGATGTTTTACTTGTTGCTTGCAGATGTGAAGGACATAAAATGCGTGGTCAATTATGATTTTCCATCAAGCCTTGAAGATTATGTCCACAGAATTGGTCGAACTGGGCGTGCAGGGGCTAAAGGAACTGCATACAGTTTCTTTACCCGTGCTAATGCCAAGTATGCTAGGGATTTGATTAAGATCCTACAAGATGCTGGTCAGATTGTTAGTCCTGCATTGTCTGAATTGACTCGGTCAGCTGGCTTTGGTCAACAGGGTAAGTCTATTTATTTTTTTTCATTGAAACATGAGTATTTTCTTTTTGGGATCATATATCTAAGTAGTTCTTATCCTTTTGTAGCAGGAAGGGGAGGCTTTCGATCAAGAGGACGAGGAGGAGGCTATGGCAATCGGAGTTCAACATCAGGATCCAATGCCATTCCTGTAGGCGGGAAGAGGCCTTGGCAGTCCCGGTAGTTGGTGTTAAGTTAGTCAATTTCTGAAGTTTTGTTTATTTGAAGGTAGTTGATGGATACGTACTTATTTTTTAACTACCTATACTACACCTATTCGCCTGCATTATATTTGAAACAACACATTAATTGTTAGGCTATAGGAAGAAAAACAACTAATCTTCTAGTGACTGAAGTCAACGAGGAATGTGCTGTAAATGATTGATGCTTGTAATTAGTTGGAGTGACCTACAGGGCCTGCTAATTTACGAATTGTTAGCTACCATGCCCACCATTTAAATGTTTTAAAGGAGTTAAAAACTAGGACGACTTTTTTCAATTTCGTTTGTAGACTTGCACCTTTCATACTTCGACCCTCAAGTAATTTTTATTTTTCTTATAATCAAGATGAATTTTAGTATTTCATTGGAATCTAAGTGGTATTCAACCCATTAAACATTATAAATTCTCTAAGGACTAAACAAACAAAAAACATAAAACGTCGTACATTTGAGAACTAAATCAACTGCCTAAAAATATATTTGAGAATTTAAATGACTATTAAAAGAGGCATTTGTGGATGTGCTTGCAATTTTGATCTATTCATTGATGAATGTGATAATGAATTATACTTTTAGAGGCTGAGATAATGTGCAGTAGAAAATGTGTACAAACCAGATATCGCATCCAATTGTAAACTGAACCTAACACATTAAAGGCAAAATTCAAATGGACAAATGTCTATAAGTCTTGTTGTGGGAAAAGCCAAACACAAGCCATTCGTGAATAGAAATAATCACCCCCTTCTTTGTAATTCATCCATTGTTATATAATCCTTCCTTGAATTAGTCTCCATGTGAACACCTGTGCACTATAGAAGGATTGTCATTGCTCCAATTCTTTTTCATCACCTTCAGTTAGACTGTGATAATGCCGAGTTTGAGTTGATGATAACAAATAAAAATATCCTGACAAAAAAAAAAAAGGATAAAAATAATATATTATCAAACTCATCTATCTAACTGAGCTAAGTTCACGAAAATGTCTGCAGTAATGTTATTATAAATAAATTTGCAATCAACGTGACCAATGTGTAGCTTCTTCAGAATCAATTTCACATCTAGTGCAACGCAAAACCAAACAACGATCTAGTTTTTTTTTTTTTGAGTAAACTGGTCTAGTTATTTATGATAGAATATGAACCTTTTTTTAGAGGATTTCAATTGTTGTTTTCTCACTCATGTAATATGCAGAAATCAGAATTAGTAGTGAATTTTTCCATTCAAATTTCCTCAATTTTTTCGATTGTTACACATCCACCTTCAAACATGAGTGGAAAAAAGGAAAAATAAAATGATAAAAAAATTTAGGAGATTGAATTGAAGGGTCAATATATAAATTGAGTTGAATATAAAATGATTTATGTTTGAATATATTCATGTAAAGGAGTTGAACAGAAAAATTGAACGTAAAAACCAATTCTAGAATTAGAAGCTACAATTTCTAGCTTCAATTATAATCAATTCTACTTTTGAGAAACCAAACAAGTCAGAATCAATTCTACACCTCTAGAATCAATTTTACCCACTCTAGAATTGAAACCAAACATACACTCATAAAAGTGAGTTGAATGTAAAATATTTATATTTGAAATTTGAATACATTCATTTTAAAAAGTGTAACGACTAATAACTTGGAGGCTAGAAATCAATTGTAGATGCAAAAAGTTCAACTTCTAACTTGAAGTCAAAATCAACTCTTCTACTCGAGAACATCCAAACATGTTAAAATCAATTCTAAAATTCTCTAATCAATTTTGACTCCTCCAAAAGTGAAACCAAACATTCACCAACTAAATTCCATTGGCGATTCTATTAAAACCTTAGATAACAAGTTTGTAACAAGATTCTGAAGTTGGATCTAATTCCTAAAGCAGAGTAGAATAACAAGATCTATATTTAGAATCTCAACTCAACAATGTGTTATTGGAAACTATCTAAAGCTGAATTATGGAACCGTAGAGAAACTGAGTTCATTGAATTAACTTCCGAAAAAGAGGAAAGAAGAGTGAATTGAACGAACCAGATCATGGATGAGTGCTGCGGCTTTCTCGTAGTTGGAACCGTAGGTGATAGCATCGGTGCGATGATGAACTTTCCCTCGCGAGCGAACGGTTTCTTAAGCCACTAGTTTCGCCTCGTACGTAGCAAAGGCTCCATCGTAGTGAGAATGAAAAATGAAGTGTGAAAAAGCGATGAATGAGACTAGTGAATCATTATTGAGTTGAAGGTGTTATAGAATCACGCTTCGCACATGGAGAAACTGTATTTCTTACAATAATCTTTCACCGGTTTCATGTTCTTTCTTACGATCAAACATATTTTAAAGCGTAGCAGTATAAGGGAATTGAATTTTCTGTTGTAACTGTGTGACGCAATTACAACTCAGAACTATCCGATTTGAATAGACAGTTGAGATTGTTTTATTGTGTGAATGATCTAGACAGTTCAATCTTAAAGAAACAGTCCAAATTTATTAGTGTGTGAAACAGTGTGAATATTGTACAATGGTTGATCCTGGTCCATAGTATATAAGTGGAAATTGAATCCTCTCCTTCACTCTTCTCTATATCTCTTAATTTCAATCTATCTCTTCAATAAAAAGTTTAAAAATAATCATGAGAGAGAATGAGATTAAGAGAGAGATAAAGAGGAAGAAGAGAGATATAGAAGGGAGTGATGAAGAGGATACAAATCGGTACTAGTGTATATGATATTGCATATTGCATAAGTGGTTGATATGTATATGATACTGCCAATGCACGAGGTGCACGACCTACAGATGAATTATTATTTAATACTATAAATCGATATCAATATTGAAGTCCGCGGCTTTTGTCTGACACTGAAACAAAACATGACAAAATGCAAGCCAGATACAACTTAATTATATGCAGCATCAACAAGTGGGCACATGGCATGCACTGAAGGAGTAATAATTTTTCCATTCTTCTGATTAGGCTCAGCTTCCAAATATGCCCTTTTTCCTGTTGTTCATATTTCACTTGCAGAGACTATGCCACAATTGGAAGCAAATAGACTCATAATGTCAATTAACACAAATCATAAACCTATCAACAACATGCAAATTCCACAATTTTACTGATTTACAAATTCCACAATTTTACTCATACGTATAGTACATTGTTGAGGTGAACAATTGTGATAGGTTCACAAATAGTGTTTATTAATTTTTCTATATTAAACACTATTTGTGGACCTATTAGAATTGTCCACCTCAACAGTGTACTGGTATATGTCCAAATAAGATGTGTATCGGAGTGGCGGAGTGTTCACCTTTTTAGCAAATACTTAAAGTAAGGCAACAAGCTAACAGAGAAAGAGGACCACAATTCCAGATGGCACATAATATCTTATGCACAAGTCGCACAGTGGCTCATAAAAGATAGAATCATTATTATCAACAACCAACTGTCAGCTAAATACTAAAAAAAAACAAGACACAAATTCTGATAAGGTAACAACAAGCATATGATTTGTGTCGTAAATCGTAATAATGTGAATTAAAAAACTCAATGTCTGTCTTTCATTCAAGAGTTGGAAAAATAGATAGTGATCTTGTAAAACTTCTCTGTTAATAATAGATTGGCATGCAAGAAACAACTATGCTCATATAACAAATGAATAAAAATTACATTGAATTAATTTAACTTTTGAGATTTTTTTCCTGTAACCATCTGGGTTATCCGAAGGCCCCTACTGAATGCTTCGTTGAAGAGAATTCTGGTTTGCATAGCTTGAAACCCAGGCAACCATGATAGTATTGCAACAGGAGCCATAACAATGATTCCAAATAATATATCGTATAGACGAGCCAATGAAACAACGACATACCAAATTATAGTGTGCTGCAAAGCTGGCCTAAATACTTGAGCAATCAATAACATACCCCAGCCTGTAGGAATGAATGCTAACAAGCTAGTAAAAAGGTCCATGAATTTGAATTCAGTGAATTCCAACAGAACAACTATCACAAGTATAGCAAGAACTATGACAATTGACTGGATCAACCTATAATAGACATGATTTTTGGCTTCATATTTATTCCTGGCATATGCTACCACCACATAAATCCCAAACACGGCGAATACATAAATCCATGATAGCAAGTAAACTGCAATACTGGTACTTCCTGCAGCTATGTCTAGCTGATAGACAATACCATACTGGAAGACAAAGAAACGAAGGTCTAAAACAATCTCCATAAACTTTCCCCAAAAACCAGTTACCTTTAGATGATCTTGCTCTTCATACCACCACTTTTCCCAGCTCTCTTCAGCTTTAGCAAACACCCCTCCACGGTACCAAATCCATTTCATAAAGTTGTCAAAATCATACACAGTTTTTAACCAGTCAAAACCAGAAGGATTGAACACAAAGGGTGCCATAATCCATGATGCAACCAAGAACCAACTAGAGATGGTCATGGCTAGATAGACAAATGTGTTAGTTGATACAACACTGTGTGCTGCATAAATTAGTAATATTAACCCTAACTCAATTGCTTTCACAAAATGGCTACGAGCATAGAGTCTATAATTTTCTGCAAAACTCTTGTGCTCTACAACAAAACCGCGACCAGTTGCTCGATATTTTGCACCACCATGTAGGATTGTCCGGCCAAAGAAATGGGTGCGTGTACCCATGGAGAAAGTGTAGAAAACTGATGCAAGTTGGAGCTGCATTGTCAAAAATTCCCAGACAGCTTGAAGGAACCCTTGTTCAAGGGAATTCTCCACAATCATTGGAAGGGCAGTGAAAAGTCCAATTTGGACTATGAACTGCTGATTCAATATTATACTAAGTGCTTTATTACTATTGCTGTTACTTTCCATAGCAGCTTCAACACCACTAAGAGCAAGCATTAATCGACCCCATAGAAATGCATAAACAGTAAGAACCACCATCATTGTGTTGAAAAAGAATCCCACTGTGGTGTAGAAGAATGACAGCATCCTGAAAAAATCCAGTCTATGACCCAATCTATATACATCTCTGCTCAGTACTTGCTCCCCGTTTCCACTGGCAACTTTCGCTTCAAACATTGATATTTGATTCAACCCAACATCCCTACCTTTTCCAACCTGAATGTATTCATGATGTGTGATATTACCTCCACGAAGAGTACAGTTAAAACCGGCAAAAATGTCTTCGCTTATGTTGATGACTCTGGAAGCTTTACTGATACCGCCTCTAGTTATGAACCAAAACCTGTCAAACACATCAGGATGGCCATAATGCATTCGAATTTTCAATGGATTTGCCAAAACCCTCTGTCCTAAGGTGACAAAACTTGATTCCTGAGCTGACATGAACCAAGCAAGAGATGAAACGAAACCTGTAAAAATATGTTCCCTCACTCCCAAAATAGTTGGTTTTCGAATACCATAGTAATGCTTGAATTCTTCCAATAGATTTCTCATTTTAAGTGCCTCCTCGAAGTAGTTGTCCTGGTTCATATCAATAGTTTGAATTGCATCCCCACGTGTGAAGATGATGGCATGATTTTGATTTTCTGGCTTTCCTTCTCCTAGTTTTAAGGGACCTGGCAATTTTACTCGGTAAATTTCCACCTCCCTCTCCAATTGTTGATCGTACTTGACAAGAACAGAATAATACTCCTTCCCACTCCTCCCTGTGCGAACCTCATCAACATAGGCAACTCTTAGAGCTTCATTGTTTTTCATTAAATACAAAATTTCATCAGCATGAGGATCCTTTCTTGCCTTCTGAGTTCCATATATCTGGCAAGCAATCACATATGTAAATTTCATTAAAGCAGTTCCGTAGTCATGGCCATTGAACAAACTTACTGAACTGCTTGCTCCAAAAGATGGTGACCTCTGCAAGTTGAAACCCTCTGACCTATCTTGATTCGATGAAACAAGTTCACGTGAGCCTTCTTTGATCTCTACTTCTGATGCAGAATCTAGAAAAGCCAAAAGTTTGAGGGCCTTATAGTAGTACATCATTCCTCTAACCGTCCGCGATAGGGTCTGGCCTCTATAGGATGCCCAGGACCTTAATTCTGTTAGCTTATCTGACCATATATCACTGTCTTTCATCATCCCCTCTCGTCGCATTCTCTCCATAAAATTCTTCCACTCATCATCATATATAGTCTGTAAATAGTATAGAATTGAGATCCCATCTTCATTCCAAGTTCTGAGCTGTTCTTTACTGTAAACTACTTCTTCACTATAGTAAGGGGTTAAGACACTAAAAGCCATCATTTTCTCAATTTGAGGAGCATGGGGCATGCTCATAAAAAGTGAGTTACTGAAGAAAGCAATTCTCCGTCTAGCTTCAAGATTAATTGGAATGTTTTGCATTGAATCCCTGGAGGTAAGAATAGTATGCAAGCGTCGAAGCTGGTGATAAAAGTTCTCATTCATAGTATCAGTAAACTGAATGGCATTTTCAAAAAGTAGAACCTCAGGAGATGGATTTTGTAGAGCCAAACCATCCTCCTTTAGCTGTTCATTAGTCCTTTTCTCCTTCAAAAAATCTCGGATAGAAATCTCATAAAGGGCCTGAAGGGTGTTCACCAATTGGTTAGTATCTTTTTCTTCCTTGTTTAACAATTCAATTAGTTTTATCAACTTGGTGTGGATCTGGGGAAGTGCGGTAGTTTTGAATACTTTAGTGAATTTCCCAATCTCAAGTGAATGATCAATTTCTTGAAACAAAGCAGTCACAATAGAATGCTCTTCACTATCAGGTCTGATAATCTCTCGAAACAGGTATCTGATACAATCATATGCTTCAACCACAGCACATCGCCTGAACTCATACTTACATATCTTTCTCCAAAGCCTCTTATCGGGAGAATCAACAAGTTCTTTAGCCTGACTTAATGCCAGTAGCAACTCATTGCAGAGAAGAAAACACGGCCAACGAATAACCTTGACATTCCAAGCATTGTTTGGCAGCTCCAGCAGCTCAACCTCTTTATCAGAAATGATATCCTCCTCTCTAAATGACAAAATTATCTCGTTCCAAAGTATAGCAAATTTTTTGGCCTCAGCTTGGTTAGACTCAAGCTTCTTAAAAGGCTTACCGAATCCATACCTGAGCTTCATCCTACGAACTGCATCCCTCAACTTGCTACTCAACGTTCCCCTTGCATTCAACAACTGCTCCTCTGGCATTAAATTAAAAAGAACTGCAGTGGCAAAAAACTGAAACCGCAACTTCAGCTGTTCCATACTTCGAATCTCGCCCAAATGTGCAAACAAACCCACCGTCGCCCCAACCAGAGACGAATATATCGAATACCATATCTGAATATCCATTAAATAAATCAAAACAACCGGGATCCAGAGTATCCCAAGAGCAAAAACATTACCATTTTTAAAAAACTCATGCCACTGATATTCGACATCCTTAAGATCCAACACTGCCCTTGATGGAGCCATCATGGGTAGAATCTGTAAAAAGTAACTGAAACTAAATTTTGAGACCAACACCACAGCCCAAAATAAAGTATACTTAACATTATCTACAAGACCCTGACTCATTCCACGACCAACATAAATGCTCCCCTGAAACCACCAGGATAGCATATAAAAAAGCCACCAATTCCTATTCTCCATAAAATTTCTAACCCAAGGAAGTATGAAAAGGGCAAAAGCAAGAAGCTCTGGAATAACAAAAACAAAGCAAATCTCAAGAAAAAACATCAACCTCTTATTTGCTTCAACAGACCATTCATGATCACGGTTCCTCCGACTCAATGTCTTGGCATAAAAGTAAGAAAAAACAACTATCCATGCCGCAGAAACGATACTTTTCAACACCATCCTAAATCCAAGCATCTTTGTCTCCCTTGAAACTAACCTCCACTGCATAACTATATCAAGCACAGATTGAATAAACCTTAAACCACTCCAAGTGAAGAAAATAGTTAAAAGCCGAACCTGCACATCGCGATCCTTCATCACCACATGCCAAGGATAAGTCCTATCTTTCCAACCAACAATAACAGCAGCTTGAAGAAACAAAATCAGCATCACCCAAAGCCTATCAAAACTCCTAAACAAGTTCCAAAACGACCTCCGTTCAACATAACCGGTTTTCCCAACGCGCTTTCCAACGAAGAAACTACTCCCAGCATCAATAGGCCATTTAAGCCTATAAAAACACCTCTTAGTCCAAAAATACTCATTTATATCATCATAATTTCTCCATTTCGAATGCGGTTCTTTTCCATTACCACTACTAATCTCAGCCTCGAATCGCACCATTTGATAAATAGGCTTCACAACACTGTCTAGAAAACCGTCTTGCAAACAAAACGGCAGCTCGTCATCGTAACCGTAACGGTTATCCGGCTGATTCTGCAATAGTTTGTTAAGGTCAATTGCCATGTGATGGAAAATGTAGCAAATACATTCAGGAATGAATCTTAGATTTGCAGATTCTCCCCAAATCAGAAGATATAGAGAAACATAGAGGAGTTCTCTTCGGTGATCGCAGTTAGAACCGGAGCGACCGGAAAGCCAGACGCTAGGTTTAACGCCGAGGTAAGAGCACCATTTAGTGTAATTTTTTAGGAGATTTTTCCGGAAGGAGCGGAGGACGGTGGAATCGAGAGAATCGATGTTGTCTGGTGAAGGATTGAGACGCATCTGAGCATTGGCGAGATGAAGGAGAAGGTGTTCGCGTTGATTGAGAACGTTGTCGTTTTGGAAGCCGAAGAAAAGAGCGAGCCAATCGAGGAGGTCCATGTGAGGTTGCCATTTAGGAGGACGGCGGAGGTCTCCGACGGTGCGGATGGCGGAGAGTGCGGCACGGACTTCAGGGAAACGGAGGGAAGGGTGGTCGGAGTTGAGGTCGTTGAGTGGGATGATGTTGTAGGATTGGAGTTCGGCATTGTGGCGGTGAGTGGTTGGCATATCATTGGGATTTGGGAAAAGTGTGGAGGTTAGGATTCTGTTGGTGAATGGTGGTTGGTTAGTTACAGTGTTGGAAGAGATGGGTATGGAAGGCTAGTGTTGATGATGGTTTCTCTGTGAAATCCTGTTATTTGTTGTTGAGTCAAAATTCCAGTGCAGTGTCTATTAGTGAGCCTCTTCATGAATTTGTCTTCTCCAATATTTGGAAGTCTGCTGCCCCGTCAAAGGTATGTGCGTTTTCTTGGCAATTGCTACTCAATAGGATTCAAACTAAAGATAATTTGTTGAGGCGACATATGTTACAGGAACAACATGTGAACTGTGTTTTGCATGGCTCAGCTGTGGAAACTTCGACACATTTGTTTCTACATTGTCGGTGTCCTGCGAAGGTCTGGTATGGAATTATGAGATGGTTGGGGCTTATAATAATTATTCCTCCAAGCCTTGCGATTTCGTTTGCTATGTTAGTAGGTTGCGCCAAAGGTAAAAGAGCAAAGGCTGGATTAATTCTTGTTTGGAACTCATTCATGTGGGTAATTTGGAAGCATAGAAATGATTGTGTCTTCAATAACAAAGTGGTGAATATTGAAGAGATGGTGGATCAAATTAAATTAGTGTCTTGGAAATGGTTCATCAGTAGAATGGCATCTGGGCCATGCCTTCTCTATGAATGGAATTGGAGTCCTTTTGATTGCTTCAATAGGTGACTACTTGTTGTGTTGGTAGGATGGGGTTTGGTGTTACTATTGCTATTATATAGGTGTTTTTCGTTTCTCTGTATTGTGGCTGTGGTTTTGTTGCTTTTTTTGGCTCTCTTGTTGAGCTTTTCTTGTTGTTTCTGTTGCTAGCCTTGCGCATCCTATATGCCACTTTTTGTACTCTGACTTTTTCTCACCAAACACTACTTGTGTTTAGGTGGAGATTTTATCAATAAATTTATTGCAGTTTCAAAAAAAAAAAGTTACACAGTGACAGTTTACTGTTACAGAGAGAGAGAGAGAGAAGCGGTCTTGTGTTGGAAGAGATGAGTGTAACGGTCAGCGCGGGAAATCAGAAACAAGCCAAGAAGAAAAGGCGCGTTACTTGACACGTGGCATCTTTCTGTTCTTTTTTTAAATCTAACCTTGTAATTTTCTTTTTTTAGGAAGAAAAAAAAAAGAAATATGAAGATATACAATCTGATTCTCCAACAAGTGGCGTGTTATTTAGACACACAAAAATCTTGGTAGTATCGGATTTTATAATAAACTTTAATGTGTAACGTGTTAAAACTGAAAAGATAAAAAAAAAATTATAAAAGTTGAAAATTGCATAGGGTTCATTTCAGATTGTGTGTGTTTGAGAAACATGACCGTTGATTTAAATGCAATTTAATAACTTTTATTGACAAGAGATAGTATAACTTATTTGATTTATATAGTTTGAATATGAACTTGGATTATTAGTTATAGAATTATGTCTTTAATGTTGTGTATTCTACTTTTGTAGCTTTTAGGTAAATGACATAAATTTCTTGTAGTGTTTTGCAAAACTTTGACATAGCAGTCATACAACTATCCGCTATACTACTATAGCATTTTGATTTTGATGTTCAGCCGCAACACTCTACTACACGTCATCGCCTACATAGGCCTCTAGCGAAAACGCAACATATGAGTATGACTGTCTAGTTTGTTTACCAGTGATCTAAATATGTACAGGCATATTGCTAAAAATGAAAAATGTCCCAAGTGAAAGCTATCCACTTCTCCATTTCGAGAACAAGGTGAAATTCAAATTTGGATACATGAATTGAGCTGCCAAAAGAAGTGACAGCCCTCATATCGTATGAACAAAGGAAGTCCTCGAAACGAGAATCAAAGACATTGAAAGAGTTATCCAGACTCCATAGTTTGAGCATTACTTTGAAATTGAGTTTCATGCAAATACATAGTTATTAGAAGATATAGGAATTTGGGCAGTGTTGTTAAGCAGGAATTGCAAAAATTAGCAGTTTGTTCAAATTATGATACCCTATTGTACTATAGCAACACTATTTGACAGCACTTTGTACTAAACAGCATATCGAGAAACGATGATGATTTGTTCAAATTTTGCTACACTATAGGGCTATATATAGAGCTACCATTTGACAGCACTGATAAGAGTAGGTTGTTTGCAGTACAAAACTGCAAAGATATAACAAATTCCTCTTTTATTAAAGCCATTCAGAAAACAATATGAATAAATCAAACAATGGCACCAAAAATGAAGAAACACATATGTCAAATCAACAAAAAAATTATCAGAAGATAAGAAACAGTATGCAGCTTCCATGGTAACCAGTATGCAGACTAAATATAGGTCATTTTGATAAGAGTTGAAAATAAATTGAGAGATGATACAATTAAAATATAGGTCATTTTGTTTTGTTTGAGCCATTCATTAGATCATTTGTTTCTTCACTTTTATAATTGAGGATCAAATGCTGACTGCTGAATTGTTGTTTTATTTCAGCATCGAAACATCCTCTAAACCAGAGTTAACAGATTGTTTGTAAGGTCTGTTCAATTGATTGCGCTGATAATTTACTTTCTTTATCCCTCCCATCTATAGGCAGAATATTTTTATCTCAGGTATATATACGTGCACTAGACAGCCACCTCTAGGGAAAAGATGCACATTCTTCTTAACAGGTTCCCCAAGACGATTCGATACTATATTGGCTGATTTAAAAAAGCGAGGCTCTCATAAATAATTCAGAGTATATTTTGCATTCTTCTATTAATTTTTTGAGTATATTGCCATTTCAATTTAAAACGGTTGTCATAGACATGCTGTCTTGAATTCAACTTAACGCTCAACTCTAATACCAAGAAGATGGTCATACATCTCTGCCCGCACTGAGGTTCAAATACCACTGGAGGACAAGTTCCAACCAAGACATTCATGATGAACAGCCACAAGAGGTTCAAATTTTAGCAATTTTTCAAGCAAGGACCACCACCTCTACACCTCATATATATTTTATTAATAATTAAATAAGATTATATTTATTTTATTAAATGCAATAATTTTTTATTCAAAAATAAATACATCTCCGTTTTTGTTTGTTTTAGTAATCAGTTCTCTTACGTAGGATGAAGAAATGCCACATAAATTTCATGACTAAAATAAATAAATAAATAATACAGTTAAAACGGTTTTTGTAGACATTGTTTGGACACGAAATTTCCTTGTGTGGTACTAATATTCATCGTTTCTAAAACTATTAACAATTACTCCCTCCGGTCCTTTTTATAAGGAACACTTTGAAAAAATCACACAGACCAATGAAACACATTTAACATAGTTATTTTCATTTAATACTCTTACAAATTTAAATTTATTCCATGTATACCCTTAATTAATTACTCTTTAACTTACTTATTTTTAAATTCTCTCTCATAATAAATAAGGGCATAAGTGAAATTGAACATTTAAAACATTTGAAAATTGGTCAAAGTTTCTTATAAAAAGGACCAAATTTTTTTTCCAAAGTGTTCCTTATAAAAAGGACCGGAGGGAGTAATAAATTTGATTTAGAAGTATCTTTTACATAAAACGAGTCAATGACTGAGTCATATTTTGAATGCAAAGTATCAGTCAACAATAATCCGTGTGCATTGACCATGAAGTCTATGATAATATTCATCACATCTTATTCTGTTATTTCTTATTACTTTCGTCCTAACTCGATCTCTAGTAATTTCCTGAACTATTTCAATTTTCAACCATACTTTAAACAAAGTTGCACTAAGTTAATTTAATTATGAAATTTCCACACTATGCTTTTGATGAATAAGAGGTAGTAATACATTACATACTACCCTCTTAAACTTAGTGTTTTTTCATCACTGAATTTAATTCATATACCACTGCAATATCAATTATCCATTCTTTGTTTCAGTCTTTGAAAAGTGAGATAGAAAGTAAAGTGGTTGGTTGGTTAGTGTTGGATTGGATGATGAAAAGTCCTAAGTTGGAAGAGGAAAGGAGGCTTGAAGAGGAGCTCTTGATACCAATCCTAATGGGAGAGCATGTGATAAAGTTGGCGGAGGAAGCAAAATCATCCAAGGTAGAATGTCGAGAACTGGCTAAGAAGGTGGAGGTACTCTGCAACAGTCTCCGAGGTGTCGTCCGAGTGGTTTCAGGGAACCACCAATCGTTGAACGAGAGACCGATCCATCGCATGGTGAAGGAACTATTGAAGAATTTGGAAAAAACGCTCGCGCTTGTGCGAAGATGTAAGAATCAAGTTGGTGTCGGTGTACTAAAACATGTGTTAACGATAAGGAGTACCAGTGATTTTCGAAAAGTCTGGAATCTTCTGGAATCTTCGAACGGCGATATGATGTGGTTGCTGAGCATTTTTGAGTCTAGAGGGACTAATATTGCGCTCTCTCCTATTACTAATAATGATCCAATCTTGGCGTGGGTGTGGACTTATATTTATACCCTTCAGCTTGGTAACCCTAACGATTGTGCTGATGCTGCAACGGAACTAGGTGCCCTCGCTCAAATTACTGACCGGAACAGGTTCATCATCATGGAGGAAGGTGGTGTTTTGCCTCTGCTCAAGGTTCTTAAAGATTCTGCTTTCCCTGATTGTCAAGTTGCAGCTGCCAATGCTCTTGCTAACCTTGTTTCCGATGATCAACAAAAGATCGTTGCATTCCTTCTCAACAACCTTGCTGTTCCTGTTATTGTTCAGGTTCTATCGGATGCTGTATTTAGAGTCCGTGTTTCTGTTGCTAATTTGGTCAGTGCTATGGCTGATCAAGAGCCTCTTGCTCGCGAGGAGTTTATTAAGGCTAATGTGACGAAACCTCTTGTATCATTGTTGTCAATTGATACTGTTCTTGCTGAACCTATCGCTGCTCGAAATGGTATTCATTCGGTGGTTCAAAATTTATCTGAGGCTGATTCTGATGGAAGCAGTGGCAGAGGAAGAGAGGCTGATCAGAGCCCTGAATTGAGGAATGATGTTAAAGTTAGTTGTGCTAAGGCTCTTTGGAAACTCTCCAAAGGGTGTCTTTTGGCTTGCAAGAAGATTACTGAGACTAAAGGCTTGCTTTGTCTGGCTAAGATTGTTGGGTCTGAGAGTGGAGAATTGAGACTCAATTGTCTCATGGCTGTTATGGAAATTGCGGCCGTGGCAGAATCCAACGTTGAACTTAGAAGGGGCGCTTTAAAATCCACTGCGCCCGCGTCAAAGGCGGTTTTGAATCAGCTTTTAAGAGTGATTCGACAAGAGAATGATTCTTCGTTGCTGATTCCTGCCATCAAGTCAATTGGCTCCTTGGCCAGAAACTTTCCTGGAAAGGTTCCTCATGTTCTCGGTCCTTTAGTTACACACCTTGGAAACAAGGATATGAATGTGGTAAGTGAAGTTATCATTGCCTTGGTAAAATTTGTGTGTGTCGAAAATTACAACTGCGTCGACCATTCTAAGGTAATACTTGAGCTTGATGGAATTCCTAAGCTAATGATTCTTTTAAAGATAAATGGTCGCCAACAAGTGTACGGCCTAAAATTACTTTGTTATCTCACCTTAAATGTTGGTAATAGTAAGGTTCTCGAGCAAGAACGTGTATTGAGTACGTTAGACAAGCTTGGTCATCTTGTTCTAGCTCAAAATCCTGATTTGAAGGAACTATTTGCAAAGGCGATTCATCACCTCACTCTTTATCAGCCAGGAGTTCAATTCCACAGACAGCCTTTGGTATATGGACTATAAGTTCCATTGATTTAGTTAATCAAAATAATGATCCTGTGAGTTTTTCACATGGCAAAGTAAAAGTGTATTGTACTTTGTAATTAAATAAAATTAATCATCCAATTTATACATTTGATATAACTAAACTTTCTATAGACTTGATACCTTTATAGCATTACCAGTTTTTCTATCTCTAGTAACTTCTAGCACTTCCTTATTGTTCTGTATTGAATAACCCTATTTATTCATCATTAGAATGGAAAATTACATACATAGCAACTTTTGCTGCTACTTTAGATGAAAACAGAAACATAACAGAATGTAATTAACTTTTAACTAATATAACTGAACTGACTTAAACTGAAATACTAATATAATAAACCCTGCCCTGACTCAATTTTATCCCATATTAGAAATGATAAAAGTTGACCTAAAATCCTGGTTCCGGCATTACCAAAAGTACTTGCTCGCATCAATTGATCTCGGCTGTTGATTGGAGCTCAATCCGCTCAAATTATACTTTTACCAAATCGTCTTCAATTAAAAATTTACACCATTGATTTGAGATTGAGCGGTCAAAATTAGTTACTGCGTCACACATGACACATGTAATACATGGAATCCAAATCCCTGCCAGCAAATTAGCAAAATTTAATTGTTTCATTGTATTTTTAACTATATAAATATACATACACATCTAAAGCTTGTACGAAGTTATAATTGATTAAAAGGTGTCTACAAAGCTTGCAGCTGGATTTCTGGATAGACAAGTTGAATATTTGGGCAAAATTGTTAAATAAAGCAATGATTATTCTGAAATTTTTTTATACCTTTGCTTTGAATATGAAATGGATTCAACATGGATGACTGCATGCATTTCTAGTTGAGGCATTCCTACACGGGTACTCCTCTTTGAATTTCACAAGGCTGTCATGACACATTGTGGAATTAGTGTGACAACTTAGTTGCACCTAAACAGTTTATTGTTATTTAATGTTATGTCATTCTCGGAATCAGATTTTTTTGTCACATACTACACTAGTCAGACTACGTGATTGAATCCTCTCCTTCACTGTTTTCTCCATCTCTCTCAATCCTCTCTATCTCTCTCTTAATTTTAATTTCTAATGGAGAAGAGAGTGAAGGAGATGATCCAAATCCCAATTTTTCTTCTTCTTTGAGCAGTATTTTTGCTTAGTATAAATAAAAAATTACTTTTAAGATATCCACTTTCAAATTTTAAATTCTCCCTCCTACAATGAATTTTCATGTAGAAATGAATTTTCCTTTCCTACCTAATGAAATTTTCCTTGTGCTTGTTCAGTTCACGGGTGTGTTTGGATGCTGATAGTCCATATGCTCATACAAATAAGGTGAACGCTTTGTATAACGCTCATCCTGACCTGACTATAACTTGATCTTTTTGTCGCACATTTTGGCTCACCTTTAATTTTGACCTGGTCAGCATTTTAGGATATACAATGTCTAAACTGTTCTTTCATATGAACCTTCATGTTGTGGTTATCATCATTGAACCTGGCTTGTTATGTACAAACATGTTTTGGTCTAAAGGTGTAAATAATGTTTCTTTTCTGTACTGATACGGTTTGCGGGTTAGGTAGCGAACACCCTCATTATCAGAAATAGAAACATCAACATATCCAGAACCAAAACAGCAAAATAGACGGACCAAAATAACAACATAAACAAAAACAAACCAGAAAAACATACATAAACAGAAACTGGACAGTACTTGTACTTGTAAAACTTCTCAGTCTGGCAAGGAGATAAACCAGCATCTTCTTCTTTATATACATCAACGGCGTCAAATTTCAACATCTTACACTAACAACGAATATCTGCCAAACTAATGGGTTTACCTTCCTTAATCGTCTTGGTAAGTGAACACACGCACGACAACTTCATTGTTCCGAACAAACGAGAAGCAAAATTTTGACGAGCATTGTGCATTCCATAGTAAGTTACTAACTTCTATCCGTGTATTTCACTGTCTTCTTGTACTCCGCTAAACAGAGAGTTTTGATTGGTCAATTATTTTTCGTAAAGCATTTGTGATCCACTCTTTTACTATTATAAGTAATTCTGTAATTATAAGTAACACTCAAATCAATTTTACACATTACTCTCTCCGTGAAAATTTGTTTATAAAATGTCACGTAGAAAACAAGAATTAATTTTGAGTGCTCCAAACTGAAACGAATGACTTTGTAGGTAATTTGAATGGGAAAGAATTAACAAATCAGCTTTTTTGCTTAGTCTTGTTAAATTAAATCGAGTAATAATTCATTAAGAATTTTGGTACACATACATGGACCACTGAATACGTAATTAATTAGAAGTTTCGGGGTTTGAGTGAAGAAAGCTTAATTAGTGAAAAACACATTTTCTATGGATGTTATCTTTGGTGAGTAGCTATTATTAAGACGTTCAAATTAAGAAATGCTTTATGTACTTTTAATTAAGTTTGTTCGCTTTCTCAATAATAGCAACGAAATTAAAAAGATAAGAGATAATGCACATGTTCTTTTTTGGTGTTAATGTCATAATCACACTGTTAAGCTATAAATAAAAACCGATTTATTTATATATAATATAATTTATGCAAACAACAAAACAAATAATGTAGTCGAATAATAAATAAAAATAAATAATGTTATAGTATTGTATTATACTCTGTTTTCAATTTTTGGGTTTTTACCAATTGAACTCCAAGATTTATTCTAGGGTTAAAAAGATAATACGAATTAAGATATTTCATGTTTGAGTCCCTCTAATAGTTTGCGGTGCAGTTTGAACTAATTTTTAGCAAAAGAAATAGTTGATTCATCCGTGTAATAGAGAACTGTGAGAACTTATGTTGGAGGACTGCTGTAAATACTCGAACAAGAAGAAGATGAAGATGAACATGATGATGGTGCACATAAATTTTAAAGCGTGTGTGGACACACTAAGCTTTAGGTTCGATTCGCCCCTACTAGTTTATGCAAACCGAATGCAAATGAGTTAAACCTGCGAATCACCTTCAAGATACTTTAGAAACCTTGACATGAATTGCACACTCATATCAAACATATTGTTGGTATTTCAAGTGTGAATTGAGTCTCACATCGAATGGAACAATGAATGTTGAATGATTTATAAGTGAGAGAACCCATAAACCTAACACCTTAAGGTTTTGTGTTAAAATGTGGTGTCGAACTCACTTGTGTAGTTGTTCACGGCCAGATGTGATGATCCCCCAGACTCCCTTACGACCCAACACATATTAATCAATGATAGTTTATAAAACAAATAGAGAAACTCATATCATTTAATGAAGAGAAGCAATCATTAAAAGATATAATTCAATGTTAATATGAAACAATGTTATGATTCACTCTTGTTCTCAAAAGGTTCCAAAACTAAACCAAAAGACATTTTGTTTCAAACTAACCATTGCTATATTTCAAGTGTATTTTGGAAATTCTCTCACAAGAACCACAACCGACTACGTCGATTTTGATCAAATAAGATCGATACTTGTAATGATTGAGTCTAATGTAAGGAGATATACACTGTTGTAAAACAAAGTTTGAATTCTTACTGCGAAGTGTTGATATTTGGATCATGTCTCAAATAGAGCCGCTTCAATGGAGTGGAATAAACATATAGTAAAAAAGTTAAGGCAAATGCTAATAAATACCACATGAGCATTTGCTAAGAATTTAAATTTAAAAATAGTTTCTTAAAAATTGTATAATGAGCATCTTAAAAGTTTAAATTTTAGATTTTTTTATTGTAAAATTTTTCTTTTTAATTAATTTCTTAACAAGTTCTTGATACCCTTTAATGTAATCCTTTATTATGAAGTTGATCAATATTAGACAATACTAGTATAATTTATCCTGCAATTGCACGGGTTAATGTTCAATGAAAAATATAGATCATTTTTTTGACACATGAAAAATATGGATTATTAAAATTTTAATATTTTGTGAATTCTTAATTATTTGTAAAATTAATTTTATATTTAATGTAATCATTTATTTAAATATGATAAATGATCCGATCCAAAATTTGGAGATTTTACGGAGAAATAGCATAATGGAAAGTGATACTCCACTCCTCGTTCCCAATCCACATGTTCGTATATTTGTTCTTTTAATTTTTTT
Organism: Trifolium pratense; assembly: GCF_020283565.1. Lineage (NCBI taxonomy): Eukaryota > Viridiplantae > Streptophyta > Magnoliopsida > Fabales > Fabaceae > Trifolium > Trifolium pratense. The sequence goes on from NC_060063.1 coordinate 52,012,412, forward strand.
TAAAAAAAGAAGGCCATTAAGCAAAACATATCTAACGGTTAATATATATTTGTTTTTAATCGTCATCTCTCTTTAGACATTTGTTTTCTTCTGAAGTATTTTATGTCATGTCGCCGTGTGAAAAAATTTCACATTTGAGAATCAAAATGGGGCGATTTTAATGTTAATATTATTTATTTAAAAGTAATGAACGGTAGAATTATTTGTCATTTGCTTGACACAAAAAAAAAAATTATATATCATTTTTTTTACACATATCTCATTTGTTAATGGTGCAAATTTTAAAAAATTTATCTATTTTTTTATTTGTTTATTTTACGGTGATGTATGGAGAATAAAAACAAAGTAATACATGATATTATTAATTCTTCTTCTTCTTTTTAATATAAAATAATTATTACTTTCTTTGCTTTCAATTGATATTTATTGTATTTTTTATATACTAAAATCTACAAATGTATATGTCACTCCGTGTAAGTTATTTTTTGCTTAATACCTTCATGTAGGTTACTTTTTTAATTTAATTTATTTTTAATAAGTGCATTAAATATGATTTATAAACAATAATTGAGAAATTGTTGAATTTCCAAATTAGCCAAAGGTCAAGTAAAATGATAGTAGAAGAAGACTCAAATAAGTTGCCACATAGGAATTGAGTAAATCATAGAATGCCACATAAGAAAGCGATAAATCATATAATGCCATCTAGGAAATGGTTCAAGAAAGAGAAACTCTCAAACATATAATATATATATATATATATATATATATATATATATATATATATATATATATATATATATATATATATATATATATATATATATATATTTGATTTGATGCAAGGAGTGTATGGCCGTGGAATGGAATATTTATTATTAGAATTTGGGAGGTCTATACTCAATATTTATTATTAGCGCTATTGGGCTTGGAGTGCGGATATAAATAGTGGATGACCCGATCAGTAGTTGATAGCAGGCGGTTCAGCGGATCGTGGAGAGGCTTTGATACCATCTTAGAATTTGGTATTGAGCCTTACTCATCCCTACAAAATCGGCTTGTAAGGTGATGATTGACTTCACTTATAAACACACATTCAGACCATCTCACAACAGATGTGAGACTTCTTAACACACCCTCTCACGCCCAACACTATTGGGCTTGATGCGTGGATATAAACGGTGGGTGGCCCGTAGCGGAAACCTGATAGTAGGTGGCCCAACGAATCGTGGAGAGGCTCCGATATACCATCTTAAAATTTGGAAGGTCTATACTCAACCACAAAATCTAGTTTGAGAGTTGAGGTTTGCACTACAAAGACTATGTGGGACTTCTAATATTTATGTTATATCAATCTAAACTTGCATAATTACATTAAGGTTGGAATGATGACCAACAAACTATTTTCTTTTGTGATTGGAACCAAATTAAGAGCTCGAAAAATTGAATAAAAATGATGTTAGGTTGATTCCAATGATGCATTATGGTGTTGGGTTAAAATCGAATGCATAAGTGAAGCGTTGAACTTAACCCGTATGCTTCTAGAGGAAATGGGGCCATGTTCATGAGAATGAAAATCAATGTCAAAGTCACATTCTATATAACTGCAATTGGGAATATGATGAATTGATGTTAGAAGGCCTTAAGAATATAATTAAAGGCACTATAGTAGTAGTAACGTTATGATAATGCTAACATATATTGTCCATAGCATGATTACAAAATATCTAATATAAAGTGATTATGTTTTTTTGACAGAATAAAGTGATTATGTTTGACATTTGGAAATTAACTTTTATTCCACTTGGTAGTATGTTTCTTTATTGATTTATTTTATTTTATTTATTTATTTTTGGTTAGTAGCTAGAGATTTCATCCTTAAATTGGATAAGTGGAATGTTTGGAGTTTGAACTCTGGCCCTTACATATAAAATGCGATGTCCCTTACCAACTGAGCTAAGCTCATAGGTAGATTTATTTATTAGTATATAAACGGTATTCTATGCCGCAAATGTATAGATTAATTTCTCAAGTTAGGTTCAATTATAATAAGTGACAAAATTCTCTTTTAAAAATTTTGTTATGGCTCAAAGCCCAACATCGAGGATATCCTCTCTCCTTACACATGTCGACCTCAGACCAATTAGGCGAAGGCCCAAACTCGTTGTTCATTGTCCGACAGTCGCAAAAGCCAACCTTATGTAACCCACTTGGGGTTGGTATAGTGATGTTGGCTTGAGTCCTTGGAGTATGTTCTTCTCAGGGTCTCAGGTTCTATTCCCCTTTGTGCCAATTTCGGTGAGCTAAGTCCATACAGAGCAAAAAAACTCTGGCTTTAAATGGGACCCCGCAAGTGGACGATGAGATTGGTCTCCTTAGATTAATCGTCTTAGGGCCAGATACCAAGTTTTCAAAAAAAAAAAGGTCAACCTTATATAACGGTTGACATCAGAATTAGTGAGAGTGACATTTATTGTCAATCATTACTTTTTAGCCGTTATTCTAACATCCATTAATGGCGTGGATGCCGCATCCATCCTTCCATTAATGGTCTTGGCTTCGCATTGGGGACTATAAATACCTTCTCATGCAAAAGGACCATGTACTCTTCACTTCACGCAAATTCTAACTTGAGCGTCATAGTGTATGCAAATACAACACTTCTCCATTGCAACCATATACAACCGATAATCATCGCCGGCTACATCGATTATGATAAAGTAAGATCAAGATTTAATACTTCTATATTCTTAAAACTTGATTTAAATCTAAAACATCTGATTAAATTGAAAATATATTTATCATCTAATCTAAATATTCTTGAGTTACCTTCTTTCTAATACTATTTACTATTTAGACACAAAAGTTTAAAAGAAAATGTTATACACATCATATTACTGTAGGAGTACCTTTCATGCATATGCGACATCATCTTCTAAGTGTCCCTATAGTTAAGAATTTGATTAGGGGGACCGTTGCTCAGCAGAAAGTACTTCGATATCATTTGTCGGACGCACCTTTAGTTGACCAAGAAAAGGCTACAAATAAATACTCCATACTCTTACTGTTTTGAATTCATATCAAACCATTTTTAAATTTAATTTCTCTGTTTTTTTTAGCACGTTGTCTTCGTTGATTACACTTTTCTTCACTTTTGTTTCGAATTCAAATGTTGCTAGATCTCCTCAGCTAGCTAGAAGATCCGTCGGCATACTTATTTTATTATTGGTCATGTTTACTTGCGTCTTAAGACACAAGTGAAAGATTTCACAAGTACGTCATAGGTCATGGGTTCAATCCCCAGCTCATTGTAAATCAAAAAAAAAAGAATTTCACAAATATTAACTACTAGTATGTCTTAAAAAAAATTATTTTTATTTTCTCAAAATGAAATGCACAATTTTTATTTCAATGAAATGTACAATTTTCAACATAAAGTTTTAGGTGTAATACACTAAGAAATTATTTTAAAGGTCATGTTAACATCTGTCTTAATGGTACATATTTTTTTTTCCGCCACCAGTATCTGGTCCACTAGACCGCCTAATCTGATTTGATAGTCGGTTGTTTAGAAAATTAAATACACAAGTTCCAATAAAATATTACCACATTTGTATTATTAACATGTGCCCTAAGGACATATGTTAACATTCTTCTTATTTTAATGACACATGTTAGTCTTTTTCTTCATTTATTATTACTAGGATTCAATTTAATGCTTGTTCAAAAAAAAGATTCAATTTAATATTAACAGTGTCCTTAAATATTTTTAGAAAAATTTTGAAATTAAAAAAGTTGATTGTAGTATTAAATTTATTGAAAATTTATATTGTTTTTATAATTTTATTATTCAAGAGAGAAAATAAATTAATATTTTCTTGGGTCATGATAAATAGTTCCACCAGAGCAATGATTAAGAAAAGAAAAGTAAAAGTTTTAAGTGGAATTTTTTAAAATTTGTTTTTCAAGGCATTAAATACAATACTTTCAAGATTATATTACTATTTTCGATTGTCTAGACTTTGCTGTGTGTGGTAGTATTTTTTGAGATAGATATACAACTACTCATAATTGTTTTGCTAAGAATTTTGGTGTGACCTATGCTGAGATTAGTTTTTTTTTTGTACAGTTTTTGTTTTAAAAGTGATGGTTCAATGGGCTAGGCTCACCAGGCTATATGGACTGAGAATGTTGCAACCTGTTATCCCTCCATTGTCAAGAGCAAGAGGTGTTCACTGCTCTGTGAAGCCAGCCTCATGCGGTTCCCTCCATTCTAAAGACCAGGAGATCCGGGCCTTCGCCCAAATCCCATGGCCCAACTCTCAATGCTGAGATTAGTTTACACTAAAGATAACATTGATAAGAAAATGATATACCGAAACTTTTTTTTAACTCAATGATATACCGAACTTTTTCTTTAATAACAAGTATAAAAATAGTATATCTCCGCCAATATATATATAGTATAAAAAAATGCTAACCAGTAATTCATAAGCACTAGTTAAAGAAGTAAAGTTACCTTAAAATTTATGTAATTAATATTTATAAAATATATAAAATGATATTTTTAATACAATTTTTTTAAGTATTTAATTAGATGTCTTGGAGCACTAATTAACATACCCAAATATATAACCAAAACAAGAGAGGCAAAAATATAGAGTACAAGGCTTAAAGGGTAACAACATAACAACTCAATACAACAAGAAAGCACAAAAACCTCAATATTTGACAAAGACATTAAATTAAAAGTGAATTCTCTAATATACATCTTATATTTGGATATGTAGTAGTCCACTTGTTAAGATGGACAATTTTAATAAGATTAAAAACAATGTTTATTAATTTTTTTTATTAACATATGGATCTATCAGAATTATTCAACTCAGTGATGTATCTACTGAAGTGTTCATCTAAATAAAAATTAAAATTCATTGTCTATTTTTAGAAAATTTTCAATAAAGGTTGTAATTGAGTAGCTTATTTACTCGTACTCTCTCTGAATATTATTATAAGTTTAAAGGAAAAAATGCAAGTGAGCCACTAAAATAAACTATAATATACTATAAATTAAGAGTTTAATTTTTGTGCATTGTCGGTGTAATTTTTTTTACACATACATTTAATGACGCGTTGTAACATCATTTAATGAATGTGACACATCATGTATTTTAATTACCATACAAGATGTGTCGGTATATTATTGGACGCATATGCAAAATAATTTTACACTGATGGTGCAGTAAATTAAATTCATAAATTAAATATGAAAATTATATTATATATAAAAAGTTGATCATAAGAAAATATGTGGTTAAATTTCACCTTTGATGCCTAACTTTCACAAACTTGCAATTTTGATCTTTAACTTTCATAATAGCACTTTTGGCCCCTAATTTTCACAAACTTGAGATTTTGGTTCTCTAACTTTAGTCCCTTTTGCAAAAGGATGACCCCTCACTGATGTAGATCAAGTCAACGCACATGTGACAAACTTATTTAAAAAACAACACAAAAAATCATACTTCAAATTATTATATATATATTTTTTATAAGTGTGAATTTTTTTTGGGTACATAACATATTAAATTTTGTGTTTTTTTTTTTGCACATAATATATTAAATTTATTGAAGAAAAAAAAATATGTGCAAAAAAAATAAGAATTTATTGATGGATTAAAATTATGATATAATAAAAAGATAAAGTGAAAAATGTACACCTTTAAATTTAATGTTACTATTTTAAACGCACACTTAAATTTGGTGTTAATACATGAGGACGGCAGAGACACGTATTACTTTACCACCACAATTAGAAGCTCTTAAATAATTACTGAACCTTGGCGGCAGGACCTTTCATAAATTGCGTATAAAGTTTGTAATGTTAATTAACGTACTCTAGCTTTATTATCATCATATCATATCATATCATCTGTTTCTTATTGTCAATGTCTATCATTATTTGAAGCTTTTAGATCAATTGTTTCCCAAGAAGCCATACATGATATATAAGCTGCATCTACTTAACTTAACACTTCAAGTTAATTAATTAAATTATGATTATGATAATGTGGTCACGTACAGTCCCTCTTGCTTTTATGGTATGGTTATGCCTAAATGCACAGCTGTTCTAATTCAAGTAGTGAAGACTTTACCGTCTTAATTTCGTTTAATACAAAAGTTGCAAACTACCGTAGGACCATTTGATTTGAAACATGCGACTATTATAACCAAAAATGTTAATTATTATAATTATTAAAATTAAAGTTAACTATTTTTTTTAACTATTTAAGACTATAGTATATCTAATATACATTTGATTTAATTTATAAAATTTAATGCAGATAATTTAGTGACTTTTTTTTTGGGTACAATTTAGTGACTTTTTCTATTAAATATATCAACAAAAATTTTACGTGACATTTTAAAAATTAATTGCAATTAACTATTTTTTCTATTTATCTTTTTAATAATAATAATAATCCTTATTTATCATTTCTATTAAAAGTATGCGTTTGGGTTTGGGTTGGAAACTTGGAGTTACCACAGATTTTTGTATGCTACATAGTATTAGTAATGAAGTACTATAATGAGTGACCCAATTTAATTACCTGCGTTATTCATATATTTTACTTTGACTTTATTTTTTTATAATTAAATTAAAATAAATATTAGCATATAAGATATTGTTGGATTTGTCTTATTGAATATTTTTAAAATTTCAAGTTTTTGGTTCCCGTGATTTAACTCAGTTAATTAGCAGGGATATCGCACTATATGTGCAAGAGCCGGGATTCGAAGCCCGGACACTCCACATTATTCACCTTTAAGATATATTTTCTAGCAATTATGATACTTGACAATTTTTATTTTATTTTTTTATGATTTTTACTATTATACAATTAAAAATATTAAACGTTAAAGTTATATATTAACATGTGTCAACTATATCACTAATTGTGGGACGAAGAGAGTAGTTAAGTCAATATTGGCTCAAAAACACATGCACGTCTTGAATTATGAACAATTAACATCATTTAATGGTTTCTCATATGATCATAATCAGCATCTCCATAATTTTCTAGGACTAATTGACTTTTTTTAGATGGTTGAGTTTGCGTGAAAACTGAGAGCTGCTTTACTATGACTCGCCAATGGAGAAACAGATTTGGTTGATCTTAAATTAAAAGTCAAGATCGTTTTAGTGTGTATAAACACATGCTTTTTTTATAGGATGGGATCTGGTTTCCATTAATGGGTTATGCAGATTGAATGATTGATTTTTTTTTTTAATGGCAAATATATGATGCATATAAATATAAAAACGAGAACAGTATCAGAGAAAATTCGAAAAAGTAAAGAGGTATCGGAAATACACTCCATCAGAACCTAATCTTTATGATAAGATACAAAAAAAAATAGGCAAAATAAAATTACAAACAAGAAGGCATACCACCACCAAAACTATAGCCCTTCAAAGACACCATGAAAACAAGAAAACCCCTCAGGAAGAGAGAGGCAATGATTAACCACTAGTAGGACAAAGTCAAAGAGGACCTCCAATCTTCCCGACCCAACGAGACCTAACATGACAACCCAGCAAATTCTATCGGTTCCAGCATAAAGTAGGGTGGATACCCCACTCATAAAAGGAATAGTGGAAGTCGGGGTTTTTTTTTCCTAAAAACCACTTCTAAGATAAAGTTTCACCCTATCTACCAGACACTCAACTAAATGAAAAGATATTGTTTTGTGCCATTGTTAACGACTAAATTGATTGTTTCATGCCATTTTAGAGAAAATTTTGAAATTTTATTAATTTTAGAAATTAGAAACTAAAATCATCCACCACCTATAATATCAAGGATGGTTGATTCATTCACTTACTAGGCCCTGATGAATAAGGTACCAACTTGTGTGGGTTCTACTCTCTCCTATGCTTTATTTGGTCACCTTTAGCAAAAAGTAAATATATAATAGGAACATGCATTAGATAACCAGCAGAGCTAGAAGGAACAGATCATAGTAATTTCCAGAAAATGTCAGAACCCCAGAAGAGCTAAGATATTACATAAATTCATAACATGTATAATCACCATGCAAATTTTGGCCATAAGCATGCAATTTTAAGCTCATGACTGATATATTGCCTGTTCTAGCTTTGAAGCACAGACACTTCATGAATTAGGCACATCCATATGATTACATTGAATTATGTCATTTTCTCAAATTATTATTGGTGTTAGCGTGTCACTGTCTGTGTCCATGCTTCATAGGTCAATGGCGGATCTACAACCCGGCCAGCCCAGGCACTTGACCAGGCACTGGTCAAAACTTTTGGTATTTTAGCGATTAGTTTAAGATAAACTAAAATTTTTATTTAAAACTGAAATTTTGCACGAACTTTATAAATTTTCTTGCCCCGCTACATTCATAGGTTGTTGTTGTAGCCTGTAATAATTCTAAATGTCACACAGAATGAGAAGATAATAATCTCAGAGTGTCAGACTTTAATCATCAGTATATTACATACATATGATATATCTCTCTCCAATAATGCAAATTTTTGTGCAGCCAATTTGAGCCTTTTGGATGGATTCACCTTACATGGTGTTGCTGAATCATATTATGCTAGCAAAAAACAGTATCCCTCATTATAAGATATGACAGGATAATATAAATCTTCTTATTCAAAATATCTGCCAGACATATATACATGAATGTGTACTAAAAAACACTTGAGCGTGTGTGATATAATATAGTAATATAATGTAAATTATTATATTGCTACAATGTATGAGTTTTTGTCTTTTTGATCATTTTGAGTCTTTGACCAGTTTCACTAAAGGACAAAAAAAGGTAGATAGATACCATAAGAGGACCATAAAAAAGAGAAAAAAGAAGATAAATTAAATATGTAATAATGTAATATTAATAATTAAGTAGTTGGACAATATAAAATATTACAGCCACAAAACAAAATTAGCTTCAATCATTAATCTTAAAGAATATACCATTATTCAATTCAAACTTTGGCTTATGAAAACAAATACATCAATCAATGGTAAAAGAAAATCCTTGGGAGGGGGGTATCATCTCAAATCTCCTAAACTATCAAACACTTTTCTATATTTGTATTTTGAACAAGAGAAATATTCCCAAAAGAAAAATAAAAAAAAAATAGAGAAATAATTTACAGTTCATATAATCATATATGGTGGAATGCATCAAAATTTGCTTCTGTTAAATCTTCTGAAAGTGATGTTAAAGGATGATAGCTACTGAAATCTATTGAATTTTGAGTTTGAATATGTCCTTCTTCCCATGAACTTGTTCCAAATTCTTCAGATTTTATAGCATTCACTTGAAATTGAAACAAAGGGTCCAATTTGTTCTCTGATCCTTCCCAAGAAAACCCTGCATTGTTATTTTCCATCATAGTAGTTGTCATCTGAGATGGATAAATAGTACTCATGTTTGAGCTATTGCTTGAATTGCTTTCTTTCACTTGATCATTCATGAACAATGAGCTGATTTTTGATGCTGAATTGTTGTCTGAAAACTCTGTTATCGACACATTTGCGTGATCGGAATTTGTTAGACTCGGCATTGAAGTGAATCCATAGCTTGAATTGAGTCCAAATTGGCTTTGGCTCTGATAATTATTTATAGGTAAATTATAACCTGATTGGAAATCATAGCAGAACAAAGGGTCCAAATCCAATGCTGATTTGCTGTTAAAAATTTCTCTTGAAGGTTCTGTTAGACTTAGACCATTATTCTCATAGTAACTCGAATCGCTTATTAGAAACGAAGAACCTTGTGATGTAATTGATGGTATTTGCATAGATGTTGTTGTTATTGTTTCTGTAGTTTTGTTCTCTTCCTTAACATATGCTTCTGTATGAGGTTTGTGTGTTGCTGGATCAATCCCTTGCTTCATAAGCTTCTTCTTTAAACATGAATTCCAGAAGTTTTTTATTTCATTATCTGTTCTTCCCGGTAATTGTGCCGCTATTTGAGCCCACCTGTTACATTCAAAAGAAAGAAAAATCATTCCACAACTCCGACGAAAGAAACAACAGAATGACTATTTTACAACTATCTCTGATGAGATGAAGCTCTGACCACTGAGCTGACACTTGATGGACAATACATCAATAAAATGACCATTTTACAACTGTCTCTTACGAGATTTGAATTTCTTTACAAAGTCAAATTCTCACCACTGAGCTGACACCTGATGGACAACAGAATCATATATTTATATATATATATATATTATTGTTACCTATTTCCAAGGAGTTCATGAAGACTGATTATAAGATCTTCTTCTTGTTGTGAGAACATTCCTCTCTTTAAATCAGGCCTCAAATAATTTATCCATCTTAATCTGCAACTTTTACCACATCTTTGAAGCCCTGATGAAATTTCTCAAACATGTTAATTAGATTGTTTTGTTTTGAATAATGAAATAAATATAATGTTAATGATGATTACTTACCAGCTTGTTTTGGAACAGAACTCCAACAACCAACACCAAATCTGGTTATGTGATTGAAAAGCTTTTCATCTTCTTCAGGGGACCATAAACCTTTTCTTAATTTTTGCTTTAAACAACAGGAATGACGACCCATTTGGTCTGGTTTGATTTGTGTGAGAAATGTTTGTTTTGGAGGAAGGATAGAAGGAAGAAGAAAGAAGAATAGTGTAAAGTACGAAGTGGTCACTGTCTCTATATAGCGTGAAATATTACCTCACAGTGTTAGTGTTTTGTGTCATTTAAACGTTTTCAAAAGTGGTAGAAAAATAAATATTTGTGTGGGGTGAAGAAGAGGAAGTAACTCAAACTAATTATGTTCATTTAAAGAGAGAAGAGAAGAGAGAGAGATTATTAATCATACTTAGGATTGAAGTTAAGAGAGAGAGAGAGAGAACACTGAGTGAGGAAGGTGCAGCAATCAAGTGGGTTTTACGCAAATCCTATGCTACTTTTTTCATTAGAATGGATTGGTTTTTAAGATATCACTATTTCTAGAAAATTAACTGTTTAATCAAATTAAATTACAACAAGGATTCTACATACATGGTAATACATGGCATGGATATAAGGTTAGATCCACTACAATTGTGATCAGAAGGAGGTTGAAATTATTTGTTGCTATAACTGATCTTAAAATCATATTAAACTGTCAAATGGACCGGATAATGAAAAAAAGAAGAAAAGAAACTTAATCATAAAACTCAAATACATACTTTATTCTCTTAGAAATGAGTATTTGACCTAACTCATCATTACAAAACCAGCTTGTAAGGTGAGGATTGTCTCTAGTATATAAACACTTATTCAGGTCATCTCGCAACCGATGTGAGACTTCTTAACACACCCTCTCATGCCCAGTATTATTGGGCTTGGTGCGTGGATATAAACGGTGGGTGGCCCGATTCCGGAAACCTGATAACAGGTGGTCCAACGGATCGTGGAGAGACCCTGATACCATCTTAGAAATGAGTATTGGGCTTAACTCATCCTTACAAAACCGGCTTGTAAGGTGAGGATTGCCTCTAGTATATAAACACTTATATTAAAAAACTATTTTTTTTTTACTTATATTCAAGAAGAGAGGAGTAAAACATTAATTGTTAAGTTATCCATCTACATAGAGATAGTATAATACTATAAGTATAGTGTATTTGTATTGGTGAGAAAGTGAGAATAGAGGCAAGAGCTTCCTATTTTTTATGACTTGTTAATTAAGTACTGAAGTCTAACTCTGTTTTCATTTTAGCTTAATCTGACATATAACCTCATATAGTAAATAATAATCAAAGATATACCAGTACAACTCATGTTAAATTTAGAAGATCCCTTTGGGCTTTGGCGCTTTATTGGATTAATTAATAAATGGATCAATCATGACCTCATCACATAATTGGTCTTTTAGTAATGTGATATCACTCTCATCTTCTTAGAAGGTTGCGTATCACAATTAGAAAATGTTTAAAAGTGCCTCAGACGTTGTTTTAGAATTTAAAAAGGAAATTTTTATATTAAAAAACGTGTATTTTTTAATTTCATAAGTATATCCCTTATATTTTTAAGACAAAATTTTTATTTATAAATTTCTTAAACAATGTCATTAAAATACTTTGTTAGTGTGACCTTATTATTATCATTATTATTAAAGTGCACACATACATATTAATCATGATGAGGAGACTTATGATTCGGTGAGTTGGAATTTTCTAGAGTGCATGATGAGGAGGTTTGGTTTTGGGGAGCGGTAGCTTCAATGGATCAAGGCCTGTATTTTTAGTGGAAATCTCTCTGTCCTTATTAATAGGAGTCTAACGGAGGAAATTAATATGCATAGAGGCCTTTAAGCAAGGAGACCCTCTCGCTCCTTTCCATTTTTTGCTTGTGGTCCTTGAGTATGCAAATGATACTCTTTTTCTTGGGGAAGCTTTAATGGCGAACCTTTGGACACTAAAAGCTATCCTTCGTGGTTTTGAACTAGCTTCGGGTCTTAAGGTTAATTTTGGGAAGAGGAGAGTTTTGGGAGTGAATGTTAGTATGGATTTCTTTAGGGTTAGCTGAATAGTTTTTACATTGTAGTGTTGGTTCTCTACCTTTCACATACCCTTGGTTTTACGGTGGGAGCTAACCCTCGAAGACTGTCCACTTGGAAACTTCTCGTTGATTTGATTTCAAAAAGGTTGGGATCTTGGAATAATACGTGGATGAGTAGTAGGCATGGCAATGGGCGGGGCGGGTACGGGTTTTGCCCTCCCCAAACCCAAACCCATAAAGTTCGGGTTTCCCAAACTCATCCCAAATTCGAGTGGGGATAAAAATGTTAACCCCAAACCCATACCCAACGGGGATCGGGTATCCCCATTACGCCTCTTTCCACATGAATTTAGATTATATTTTAGTATTTTTTTATTAAAAAAAAAGTTAAATGTCCAAAATTATTTTCTCTCAACAATATTGTTTTAAATAAAGGAAAAAAAAATAGAGAAAATGGTTTGTTTAATACTCAAATTAAAATAAAAAATAAATATATAAACGTAATTTAAGAGATTGTTTAAGCGTTTCTAATTTAAAAGAGGTGAAATCTAATTTTTAGTATAAGCGGGGCGGGTTCGGGGTGGGTATCAATGTACCAATTACCCGCCCCAAACCCATCTTTTGAAATCGGGGAAAACCCGAACCCAAACCCAGTCAACTCGAGTTTTCCCCATCAAAGCGGGTATGATTTGGGTGGGTACCCACATGTATGAGTTTTATTGTCATGCCTAATGAGTAGCTCCTCCGATAAGGACTGAATAAAGTGTGTGCGATGGGAAGTTGGGTAGGGTGGAGTAGGAGTGAAATTTTCAATGGAGGAGGGGTCTTGATGTTTTAGAGCAGAACCTTCTTTCTAAGTTGTAGTTGTATCTGCGTGGGTTTATGCCCTCCCATGGGGGATGATATCTAGCTTTGGTAGCATGAACCTAATAGGCAATTTCTTGTGGTATAGTAGTCTTGTGGCTAGTAATTCCACTTTAAAAATGAATAAGTGAAGTGTTTGTGATTTGAATCCCGACTCCTACTATCCTATATAATATATGCGATGTTCCAACCAACTCAGTTAAGCTTACAGGAACATCACAACAAAATGTTAATAAGGGCAATATGGTGAAAATTTCTTATTTAAATTTGTTGCTATTATTTTTCAAGTGATTACTATTTTTCTCATTGATGTGATGACAATCATATTTTGGAAGTATATATATAGTTAAAGTTGTTTGACACTAATTCACCGTCTATATATTTTATATTAGAATTATTTTTATATGGTCACGTGACCAAATATAATTTCTTAGTCACACTCGTAAAATTTGAATTTTTTATTTTATTCATTTTATTATTTTATAAATACATCAGACATTAATCTAACATATATCAAACATTAAATATAAACCAATCTCTTAATCAAGATTGGAAATTTGTTACTCTACATTGTGGCACTTGCTTGCTTCTATCCAATGACGTGTACTAAATGAAAATGTATGTGTTTGGGGTATGAATGTAACAAAAACAAATGAACACATATTTTTGCAATTTTTCTATTTCTTCATAGTTTGTTTGTTGGTCATATAGCTGTTTTTAGTTTATATAAATAAATATATCTACAATAATACTAAATAATTAGCCGACAATAGTATATATAGAAGGATGTGGAGGCTCCAAAGCAAGACCATACATATACATTGACTCTAAATTTAAAAGGTCTTTGAGACTCCAAGGCTCTCAATTTCAATCCAAGCAATTTTCAGTGAGTTTGGCATTCGTGGGAAATTATTATTTTTTTCTTCTATAAATAAGTTCTTGAAGCAATAATACATCATGTATGACAATACTGCCCAGCACAGATTGCTAATTTATTAATATGTTTAATTGATTATTTTAGTTTATAGTAATAGACTAATAGTTAATACAAGTTGTCGATAGCTCAATAATTCTAAATTTTTAAATAAAAGCTTCAATATTTTTATTTATTTTTTTTACTAAAGCTTCAATATCTTATAAAGAAGATATTTGTCGCTATGCATGGACCCTAGCTAGGCAAGGAATTGAACATTTGTGTTCCTTTCAAAATTAGCCTTGACAATTTGCATATAGAAATAATTGAAAATATTGTTGTCAATAAGTTACTCTAAATTTATTTTCATTTATTAAAAAATTAATATCCGGTATTTAAAAAAAATTAGCGGATCCTATACGTGACTTTTATCATTACGTGTGAGCAAAAGTGTATACAACCTCCCTTTAATTGCTTTATTTAAGTTAATGATAAATCATTACAATAATTAATTGCATAAATATGATTTATTTTTATGTACCAAAAAAAAAGATTTATTTTTATTGACAATTGTTAGTAGTTAGTAATACTAAATCATATATATATATATATATATATATATATATATATATATATATATATATATATATATATATATATATATATATATATATATATATATATAAATTAATACTAACTACATACTATTATATTTTGGGTTTGTCAGATATGTGCAATATTGAACATGTTAAAGCAATTAGGAGTAGAAATTGGAAATTAAAAAACTACACCACTACTTTGTATTAAAAAGATGACAACCTGCCAACAATAGTTTGATTTATTTATTTAGTCTATAATTTTAAATCAATTCATATGTACTCTCATATTTTTGAATGAGTTTTTATATTCATATATATAATATTATAAAAATCTTTTCCATAAAAATATTAGAATTTTTAACATAAGATGTTTTTTATGATGTATTAAACGTGATCGCCAAAAATTTTAAAATTTTGAATAATACACATGAATTAACTTAAAAGCAAGCATTAAAAATTGTGACGGAAAATATTTAAAGGATCAAAACTTATTAAACAAAATTATATAAACTAAAAAAAAAAATTAAAATATATTTTCCTTTTCTCTCATCCCCAAGCCTACCCATTCTGAGGCTTTTAAGGCCCAAAGAAAAGCCTAAAACATATAGTCACAATATATCTCTCTCCCCTCACCTGACCCAAAAGAATCTCACCTCCCCTCACAGCATATGGTCATCTTTACCCTCTTTAAGATTTGTGTGATCCAACAAATATATACAAGGGTATGTTAATTAGTACTCGGAGTACTAGTTCGCATTTTTCTATAGAAACATCTTATATATAAAAAAAAATAACGGTTCTATTGACTCTTAGAAAACAGAACCAAATCAAACCGTAATATTTAACTTTATCAACTAGTAGCATTCAACCTATTACATAGTCCAACTTAGCAAGCTCAACCCAAATTGAGTCCATAAAATAATAGGCTGACAAAACATATCATTTAACTCGATCCAGAACTATACTGTTGGTATTAAAAATAAGTTCTTATGTATATGCAATTTATGTATATGCATACTATATCATGTAAACAATAAAATAAATTTCCTAACGTTATTTTGTAAAATGTTGGTAATATCGTCATATTTCTTATATCGCGATAAATCACACAAATCGAACCAACCCTAACCGCATTGGTTTGGTTTGGATAACTTTTTAAAAACCAACTGAATCAAACCGAATCGAATGCAATTTTATCTCGCGGTTAAAATGACTTTTATGCTCAAAACCGAATCAAACCACATCGCAATCACCCCTACCCCTATCCTCCTTAAAAAGAAAAAAAAATCTTTCGACTAAGCAAGTCTTGCATAAGCACAAGCCTAAATAAAATGTATTTAGACGCATACACACAAAATCAAAAAATTAAAAGAAAATTAATATAATCACATCGATGAATATATTTTAATTTTTTTTATTTAATTTGCATGAGTGTTAACACCTATCTTTTATATTTGTGCATATCCTAGCATTTCCTCCTCGCTCTTGAAGCATTTTTATACCATTTAGATCTCTCCACCACAACGAGCTATACGATTGTTAATCTCTTCTAGATTAGGTCCATACTTCTTGTCCAGAACTAAGAACCATAATGATTCTCTCAATTCTGACCCTCCACCACCACTTTCCTAAAAGAGCAGAATTAAACACTCAAATCTCTAACTCCTAATCCAGACAAGATGGTAGTACAATATTAGAATATACTACAATTGTTCACATACTACAATCTTAGAAACATACTACAATTGTTCACATACTATAATTTTAGAATATACTACCATTGTTCACATACTACAATCTTAGAATATACTACAATTGTTCACATACTACAAAACAATGAAATTTTTTTGTAAGTTGTATCTCTAATGTGCAACTTTGTGTAAGAAGCATTTTCAATGTGCAACTTTGTGTAAGAGCATTTTCAATTTCTCGGAGATATACTTATAATCCGAGAAATGTTTTTTTTTTCCTTAAACTTTGATAGTTTTTTTTTCTTTTTTTGTAAGTATTATATCTCATGTGCAACTATGTGTAAGGTGCATTTTCAACTAGACCCTTACCCGTGCGATGCACGGGTGTGATGCGTTATTTTATATTATAACGTGGAAAAATTGAAACAATAAATATTATTAAAATAATAATAATCAAACTAATAATTGTGTAAAAATAATTATTAGAATTAACAAAAAGTGTGTATATGATCAAGAGAGAGTTTCAAGTTTGTAACAGATAATGTGTAAATGATTTACCGTCTTCGACGCCTCAAATGAAAAATGAACGGATCAATAGCTAGTTGATCACCTAATATTGATCAAGAAGTCACATCCTCGGATCCTTTAACGAAAAACTTTTTTTTTTCATTATCATTCACATTCAATATGACATCATGACAATAGAATTCTTAATACATAATAAAGAAATAATAGATTATAGAATTTAAACAAAATGATTTAGTGACAATTGTTTAAACAATTGTTTAGCAAAATATGATGATTTAATGACTATTTTATTTCCTTTTGATTAGATATATTCAATCATTATAATGACTATTTGCTTTCATTAGTCCATACTTTTTTTTCTTATATAAACATAATCGGGCAGCTTTTTTTTTATATATTAATGCATCATTACATATATAAATGTAGGTATATGAAAAATTGATCAATATGACAATAATGTAAGGAGAAATGATGTGACATTGTAAGTGAATGACATGGCTAAATGGAGAAATTTCATTGGTTTAAGTGGATTAGGGTTTAGAGAACTAATAGGATAACTATCTAGGATTTATATATATAGATGAGCAACTTGTGTAAAGGCATTTTTAATGTTTGTCCAACTTTCTCCTGCATCATCATGGCTCTGGATTCGGTCCAAACACCTGGTTGAAAAAATAATCTGCATTCTGGTCCCTGAGGCCTTGATTTTCTGTCTCAAGTTCTGCAATCCGATTGTCACGTTCTCCAATTTGGGCGGTTAAAGTCGCAATTTGGTTGGTTAACCCAACAATGTGCGCATTATGCTCATTTCCTGGTTGCAGTTGAAGCTGTAGGATCTGTTGGTTGCGCTGCTCTACTTGCTGGTTGAGGTTGCCGATATTTATGTTGAGGTTTTCTATATCTACGTTTAATGCATCTGTCATGGCCAGCTGTTGTCGGTACATAGCATGGGCTCCTCCTATGGGATTCAAATGCCTTTGCTCGGCTTCCCATTTTAGTGCTTCAGCGCATTCTTTAGCTTCATCCTTCACATGGGCTTCGACCATCCACTCCCTGATATTGGCGTAGGTAAACACCCGCACAGTTCTTCTATACTCATGTTCAGCTGCACAGTTCTTAAATTTCCTAACGTTATTTTGTAAAAAGTTGGTAATATCGTCATATTTCTTATATCGCGATAAACCACACAAATCGAACCAACCCTAACCGCATTGGTTTGGTTAACTTTTTAAAAACCAACTGAATCAAACCGAATCGAATGCAATTTTATCTCGCGGTTAAAATGACTTTTATGCTCAAAACCGAATCAAATCACATCGCAATCACCCCTACCCCTATCCTCCTTAAAAAGAAAAAAAAAATCTTTCGACTAAGCAAGTCTTGCATAAGCACAAGCCTAAATAAAATGTATTTAGACGCATACACACAAAATAAAAAAATTAAAAGAAAATTAATATAATTACATCGATGAATATATTTTAATTTTTTTATTTAATTTGCATGAGTGTTAACACCTATCTTTTATAGAGGAGGAATTCTTACTTGGGCACAAACCCAAGAAAAAATCTTTTAGGCACACATACATTAGTAAAAAAAATTAAAGAAGAAATGACTAGATGATGTGACAATATTAATTTTGTTTTAACTTTATTATATTTGTAAGTGTGTGCCTAAATGATTTTTTCTTAGGTTTGTGCCCAAGTTAGAATTTCTCATCTTTTATATTTGGGCATATCCCTCCCAATTTACTTGGATTCATTATTTTATGAGTCAGGATCCGTTGACACCAACTAGTTTGACACCAAATGTTACACCTCTCAATAACGTTTTAACCGATATAAATTTTATAAAATCCACCGTTGGATTGAAAGTTTACATCATATAGATCATTTGTGTAAAATTTCAAATAAATCCAAAATCATTTGATATGTTATTGAGATACATCAAAATTAACGGTTTTTGTATTTTTTTAAATGCCGTTAATCTTTATGTGTCTCAATAGCATATCAAATGATTTTGGATTTATTTGAAATTTTACACAAATGATCTATATGATGTAAACTTTCAATCCAACGGTGGATTTCATAAAATTTATATCGGTTAAAACGTTATTGAGAGGTGTAACATTTGGTGTCAAACTAGTTGATGTCAACGGATCCTGACTCTTATTTTATCCAAGTAACAAACAATCCATGTTGTCAACAAAAAAAAAAACAACAATCCATGTTGCTAGAAACAATGTGGAATGTTCTTTCTTCCTCTCCACAAACACAATTTCACAATCCAATTACAACAACACAACCATGTTACTCTCATCATCTCCGATTCAAACCCATAACAACAAGAATCACTTTCCCTTTCAAACCAAAATGCCACCACCACCACCAACAACAACAACAATCCAAAACCCAAGATGATGGAATCCCAATCGACGACGTAAAAACCTTAGCAAAATTCAAATCAAGACACAACTACATCCGTGTTCTAGAAGTTTCTAGAAAAGCCGACCACCCATTCCGCGGTTCTCGTCTTCTTCTTCTCGACAACCCTGGAAACATTCACAGCATTTCATTTCTCTTCAAAACCCTAACCAACACTTACTTCGACGTTTTCGCTACACTCCCTCCTATCATACCTAAAGGACCCATCGCTGTTCTCGGCTTCGGCGCCGGTTCCACTGCCCGAATCATCCTTAATCTATACCCTGATACGGTTATTCATGGTTGGGAACTTGACCATTCTGTAATTGAAGTTGCTAGAGAGTTTTTCAACCTTGGAAAACTTGAGAGAGAAAATAAAAACAGAATTTTTGTTTATGTTGGAAATGCTTTAACTGCGAATTTGGAAGGTGGGTTTTCTGGGATTTTAGTTGATTTGTTTTCGAAAGGGAGTTTGATACCGGAGCTTCAGGAAGTTGCCACGTGGGAGAAGATTCGCGGGCGGTTGAGGAAAGGTGGGAGGATAATGGTGAACGTTGGAGGGAGTTGTGTGGAGGCTGAGGATAAGGTTAGAGATGGGAGTGTTGTGATGGAAGAGACATTGAAAGCAATGAGAATGGTTTTTGGGGAGAAGCTTTTTGTACTAAGACTTGGGAACCGTGGGGATGATAGTTCTCTTGCTCTTACTGGTGATTTTCCTGAAATTGATGCTTGGAAGAATGCGCTTCCGTCATCGTTGAGATGTTATGTTGATTCATGGACGCCATATTCCGGTTAGTGTAATTGTTTGCGTTGAAACGAGCATGCTCACCAATTGTTTGTGTTTATTCCTCTTTGAAATGTATGTTTTATTTCTCTGTGGTTTGAGGAATGGCACTGTCAAATCCCATTTTTGTGCAGAATATAATGGTTGGAATTTTATTTTACTGATTGACATGAAGGATGTAACTTGTAATATAACATACGATTAAATTAGTATAAGCAAGATGCTTAATTATTCACCTAATAGGAGTGTTTCTAAAATGGATATAAATATAGTACAAGTTACAAATTGTTCGAATTGTAGAGTTTAGTAGGACTTTATAGTATAGTGCATGTTTTGTTTTATGGTGAAATTTTTGTGTTATTGCTTTTAGTTAAAAGTGTGTCGAAAGTAAAGTGGTTTATGTTTGGATATATTTATGTAAAAGTGAATTTTTATTTTTTATGTCATGTGTTAAATTGAATTTTTATATAAATATAGGATAATTACACATGATTGAAAGTGAATTGAACAATGAATTTCAGTGTAAAAATCATGTTTAGACTCAAAAGCTGTAAATCCTAGAATCAATTTTAGAGACAAAATCAATTATACTTGAGAGCAACCAAACATATCAACATCAATTTTACACCTCCAGAATCAATTTTTGGAGGCTCCAAACGTGACTCTTGCTTTTGGTTCATATAGAATTGAGCATATGCAGCATGTTGAGAAGATTGTCTCTTGGTCTCGACCCCTTGAGGGGGTTCGGAGGTCTCATCTGCGATCATCATGGTTGCTTTCTCCATGGTTATTATGGGAGTAGTGGTGGTTCATACATATATTATTCACGCAGAGATTTTGGATCTCTTTTATGGGCTCCAATTATGCTAAGATTTTGGTTATAGGAAGATTACATGCTTCTCAGATGTAGTTCATGTGATTATCTTGTTACCTAATAAACTTTTCATGTAATTGACTCTCATTTCATGTCATAAATTCCCTACACTCGGCCGTTGAGAAACCTCCTAACCAATACGACCACTAATGATGGGTTGATGGTGAAGAGTTTAAAAATTCAAAATATACAAGTGACAATAGTTAATAGTCCTATACTGTTACTGATAATGTTATGTGATTCAGCTGTTGCTAAATACTATACTTTGTTGATTATGATTGAACCAAAGTGGCTGGAATTGTTTGCTCAGTTCAAGAATGTGATACATGGGATTCTAATAATTCTCTGAAACAAGAATCAGAATCTTGTTGAAGTGAAGACTTATCAGCCTAGCTATGATAAACCTTGCACGTTTTAGCTGGCTTAGCTAGTAGCTAGAAATGTAGTACTAGAAGCTTTTAGCAATAACTGTATACTCCTAATCATTAAAGTCCCTGCTTTAATTAATCACTTTACTCATAAAGCCACTCATGCACATTATGCAATTTTGCATTGGATCACTCATGAAGGTACTACTGCTGATGGGTGACTGTATTTGTGAAAATTAGTACTGCTTAGAATCACTCTCATCACATGTTTGTATAGTGAAGATCATCTAGTCAATAGTGTTTTGGTGAAAAGGAGGAAATGTTTATCTAGTACTCTCTTTCAGTAAAAGGAAGAGCAGCAATGACATGTTGTATCATGCAATATCATAATTCTTCTGAACTTATAATAATTTTACAACACATTCAAGAGGATCAACAAATTTTATTGGCTATACAGGTGCATTTGATTTATTTTTGTACTTATATTTAATGCCAGAGTAGGAAAATATTGTACACCATTTCAAATTATTTTTTTCTTCTATAATTTGATTGACTACTGAAATGGATTCCCTAATGAGAAACTGTTGATTAAGATTCAATGGTTAATTAAGCGTTTGATTAAACACCCTTTTGAGCAATTGATTGATATATATATTCTTGAAGTAAATTATAAATGAGTTTGCTTATTGGTTTTCTTTTAATCCTTAGTGTACTTAAAGGTTGCTCTGTTACTTTGCTGGAAAATATTTCAGGTCAATCAGCCATATGAAAATGTAACTGTGTAGGAGTTATATTGATTAATTTTTATTTTCAGCATACCTGAGTATATCCCTCAAAATGAATCATTGTTCCAACTTTATGGCAACTTGCACGTCTTGCTGCATTATGTGTGTTGGTCAAAAAATCAAAATCGGCCCAGTCGTCGCCGAAATGCTATGAAATAGCTCCATCCATAATTCCAATACTTCTCTCATACCAAACTAAAAAAAATCAGCCTCGGATGAGGTTGAGGGGGATCTCCTGCGAAAGTTGGTCTTTTTCCGATCATGATGGTGGTGCTGATTTGAGAAACTCTAATATTAAAGTCAATCTCAATATAATATAATACAAATGAATGAGATAGATAAAGGGCACTCCTTATATAGGGAGTGAATGGCTCCATGAGAGACCTTATGTATCATAGTATTTATTGTAGTATCTTTCTTTTTTGGCTTAAATGCAGTTTTACCCGACTTGTTTTGAAAAATGCGGAATTTTACCCCTCCTATTTTAAAATGCGGAATTTTACCCCCCCTATTTTATAATTTGTTGGATTTTGCCTCCCACCAAAATTCTGCACAAAATCTGTTTCTGAGCCTCAAGTTCAAAGCTTTGCACAGAACTCAATTTGGATCAATAATTCACAAAACTGATATCGAAACGACCGTAATCGAGTTAGCTTTCCACAGAATCAAACTCCACTAAATTTGGAGCTATATAGAGAGATTAATTACCGTTTTAGTGAAGGTCTGTCCAATTACTAATTCTGCAGAAATCTACTTGTGACCTTCAAATTCAACATCGTCTACCGAACGCATCGTAACTGCAAATTCGACAAAATTGAAATGCCAACAAGGGTAATTTCGTTAGCTTTCCATACATGTAAATAGTATTCAAAAATGAGCTACAAGGTGAGAGGCATGACGAAAATACCAGTAGTAGTTTCATACGATAATTAATTTGAACATACCTTCACTAAAACTGTAATTAATCTCTTTATGTAACTCCAAATTTAGTGGAGTTTGATTCTGTGGAAAACTAACTCGATTGCGGTCGTTTCGGTACCAGTTTGGTGAATTATTGATCCAAATTGAGTTCTGTGCGAAAATTTGAACTTGAAGCTCAGAAGCAGATTTTGTGCAGAATTTTGGTGGGGGGCAAAATCCAATAAATTATAAAATAGGGGGGGTAAAATTCTGCATTTTTCAAAACAGAGGGTAAAACTACATTTAAGCCTTTTTTTTTT
Source organism: Trifolium pratense (assembly GCF_020283565.1). Lineage (NCBI taxonomy): Eukaryota > Viridiplantae > Streptophyta > Magnoliopsida > Fabales > Fabaceae > Trifolium > Trifolium pratense. Next base: position 52,036,029 of record NC_060063.1, read on the forward strand.
GTTTTTCAATGGAGCTGAGGATCGAATCCACGACCTCTAGCAAACTACCCAAATCTCTCATCACTAGACCAAACCTATTGACTTTTATCGTAGTATCTTTCAACAATAAAAATATTTTCTTTACTAGGTAGTATTTACAAATATTTTCTTAAATATATGAAAATGGGTTATAAGGTAATATTTACAAATATAATAAAAGCATTATATCGAGCAAATGGTTGTGGCATAGTGAAGTGTCTGAAATATGGCCCTTGAAATACTAAACTCTTATGACTGAACTAGTATTTAAAATGTAGTAATCTATATATATAAATCCTAGATAGTTGTGGAATTATTTATTTAAACCCTAATCCACAAACCAATGAAAACATTTCATTTAGCCACATCATCCACTTTCATCCATTTAATGTGGGGTACTAATTGTAATTATTATTATTATTATTATTATTATTATTATTATTATTATTATTATTATTATTATTGTTTTGGGTTATTATTCATTTTAAATTTTTTTGTTCATTTTATTATTTTGTGTATTTTATTGTTTTTTTTTTCCAAAAAAGTTAATGTTTTTGCTCCTAATCTTTGTAAATACAAGGAGTTGGTCGATTGTCATGACTACTTTCTAATGTTAGTAAAAAAAAATAGATAAAATAAAATTCACTAATGATTGTTATGCCATGTATGATTTTTATCATATTCGATATTTGAGTATGAGTTAAGTTGGTTTATCTTTGCTCCAATAAGTTTCAAATTAATATAAATGTCAAATTCGATAATTATAGTAGTTTTTTGGTAAGAGATAATTAAGTAATTGATCCAACTCAGAATCCTTCAATGAGATTTATAATATAAATAAAAACTTATGTTTCAACATCGATTGTTTTCCATGGTCAATTATATGTTGTCATTTCCATAGTTATTTTGAAGAATGAGTTAAAATATTGCTAATCTATGTTAATGAAGAAGATACCAAAGTAACTTCAAATGTGATGTATAAATAAGTTTTTTAAATGTATAAACATCTATATATATAATTCTTAGAGAGTATGACCACAAACCGTTTTCATAGTGGCATGCATGACAATTTATGGATTACCAACTTATGTTGATAGATGCGATATGATCCATTGTAATCTTTTCGAAATGTATAAACACATCTTTAACTATCTTATATTTACATCACTTTTATTATTATCTCACTACAAGAAAATAATCACTTTGCGACACTTCACTTGCGACAGTTCGGCCACAACCGTTGCAATGTGTATTTTTTCCAGATTTTGCAACGGTTGATGCGACAGTTTAGGGAACCGTCGCAGCTTTTACATCTAAAATTGGGAACTAGCTTACTCATCGCCACCCACTCTTACTCTTTGTCATGAAAAAAAAAATTCCTCTAAACCCTAATCGCTCCAATCACTCTCTAGATTCAAATCAACGAACCTTGTTCCCCAAATTTCTCAAACGAGGAAGCTTCCTCTCCACTGTTCCAAATCCCTAAATCTCCATCGTTCTTTCTCCTGCGAGATTCATTGTTCCCTTGTTCGTTCTCTCGTTCTGTCTCCAATGATGAAGCTTCTCTTTCACTACTCAGATGTGGCGTCCCTGTAAGTGCCACACCACCACCGCCAGAACTTTCCCTCCCTGCCACTCGCTCCTCGCCTCACGCAGTCGACTACCATCACTGAGGTGCGTTCCTTTCTCTTCCTTAATGGGAATCGCTTACCAATATCAAGAAATTGCTTGTGCTGTTTTTTTTCATGGAATAGTAGGGGTTTTATTTTGATTTTATTACAACTCAGTATGGATCTTGGTCATTTAGTAATGTTGGATGTTCATGCTTTTGATATTAATTATTTGTATTATTGGAGATATGGTACTTAATATTTTAATATTTCTCTAATGCTAGTGATTATAGTATATCATGCTATAGTATGATTCTAATTCTTTGTCTATTATGATTGACCCTTCAATCTCTTTTTTGTTTATTTCTGTGACTATTTCTTTACTTTACTATTGTGATTAATTTTCTACCATACCATGTTCTTGTGCTGCATTATTTTTTGGTTTGTGTGCTTCTGCATAATTACAGTTTGCCACTGCATTTCTGGTTGTTTTGCAGTTCTGTTTTTGAAGTCTGAACACAAATTGGGGAAGAGATTCCACTTCGGGAACCCTAAGACAAAGCTATTCATGAATCCCTTTACCCAGCAAGGTGAGTGGGCGCGTAATCCACCAATTTTCTGTCATCTTTGAGTGTTTCTTAACATTTGCATTTGTCAATTTACATATTGCTTTAGCTGTAGATCTGGTGTTTTTGTGAGTGAACTCCTCTTCAGTAGCAGTTGCATCACTGATTCTCATTAGATGATACGTGAATCACAAAACACATCTTTATACAGTGTTCAGTTGCTCTCCTCATATGTCTGAATATCACTTTAATCTTTGAGTTTACTTGCTCTCCTTTTCTTTTTATAGTGTTCAATTGTACAAAATTATTTGTTGAGTAGGAAAGGATTGATGTTTAGGGCATTGAATGTGAATTAGGGTTTATGAGACATTCACTTGTTTCAAATAGTCATGACAGTGAAATTGATACATTTTGATAACTAAGGGCTGTAGAGTAGTGAGGACTTGATCTCTCTCTCTTTGTATTAGAATTTTATGGACTTAATGTAGCATATTTTAGAAACATTTATGTTGAACCATCATGACTGTTTTGTGTTTAATATCATATAAGTTCAGGTTATGCTATTGTGGTTAGTGAAAATTTGCTTTGAAAGATCAAATATCTAGCTTGTGTACTCGTGTGTTAATCCTTTTTGAGTTTTCATTTAACCACAATTGAGTTTTGTGTTTGGAATCTCTCAAGCTCAACATGGTAAAGTCTTATGGACCTTTTTCTCTTAACTTGTTACTATTTTGAAGCTTAAAAATACCAATCATGTGTTGATGATAACGTATGAGTTTCTTTAAGGGTGTATTTACATAGTCTTTATTCTTAATCATTGGAACTCATATGACAATTGTGTTTCATTGTTGCTTCTTTGAACATAATGTTTGCAATTCAATGTGATATGTGTTTGAAATATCATGAGAAGGCTCTGAATGTTCAAAAATCATTTTTCCAATTATGCATTCAATTATACATTTAATCTTTTTGAGGCACTGTGAGATGTGAGGCAAGTAATATTGGATGCTATAAATTTTTCTCATTCCTCATTTTGAATTCAGTATCGTTATGCCACCATTGCCTAATAAGTGTGATTTATTTTTGACACAGGTCTTATAATATCATTTACTATTGTTTTACAGATAGATACTAACTAGGTGTTGATTATGCTGGGAAAATGAATCATGTTGGCTTTGGCTTGTACAATCAAGTAAGTTTCCCTTACTTCCCTTAATGTAATAATATTTTCTCAGGCGCTTCATACAAGCTTAATCTGGATATTCCATTTCACTTTTTGGTAACATATCAATACTCATTAGTTGTTGTGTTTCATTGTGATAATCCTAGGATTAGTATTATCCATATCTTCCATTTGTGCTGATGCTGCAAAGTTATGCATATGGATTTAGTTGAGCTTCAGTCACTTATTTTGGTAATGCGCAATTGGTATGACATTGCTACGTATCTTAAAAGTATTTTGGTAATGCGCAATTGAGTTCTCAGAACATCATTTTCCTATGGCTTTCCAAATCAACCCAAAATCTTCTGTGATATTGTCATATCTTAGAACTGCTTTGCATTTTCTGAAGGTTAATCTCTTGTTTGAAATAACCGAATCTCCTACATCCTGATATGATTATTATGTGTACTTTATTTTGTAATATTTATATTTAGCTCATGTGACTTGAATTTTATTCACGTTTATTGTATACATTGAATGTTTCATGGACTACTTTTTACCATCTAGAGTTCATATAAGGAGAGCTTGATCCTGTGGTAGTGGTGGTGATATAATATGCATTAAAACTAAATTTGAAAGTATTTTTCAAGGTCTATTTGATACTGTTTTAGATTTTAGTTTTTAATATCCCTTTTGTAAAATAGTTTTGAAAAAACTGTTTTTATAAAATATATCATGTAATTTGATTACCAATTTTTAGCTTTAGGTGTTTGTTTACTAAAACATGATTATAGGTGGTGGATCAATATATGATTATTTGTTGAGTGTCACTGCTTTTTAGTTGAGTGTTAGGAGTACTTGGATATTGCTAATCATTGTCTTGTATGTTTTTTCAGGCAACAAACATAGAATCCCCAAGAGATGTTAGACATTCCTTCTTAAGTGAGTCTAGCTAGCACTAATTAAGGATCATGAAGCAACATCAAATACTTCGGAATATTTAGATATTTCATGAACCTATTATTTTGACATAATGTTTTGTATGTTTAGCCACTCTACTAATATTTATGTTTTAGTTTTTGAATGTTTGAACTACATTAGTTTTTTCTTTGGAGTTTGAAGTACATAGATTAAATTTTTGATGTATGGATGTTGTCACTATTGAATGAATTATATGAATGAGATTAAGTTATTTATATACTTGTGCATTTTAATTTTCTTACTCTTGTATGGATATGTAATGCTTATTTAATAAGACATTTAAATGCATAAAAAATAAATAAAAAATGTTTTAAATTATTATTTTAAAAAAGAATTTTGCGACAGTTTTTTAACCGTTGCAACCTTTGATGTTAAATTTAGTGTTATTTAGGAAAAATCATTGCGACGGTTTTCAAAACCGTTGCAAAGTTCACTTGCAACACACAAATCAGCAACGGTTTGACAACCGTCGCAGATGTACAATTGCAACGGTTTCAACTGTCGCAAACTACAATTTTAACTGTCGCAAAGTGGTTATTTTCTTGTAGTGTCTATATATATAAATCCTAGATAGTTGTGGAATTATTTATCTAAACCCTAATCCACAAACCAATGAAAACATTTCATTTAGCCACATCATCCACTTTCATCCATTTAATGTGGGGTACTAATTGTAATTATTATTATTATTATTATTATTATTATTATTATTATTATTATTATTATTATTATTATTATTATTATTATTATTATTGTTTTGGGTTATTATTCATTTTAAATTTTTTTGTTCATTTTATTATTTTGTGTATTTTATTGTTTTTTTTTTCCAAAAAAGTTAATGTTTTTGCTCCTAATCTTTGTAAATACAAGGAGTTGGTCGATTGTCATGACTACTTTCTAATGTTAGTAAAAAAAAAATAGATAAAATAAAATTCACTAATGATTGTTATGCCATGTATGATTTTTATCATATTCGATATTTGAGTATGAGTTAAGTTGGTTTATCTTTGCTCCAATAAGTTTCAAATTAATATAAATGTCAAATTCGATAATTATAGTAGTTTTTTGGTAAGAGATAATTAAGTAATTGATCCAACTCAGAATCCTTCAATGAGATTTATAATATAAATAAAAACTTATGTTTCAACATCGATTGTTTTCCATGGTCAATTATATGTTGTCATTTCCATAGTTATTTTGAAGAATGAGTTAAAATATTGCTAATCTATGTTAATGAAGAAGATACCAAAGTAACTTCAAATGTGATGTATAAATAAGTTTTTTAAATGTATAAACATCTATATATATAATTCTTAGAGAGTATGACCACAAACCGTTTTCATAGTGGCATGCATGACAATTTATGGATTACCAACTTATGTTGATAGATGCGATATGATCCATTGTAATCTTTTCGAAATGTATAAACACATCTTTAACTATCTTATATTTACATCACTTTTATTATTATTATTATTATTTTGTTGTTGTTGATGTTATTATTATAATTTTTATAATACTTATTGTTTCAATTTATACGAATGATTTTTCAACGTTATAATATAAAATACAGCATAACACCCGTGCATCGCACGGGTGTGGGAATAGCATGAAAAATAAATCTATAAATTTTAATGAGTAGGACTGCAAAAGAGAAACTCCGAAAATAGTTGGATGGTCTCTCCCAACCCCCCTCAATTCTTTTCTACCCCCCAAAAATCCAAGTTTGCCCCTTGCGGTTTGAAACATTTTTGCCAAAATACTTCGGTTAGTATTCACCGAAGTCAAATATTAGACCATTTCGGTAACTGCAAACCGAACATTAGCGTTTTCGGTACACAAAAAACGAACGTCAGCTTGTTCGGTATCTGCGAACCGAAATGTCCTAGATTTCGGTACGTTGGTCGCTGGAATTAGGCCATTTTCGGTAGAAGTTTACTGAAATAATTGTTTCGGTACCTGCGAACCGAAATGTCCCAGATTTCGGTAAGTGGTTACCGAAATTTATCAGCATGTCAGCTTATTTCGGTTCGTATAAATCGCAGTACCCCCAGGGGCAAAAACAGAAATTCAGGGGGTAGAAAAGAATTGAGGGGGGGTGGGAGAGAAACCATCAAATAGTTGGGTCTTTTCAGCCCCATTCCGGCCATTTGGGTTAGATCGGGTTATTTCATTTTAGGAGCCGACTCGCTGTCAATATTTACATGTGATTTTTGAAAATTTGTATTCCTAAAAGAATTTAATTTACATGCACCGTCGGTGTAAATTTATTTTGTACATGCGTCCAATAATATACCGACACATCATGTATGGTAATTAAAAACACATGATGTGTCACATTCATTAAATGATGTGGCAACGCGTTATTGAATGTATGTGTAAAAGAAATTACACTGACGGTGCACAACAATTAAACTCATCCCCTTAAAAGATTTTGACACTACATCTCCATCTGAAGTCTAAACCTTTAAAAAATTGAAAATGCATTTGTGAAGTTACAATGTATTTGTGAAGGCATCCAAGCAAGTTGAGCATTATGATATTATCTTTGCCCACAAATAAATGTTGATTCTTTTTTCAACAAGACAAATCATTCAAACACATTAGTGGTATCATGCAGAAGCTTAAAAGAATTAGCAATAATATGAATATAGTAAGTCCATCAATATAATTTGTCCCGTAAAGGTAACTCAGTTGATAGCTACCAGAATAAATTATTGGAGGGTCCGAAATTCGAATTCTGAATTCCTCACCTCTCCATATTTATAATGTGTGAGTCTAGTCACTAGACTATATCGTATATTGGACAAAAAAAAATTCCATCAATATAATTAATTTCACATGCAATACATGTTTAAAAAATCTCAAAATGGTAACTTACTTAATTTAAACAAAAGTAGTTGACAATATCAAAGAAAAAAAAAACAGTAGTTGCCTGTTAATTAGTAAACAAATCTCTCTCTAAGAAATTCAATAGTATTTCCTTCAAGTTTGTTGCCATGAATAAAGTTAACATTAGAAAGAACACCAACAAATTTATTAAGGAATATGCAAGCGCATGCATTGACACATATCATAATTTTCATATCAAACTTAGAAGAATTAAACATCATGCTCATGCATGCTTCATAGTTTCAACACTCAAATTAGGCTTATGAATAATCGATGTGGAACTAACCACTCACACAACAGACTAAAATTATCTAGTAGTGGGGAAAAGCAACCATTTTTTTTAACAGCAAGGAAACCATGCTTATTAGTTTTTTTGTTTTTTTTTAAAACAGCAAAATATATTAAGAGACTCAAAAACTATGTACAAGAAAGCTAGCTAAGATCAACTAGTTAAAGCTTAACTAATTAGCTATAGAGCATGATTAGTAATAGTATGTATGAAATGGTTATAGGTTCTATTTGATTACATATATAGTTAGAGAAAGATTTGATATGAGAATGCAAGACATCCTCACATTCTTGATATTATTATTAGATTAGATAGAACAAAGTCATATATAGACTCATAGTTATTCTCTCTAGTACTCTATACCTCCATTTATTACCTTTGTCTTTTGCAACCATTCCTTCCTTCTCCATCCACTCATAATGCTCTTTCTGTTTACCCTCCTACCTCTCTTCTACTAGCTATCACCTTTTTCCACTAACTTATATCACCTTTCACATCTCTCTCTCACTATCACTCCTCTTAATTCCCCCTCTTCTAATTAGGGTTTCTTCTTAGAGGTGATTCTCCTCACCTTAGACTACTTTCTCTTGTGAGAGGAAAAAGAGGATCAACTTCTCAAGGATCTCCATCTAGGGATATAAAAGGTACTTCACTTTTAATTAATTAGTTTTATTTGATCAAAGAAAATTACATCACAAACAGGTAAAATCATATTCATATACATATATATGTGCCATCCTTTCTTTTTCTCTATTTTTGTTTCTTTCATATAAAGTATAGTAGCTGATTAATACACTTGTTACACAACAAAAATGAAATGCTTTTTGTAGGGCTTTTCCATTTTTAAGCTGTGTTGTAGACAATGAACTATAATTAGCCAGATCCTTGACTCAAAACTGATTAAATTTCAGAGGGTAATTATTATAGCTTGGTACTTTTGATCATGCAGCTGAATTTTACCAGCAGAGGAAAGGAAAATTGTTCTTATATATGTGTACGGCAGTGTATATGTTTCCTAATATGGAATTAATTAATGAGAATGAACATGAAATAATCCCTTAATTAAGCTTGAGGACAAATTCAGATCAAGACTTTGCAAACACTTCAATGTCATGTTTGACATTTGAAACTAAGAATTCTTTTGCTGATTTGTTCTAGCTAATGAATCCAAAATGATAATAAAGAGCAAGGGAAAAGAAAGAAAAAAATTATATATTTTTTAAGAAAATCAAAAAAGGTAAAAATAGTATTACAAAATATTCCTCAAATTTATGCCAGCATAATCTTAGTATGTTTAAGATTAAGTCCTTAAGAATGTTTATCATGTGATTGATGATTGATGGTAGTTTAATTATCAATACATGTGTTATTTTTCCTAAAAAATAAGATAGTTGTATTATTTTATCGATATACAGCAGACACTGTATGTAAAATTGTATCTGTTTTAACCCATTTGAGTTGGTCTGGTGGTATTGGCTTGAAACTTGGGAGTGTACTCCTTCTTAAGATTTTATGTTCGATTTTCTCTGATGCAAATTTGGATGAGCTAATTTAACTTCTTCAGAAATATTCCTCAAATATTATATCCGTTTAACTTTTTATTTTTTACAACTTAAGCATTTTTTTTTTTAAAAAAAAAAGGACACCTTGAGTATTTGACACCAAATATTTTTATGTAAAAATCTATATATTTTTCAACCCCTAAGTATATACTTGTGATGTGACAATCATATATCAAAGAAAAGTAGATAGTACAGTAAATACTAAATACTAGTATAATGTAGAAAAGAGTATTGAGTGGAGAAGGAAAGGATGGTGAGCTGGATGAAGTTGCCTCCTTCTTCATCCAAATACACTTGTGATGTGACAATCATATTGCTGCAATTGAACTAGCATTAGATCTGATTTGTAAAGAACTTAGCATAGATTAGTAGTTTTTTTCTTAATGGCAAATATATATAATACATAAAAACGCAGAGAAAGTTTAGTTCAGAAAACTAGAGGTATCAGAAGTACACTCTACCAGAATTTAGCATACATGTGTAGTTTAAATCTTAATTATGCAATATATTATTTGTAACTTGCAGGGAATTAATATAAATCAATAAAAATGGCATCATCATCATCATCCAGCTCTTATAATTCACCATGTGCTGCCTGCAAATTCTTGAGGAGAAAATGCATGCCAGGATGCATCTTTGCACCTTACTTTCCACCAGAAGAGCCTCAAAAATTTGCAAATGTTCACAAAATATTTGGTGCTAGCAATGTCACAAAGCTTCTCAACGAACTCCTCCCTCAACAAAGAGAAGATGCAGTGAACTCACTTGCTTATGAAGCAGAAGCAAGAGTGAGGGACCCAGTTTATGGCTGTGTAGGTGCTATATCTTTCCTCCAAAAACAAGTTCAGAAGCTTCAAAAGGAACTTGATGCTGCTAACACTGATCTTCTTCGCTATTCCCTTACCGATCATATCCCTGCTGCGCCAACGTCTCTTTCTATGCCTCCAGGAGTTGTATCAGTTCAACAAATGCCACAAAGATCACAGTTAAGTGCAAGAGATGAAGGAGGTGGTTTTTTTGGACAATCTCCTAATATTGCTAATTATTCTTTTCCATATTCTCTTCCTTGGACTGATACATCCTCTGAGGATATGAGTGAGGGTGGAGGAGGAGGAGGAGGAGGAAACCTTTTGTGAGTTGAGTTTAGTAATGTATAAGTATAATAACCCATCTAGGGTTTATACTTTTTGAGACATGGCCTGCAATATTCTTATGGTGTGATGATATTATATATGCCTCTATTATGGACTTTGGCTATAAATATGTAGCCTTGATTATTGGACTCTTTTATCTTGGTGATTGAAGAGGTATTTGTTTCTTTAAATTAAATAAAGTTTATTTATTTGTTAGTTGATAAAGATTCAACTCAGATCTCACAAAGTTTGAGTTTAGATTTGATTGCAGATGTAAAATTTTGTTGGTGAGTATTATATAATTGGTTTTGTAAGCATTTGCTGAATTTTTTGGATTTTTTCCATCGTTGTGAAGTCTTAAAATCCAACTTGTTGAAACTTCAATTATATTATATTAAAAATAGTTTATTTATTGGCTTTTCTTTTCTAGATTAGGGTTTAAGTAATATATATAATAAATGGTGGTGGCCATGAATAAAATAGTAGAACATGCATACTACTAATAATGTATGGCTACTTTTCTTTTCAAAGGTGAATAAAATAGTAGAACATACATACATATAAGTCCCTAATATAAGTCCCTAGCTCGCAGTCCGCCTCCAAAATGTCAACACCAATGCGAAAAAGGTCAACCAAATACAAAAAAATCCTGCAAATTTCAACTGATTTTAAAACCTTCGAATACTCAAAAGATAATGTACGACTACTGGTGAGACATCTTATTGTGATATATTCAAAGTGATAACTATATGCATGTAATAATACTATAACATTAGTAATATAATATAACATTACTCATTACTAGCTCATCAAAAAAATATAACGTTACTTTACTTCATTGTAAAGCCTGACCCTATGGTTAGGGCTAAGCTATATGTTCCTACCTCTTTTTCTTTTTTGTGGACCACCACCCTTTTACTTTCATTTTGTCTTTTAACTCTAGTTGTCCTTAATTAGATGATTTTAAACAAACACTAACCTCATAGCATGCTTTTTTAGTGGTTAATTAGTTGTTGCTATAAGTACCCTTTTATTCCCGGTGTTTGGTTTGAGGGCTAGTCGGTCTTTAGTGCTCCTCTTGATATAATTCGTTTCTGATTTTCTTGTTCGATCGTCAGGTAGATGAGGGATTTGGGTTCCCTATTGTAGGGAATGTCACAATTCCACGCCGTAATACATAATAGTCGTTGATTTGAGATCAAACAGTTTAGATTAAATATTTAAAAGTTAATCTTGACTGTCAATTATGATCGGACGGGCGAAAACCGTTCTTGCGTGACATAGTTCAGCATATATGTTTTCATAGATGAGTAGTCTTTTTTGAAATTTTCTTTATGCTTTTTGGATACTTTCTCTTGTACTTTGTTTTTTACTATACTTATTTGTATAATACTATTTTTTTTATGGGTGGGCATCAGTTCGATTCGGTTTCGGGCTCAAAACCCAGAACCGGTTGGACCAAGGTTGACATATATAAACCCAATATCGAACCAATTACTTACTCGGTTTGGTCGGTTTTCGATTTTTGGGTTGACTCGGTTTCGGTTCGATTCAACGATTTTGACCCGAATAAAAATATTGTTGTTTTTTTAGTTCCTGAGTAAAAATATTTTGGCAAATTCATAACAAAATTATATATTTATGATTATTGTGAATATCATATTAAAAAATGATATTCATAGTTTGAGCCAGAATAGAATTTGAGATGATGAAAATGCATATTTCGGCCAAGTGTAAGCAATAATAATATAATATTATAAATATAGTAACAATTTTGGTTCGAGTTCGGTTTCATTTGGGCCCAAACCTTACAATCGCAATCCGTTCGTTTGAATCATTAATATCCACGGTTAACGAATGTTCAACCCGCGGGTCCGTAAAAACGACCCAAATATACCTTTTCGGTTTGGGCCGATCGGTTAAAGATGGGTTGGATCGGTTTTGCCCAGCCCTTCTCATTAGAAAACACAATTTGAATTTTATGTAATAAAGCTTAATTTGTCTTATGACCTCAATAATGTCAGTGTCACAGTTACCGACAGAAAGACAGATATTAAGCTGCAGTTCAGCTATTATCATGTGTAGAGTTATATGAACTTTTTTCATGTAAAAAATGTCTGTGTTAAATCCTTATCATAATCCAAAAAAAAAAAACATGGTTATTGCATTCTTAGATTTTTTTTTCTTCTGAAAGCTACATATAGGAACATTTACATTGGGTTTAGTGTTGGATCATTAACTACTCAATTAACAGAAAAAACGAGGAGTGCATGTCTGAATTCATGTTGATTTTTGCTGCAAAGAAATCCAAACTTGTTTGAGTTGTAGCTATCATAATGTACAGAGAAAATATGGAAAAGTCTTTAACATTATCTTGTGGTGAGAATACTGAGGCTGATCTTCATCCCCACATTTCTTTCTAAAATCAATAAATAAATATCTCTGATCAAATAGTGAGCCACTGCTCTCTATCCTTGTTGGTTTCCCCAATCAACACATAATTAAAATAGTAGTAGCAGTAGACATTAGACAGTAGTTCATCCTTAGGGTTTTCATTCTTCTCTCTCTAGCTAGCCTTCAAAACTGTCATTATCGGTGTTAAAAAGTATCACATCGGTTGCAAGATGACTTGAATATGTCTATATATGTGAGGGCAATTCTCACCTTAAAAGCCGATTTGTAAGATTGTGTTAGGCCCAATTTCCGATTCTAAGAATCGGATTTGAATTTCGTGCAGTAACTCTGAATCATATGTTCTCATATCAACAGTCGAGATTGTATACTGCCTTTAACCCGTGATTTTTCCAACTACAAAGAGTCCAGATCCGAAATTGTCAATTTTAAGAATCGGATTTGAATTTGGTGCAGTAACTGTGTCACAAAAATTTTAATATCTAGTTATCAACTGTTCAATTTTAAATCAATGACCATAATCATTGAAAATTGAGTTCGATATTGTTTAATTTGAATCATCTATTCTTATATCAACAATCGAGATTGTATACTGCTTTTAATCTGTGATTTTTCCAACAGCAGCGAGTCCGGCCAAATCCGAAATTGTCATGCATAATCAACTACCAATCTCTCACCTTCAGAGAATACAGTGAAAACAGTATGACCCTCTCACCCAAGGGACAAGACTGTAGCTAGCTACATTGACAACCACTTTATTTTTTGTTAAAACATTGACAACAACTTGCATGCATATACAAGAATGATTGTGAAGTGAAACATCAATTATTTTATCCAGGTAATCATATAATAAACATAAAAAATGTGGTGATTTTTTTTTGATAAATAAAATTGAATTATAAGAACTACAAGGTATACTCAACCCTTACAATTCGAAAATCGCCATTAGATGCTATCAAGGCAAGCTATGGGATTAATATACAAATGTGGTGTGGTTTAATTATTTAGGCAAATAGAACTGGAAAACCTTATTAGCCTTTCTACGTTATTGAATTGACTTTTTATTTTTTGGTATTTGGGACAAATATGTTGGCAGTAAACAGGTGAAATTCTAAACAAATCCTTATGAGGTCAGACTTCAGAGTACCATGCAAGTTGAACTATTTAAATCATTTCTTATAATCATAGAAAAAATAGGGATAGGGTTAGGGTTTTTTTCCATGATCAGTTCCCTGAAGAAAAGTAACGGTGAAATGAAGCCTTTCCTTTTTGAAAAGAAAATACAGGCCCCACACTTTATTATCAAATCATCAAGTTAAAGTTTTTTTTTTTTTTTTTTTACAAAATCATAAAGTTTAAACCTTACTAGTGCCAATGGTTCTTCTCCGTAGATGTGTATGGTTTTCGCCATAGAGGTTCGACGTCCGGCTTGTTCATGCTCTAGCGAAAAGTGGTCGCTCTGTACTTCATTTTTCTTCTTTCCAGTGATGGTGTGTGGACTGTTGGCGAAGGTGGTGGTTCTGTACTCCTTTCTGTTACTTAATGTGACAAATGTGAGATGGAGGTGATGATGGGTATGGTGGTTGTGACGGATCTGAGATGGGGTGGCAGTGGTGGCTGCGACAGATCTGAGAAGGGGTGGTGGTGGCGGTTGCAACGGATCTGAGATAGAGGTTGTGCGGGGTGTGGTGGTGAGGTGCTGACGTGGTTGTTGGATCTGACGCCGCTGATGTGTTGTTGATGTCGTGTGTGACTGGTTTTCTTCGATACGGAATTCTCTGACCGCTTACAAATATGTTGAGATTTGCAGGATTATTTTTTGAATTCCAAATCTACTGAAATTTGCATATTTTTTTGTATGGGTGGTTTGCTTAATGAGCTGTTTTTAGCTTTTGCGGATTCCAGTTGTGGTTCATTTGTATTTTCTTGCCTTCTTTATTGAATATATTTTCTTGCCATTTTTTGACCTACCAATCATCAAGAAATTAAATTTTTTGACCTGTCAAGTTACTTGAAATCAGTAATAATTGACTTTGAATTAATACATTTACAAAGGTAATAATTAACTTTGAATTAAGACACGCACAAAGTTGATAATAAACCTTCAAGTGGTGCATGGTGCACAAGTCATGAAAAACATTATAACGAATACAAATTTTATAAAATTTATCGTTGGATATAATTTTTTTAAGGTTATGCTAAACAGTGCCCTCGAGGCACTTGTTAAGCATACCAAAAAAGGAAATAAAAATAAAATAAATATTGAAAAGACAACTTTTGATACTTTTGAGGTATTGAATGCACGTATTTTGAGGCAGAATTTCTATTTTTAAATGGTTAACCAGTGCCCCGGGGGCACTATTTAGCATTTTCCATTTTTTTTAAAGAAATTGAAAATAATTTGATATGTTATTAAGAGTCATCAAAATTAACGGTTTGTAGGTCACTTGAAACTCAAACAAACATATTATCCTCCCGATCAAAACACAGCGAATCCTAATTAACCATCTAAAAATAGAGTACCCTCTTGGGTCACGAGAGGGCAGTCGGGGATCATCCACATTAGACTTTAAGAACATCCATACAAGTGGGTTGGACACCAAAATTTTAGCCAAAACTTTAAGGCATTATGTTTATGCTCCTTTCACTTATAAAGTGTTCAACATCTACTTTTCTAAATAATGTGAGACTTAAATAATCTCACACTTGCCACAACACACCCTTCGCCTAAAGAAATTTTGACGTGATGGAATCCTATTATAAAGTAATGGCCAGGAGAAGTCACAGTTCACAGAGAAAGTCGTCTATAGGCACAAACCCAAATAATATTTGTTAGGCACATTCATAAGAAACAAAAAATATAAAGAAAAAATGGTTAAAGTGATATAAATTAATGTGAGAATTTTATTTTATTTTTAATTTTTTTGATTTGTGTGTGACTAAATCTTGTCGCCATGCAAGTGTATCTCCGGCTCACATTGTTGTTGGGTCATATGGCTAAGATCATCCACATTCTCTGATACCATACTCTATATTAGGTTTAAGAGCAACTATATAAATGAGTTGACCACCGTATCTTTTATCAAAAAATACATTAAATTTATATGTCATCTTATTTATAAAATGTTCCATCTTCATTTTTTTCCAACAAAGTAGAACTTATTTCACTTACATTTACCACAAACACTCATTTTATAAAAAGTCAGAATCGCCTCTTCCATTCCACAATACACACAAAAGAATATGGATACAAAAGGGCCTAGCAGAAGCAAAACCCTGTTGATAGTCACGTCCATAATAATTAACACCTCCAATTCATCAACCTAATTGTAACTTTGTTTCTCACTCTCTTATGTGTCCCCAAACCCCTGACACTCAAGATCACCAAAATCCTTCATCCACTTTTTCTTTCTTAGAATTTTATGTAAGCAAAATCTATTCTCTAACAACTTGATTTTCCAAACAAACAATATATCCCCATTAATTGGTTTACTGTTTAATTTGATTGAATTACTATTATTTGGTATAAATAAAGGGTGGGATGGGATTGTATATAGTATAATTAAATGTCAGGGAAAAAGTGAGTATGGCATTCTGAACTTGTTGTTTGTGTGAATGAATGCAATTTTGAGAATCCATCAAACACATCAATCTTGTTCACCTACTCAGCAGCAGTAGTAAGACGTAGAAAAGAAGCAAAGAGCAGGTAAAATATTGGCAGGGGCAGGGTAAGGTAAGGTTAGGTTATAAGAAAAGTACAACAAGCCATGTGATTATGAGGACAGAAGAGAGGGGTCCTATGTTTATATCTCAACAAATTCTTTATGTCCTCGTGGACCTATCAACACCCAACAATGGGTCCTCCACCTGCAGGGACTTAGAGCTTTCGCGTTATAGACAGTTACACACTCTCGCATTATAATATAGATTTGATACATTACTTATTTATAATTTTTCTTCGTTACTATATATTAATCTCTTTGGTTTCCAGAAGAAAGTTGATCTGAATTCTTCCAAAAGATTCGTCTTCGGAAGAGCTTATTAATCATTTGAGTATAAGTCAAATGAATTATAATTTACTTATATCTTGTGTCATTCCTTACATTAATTATTGTATATGATGAAGAGAAAACAAAGTAGTCTCTATTGTTTTGACAGTATTTACTATTTACAGACAAGTATACGTGCACATGTGATATGTCAATTTCAATTGTGTGTACCAAAAATATTCCAGATTCTGAAAAAGCTTCAATGTTTCTGCTAATCAAATTCATCATGCAGGTAACCTTAATAAGTCTTGATAACAACTTATCACTCCTGTGTTTTATCTCTTTTGCCATACCTTCATTCACTTTTCTTGTCCCCTCACTTCTTTTCAAGTCAAAATATGTAGCCATGTTAATTAGTGATTTAAGTATTAATAATAAAAAAATTAATTAGTGTGTGGTGAATATTCTGTTAGCTCACCGTACAGAATTTTCAGATCTTCTCCAAAGTTTGGAGGAGTTTGATTACAGCAATGGTCATTGTCACCCTATGAATCCATCCCTAACTATATAAAAGTTATTTTCATGTTATTGATTTTTTATAAAAACTTTGTAAGGCAAAAGATATTTATGGTTACCTAGAGCCGTCAAAAATGGGCCGGGCTGATGGACCGGCTCATAAGCCCATGGGCTTGAACGGATCAGGCCTCAAAAAACCTAGCCCAAATGAAAACCGGACATTTTTGGCCCAAGCCCATATAGCCTAAATAAAAATTGGTGTGGGTCGGGCTAGCCCATTGGGCTTCGGGTCGGCCCATTAACGAAATATTTATGTCATTTTTGTAAAAATAATATCAATTAAAACATAAAAAATTATCATCTAATTGAAAATTTATTATAAAAAATATAGTTAAATGTGTAAACATAATAAAAAATGTCATATTTACCTAAAACTCTTTAAAAACTTAAGTTTATAATTTATTAATTTGATTTTATTTCTTTTATAAGAATCAAATTTGAGTTTAATTGATATTAATTTAGTGCTGATGTAAAAATTATTTACACTTGCATACAATTATATCTCAATAAAATTGATAATTATGAGGAACTAATACATCAAAGTCATGTAAAAAGAAAATTAAATAAAATGAAATCGGCCGGGCCAGACCCATTAGCCCACATGGCCCATACAGGATGGGTCGGGCTCATAAATGTGTAGCCTAACAATAACTGGGTCAGGTCAGGCTAACCATATATTATCTGACCCATTGGGCCGGGTTCAGGCCAGCCCATTTAACAGCTCTACCTAAAACATTACGGTATATATATATATATATATATTTGAAAGGTTTTCATGTGAATGCTTTTTTTTTTCCTGAAATAAAACTAAATTAAATTATAGGGGTAAAACAAAAATTGTCAGGATATACATATACGGCCATATACTGCTGATTCCCTTGGGCCGGGACATGTTTGGCTGCAAACTTTGGTGGAGTGAGAAATTTCATGTTCATTTTTAAGTTCCGGCCTAAGGGCTTCTATGTTTCTTGTGAGAATTTTAGGTTTACATACACATAAAATCATTTGTGGTAAACTTTTGTAACGAGCTTAATTATTAACTAGAACGAAGTTAGCAATTTGAACTTAAAAGGTTTGAAAATTCACAGACTCCTCCTTATTTTCTACCTCCCCTCCCACCTAAGTTGCCGAAGTATAGACTCGTGTGAGATCGAAGTAACATGTCGTCCATTTGCTTTATTTTGGTCTTGACGTCTTTTGAAAAACATATATAGATATATTGTTTGCACTAGAACATTGATGATAGACCCACTAAAAACATCTTAACTACTAGGTATTGACATCTTAATGTGTTGTGATCATCACGACATTGATCGATCTTTATGCTTCCCCACAGTGGAGGGGCACTCCCCGTGCAGGGCCAATTTTAGTGCCGGTTGGAGATTCGGTTCTAGATGGATATCTTAAAAGAGGGCTTTCACCTCACCCAACATCCCTTCCTTTGTGGGAAATACTATACACACACCCACAATTTGTAGTTACACCTCATTTTTTTTTCTCTCCTTTGGCTGTGGTGTAAGGATGATGTTTGCTTGCGGTACATATTTTCTTTCACCTATATTTTTCTTAAATTATAGATTGCAAATACAATAAAAATTCTTCCTCCTAATTGTACTCTAATCAATGTTCATCTTTTATTATCTTCTTTTTTCTTCCATTTCTTTTCCATACCCAAATTGGTACATTAACTAATTCATCAAGAGCTTGTGTGAACAAGAAGAAGATCATTCTTATTAGCCAATTGAAAGGGATTGCTCGACTTGTAATCTATGTTATCCATAATCTAGTGAACGGTAGAAATTAAACTCCTCTCCATCATCGTCCTCCCTTTCCTAATTCCTAAAATAACGCCACTAATTGGATTCATAAGTACTCTATCCAATTTTAAAAATAAGAAAAAATCGAGTCAACAAAATCAATGTACTTATTTTAATAAATCATTTTTTATTGATCCTATCGACTCTAATACATTATGATCGGAGGTAATATTGAACTCGCGTTTGGTTTGGTGACATGTTCATGTGGCACAAATCCCCCAATCCTAAATTCTATCTCAAAATTTGAAGGCAACACAATTTGGACACCACCAATCAAAATGAGTAGCCCAGTGGAAATATGTGGCAATTTGGGCAAAAAAGAAAGTAACATAATCAATCCAAAAAAACTCCCATAAGATATGCTCTAACCACACTACTTAGTATTAAGTTTAAGGTATTTCTGTAAATTTGTTGATCCATCTAATTTTAACATGGATTGGATGAGAAACATGCATAGTTCAAATTCAAATTTACAATGGTACGAGAACCGAATTACAGATTGCAATGTAGGAATTGGATCTAGGTCCACGTTAGACTTGAGAGTTGGTGTTGAAGTTGTTTGAGTCCCACATTATTCAAATTCATGTGCTTAACTGTATAAATGTGTTTAAATACTCTCATTTTTTTAGTTAGCTTTTGGGATGAAATTCAAGTTCATTTAACACAAAGCTGAGTAAGGAAAACATGCAACACAATATTGTTTTGAACCCTTCATCTTGTATATGTGAATATTTAATATCTACTGTCATTTTTCATCTATAAAAATGCAGACAACACACAATACACTCCACCAAATGATGACAAAGACACTATCTTTGAATATGCACCGTTAGAACAACCAGCACAGTGATCACAGTAAAATTGAAACACATTTCCACACAATCAAACGACATCTACCACTTCACATGCAACAATCACACTCTTCCTTAACAAGTGTTCACCCCCCATATCCACGTGTCACCCCTCCCCTTCTCCATACCTAAATTAAATTCTCCACATCTCTTACTACTATGTCACAAAACAAAACAAAACAACCTTAGTAGTGAAAAACTAAGCTAAGAATCTTAACACATTATATCAATGGCTGAACCTCAGAGAGATGATGACTACTACTACGGTTACCAGCAGCAACCAATATCATACACCACCCAAACTCAAACAAGAACAAGAAAAGGAATTAAGTTTAACCCTTCAACTTCACAAATTATAGTACTCGCCACTCTTGTTCCTTTTGGAGCTACTCTTCTCATCCTGGCCGGTCTAACACTCACTGCCACTGTCATTGGCCTCGCCATCACCACTCCTCTGTTTATTTTTTTCAGTCCGGTGTTGTTTGCGGCCGCAGTTGTCATTGGTTTCGCCATTGCCGGATTTTTGACATCCGGTGCGTTTAGTATTACTTCACTCTCTTCGTTTGCTTGGGTTGCTTCTTATCTCCGTCGCACACGGTTTTTTGATCAGCTTAAAATTAAGCATAATCAAAAGCTCGGTCGTTTAGAAGTTGATGATAATCTGGGCCAGCAGGCCCAAATTAATATTAATCAGGCCCAGATAATTGAGGATGTGAGTAACCGTGTTGAAAGTAAAGCCCAATATAAGGTTCAGGAGGCCCAGAGTGATCAACGTCCAGTAGGAAAAACCCGAAAAGAAACAGTGAAATCGTCGTGAATTAGGTTGAGGCCCAAGTTTAATTTTCTGTGTTTTCTATGTAGTAGTACTTTTTTTTTTCTTTCTGAAGCATGTTTTCCTCTTAGTGGTGAGTAATAATTTAAAAGAAATTGTACTAGTATGTTGTATGATTATTAGGGGTTTAAATGTGTGGTACATTGTAAAATTAGTTTTTGTGTTGTGCATCTATCAATAAATTCCAAGCCAGGTTGTTGGTTGGATATTCCAAATTGATTTCAAATTCAATGCTTCATCTTTGTTTTATGAAAGTTAAAGTTGACTAAATGAGCTTAATCAATGCATGACAAATAAATGGTTAGATTTAGTTTTCAAAGATAAATCATCTAGCATTATCAAAAAAAAGATAAATCATCTATTTTATTTATGCATGGATGAGCATAATTATATCCGAACTATCATTATTAATATTTAAGTATTATTCATAAATACAATGTCAGTAACAAATTTCCATTTTCACTGCTGTTGTTTGGTTTGTATTGTAGATAGCCTATCTATTAAATGCATAAAATTATCATTTGTATCCAGCATGCTAATTCTTACATATTTTGAGCTAGCCCCAAATTGTTTACCACCTCTAGTCAAAATTTTGTGTCCACGAAGGAAACTTTCACAGTCCTCTATATCCCCTTCACACTTCAACCATGCAAATGCTGCAAGAAATTTAAAACATGTTCAAAAAATCATATCTAGACATGAAAATTTACTTGCATACATGCATTAAATGATTCGCTGCAGTAATAATATCACACAGTTACATGCTATAATCAAGCTCGGTCATGACTTAGATTACACAGTAACTGTGTGATGTAGTTAATGTAAACGCGATTATTTACCTGGTTGAGTTTCCGACTCTTGATTGAGAAAGGTGCAAAACGCAGAAGAAAATTTGGGCAAACTGAATAAATCACCACTATCAACCGCTTCTCTTAGTAGCTTCCACCTTTGCTCCATCATCCTGTAGCTGTACTTGAAAAAGGATTCTACTCCATTTTCGGATTTTTCTTCTTCGCAGTCAGAAACGGTTTTCAAAACCTTGGCAGCTCTAAGTTGAGAATCCTTGGAGACACCAATCGTATTTAGCTCTATGAATTTTGTCATTTTCTTTGCTACCTCGCGGTCTTTAACAAGAGCCCACCTACATGTGAAAATCATATATGTGATCTAGAGTGTAGCTTTTGTAAAATTACCGTGTTGCCAAACATGCAATGATTTTTCTATAAAATATTTTGCATGATTTCCAATCATGTATCATTCTTTGAACTTGGTATTTGAAATTTTGAATGACAAACCAAATTATTGAAATTGAGTAAAGTTATATATTGGACTTTGTGTATATTTGAATAGACGGTGAGTTTGTACAATATGCATGATTGTAGAAAACGCTAAATTTTGAGACTTAAGCAAAATCATAATGCCACCTCAATTTTATCATATTCACTGTTAATCCAAACATGCACTCAGTGGTATAACTCATGATTAATTTTCTTTGGGTGAACACAGAGTTATCCTCATGTAGGAACTGAAAATCGCTAATATTTCTATATAATGAGATTTATTTAAGGGATTAACGTCTCTCAGCAGATTCAATTCCGAAATGACTAATATTTCTATATAATTTTCTTATGCTATTTTAACCTATTAACTTTGATCTTAACTTATAAAAGAAATTAACGTAGTATTATGAGCATACCCTATGCGCATTCCAGCGTGACCAGTGCTTTTTGAGACAGTGAAAAGAGTAAGATCATAATCTGTAGCAGATGATATTGGAGTGTATTGTGGCCAGTAATAGGCAAGGTCATGAACCAATAGTCCTTGGTTTCGGTTCACTATTGATTTCCTTATATATCCATCAGGGTTATTTGGAGAAGTAACCAGCTCAATGTAAGGCTCATCTTTGTCAAAACTCTCTGCATCACCACCCCATTTGTAAAGTCCTGATTTCTGGTAATCTGTCATTGATGGATAGGACTGCAAGTAATTTGGCAATTCAATGTTAAAACCATCAATTGATCAAATAAAAAACAGGTAGCAAAATTCTATGAAGCACAAAAGCAGGTACCACTGAAACATTGACACTCACACTTCAACATACTCGACACCGATACTAATTTAAAAAAAAAGCAATGCATTGAATATAATCACATTTGTCGGACACTGACATGTGTCGTACACTGAACATACTTTCAATTTAAAGTGTCGGTAGTCGATGCTACAAGGACAAAATTTCATTTTATGTTGTTGAGAACACAGATTCTAGAGTTTGGCTACATCTTCCTAATGATTAACCTAATACTTAAGAAGGATTAAAAAAATTAAATATGATCTTCGTTCAATTTTTTAGAAAAATTGATTAGGAAAATCTAAATTATCCTCCCAAGTATCGTTACAGTCCCCGTGAGCATTGCTCAGTTGGTAGGAACATTGCATATAATATGTGCAGAGATAGGGGTTCAAACTCTAGTACACTCACTTATTCGCTTTAAAAATGTAAAATCCTAGCAACTAATTTTATTTTATTTTTTTTGTTTTCACCGCCAGTTTAATCTGGTTCGGCGGTCAGTTCTGGCATCAAATGATTTCAGCCCCCTCCCGATCGCAGTTGCGGGGGATCGAACCGCGGTCCTCCCTACCAAGTTCGGCGTCAATCACCACTGAACCAACTAACGATTGATTTCTAGCCACTAATTTAGTTGAAAAAAAAATCGTTATAAAAATCAGGGGTATAGGCTACCAAAAATGAGTAGTTTTAAATTGTGGTAATGATCAATCATCATAATAAATTGACAATCACCCCAACTATATTAATAAAAGATATTAAACACCTTTTATGTTGTTCTCCATATATTTATTTTTTTGTGCTAAAATTCAACAATATTTTAAATACACTTAAATTTGCCAGTGATGTTATTGCTGATTCCTTTCTGAAAAGTGAAGCAAGATAACCCTTTCTGCTTTTATTTTTTAATGAATAGAAATCATGACAATATAGTTTGGGTTCAAAATTATGGACAGTGGGAAAGCTAAACTTTATGATATTTTTCAACTGAGAACATGTGATCAGGTGCAGGCATGCGAGGGTATGATAAAGAAAGGAAGACATTGATGAAGACAGACAACTAGAAGAGCCAAAAAAGGAGGCAGATTCAGTACTCAACACATGCAAAAATTCTTTTAGAATTTGGATTGAGTCTAACTCGAGGACTACCAATTATTTATAAACATATTGTCAGGTCATTCAATGTGTGGCTGTCCACCACTTATGAATACACTTTCAAGTACATTTCGTATAAAATTTAGAACTCTTAACACACTTCCTCACACCTAAAACTAGACATTTTGAGCATGACTCGAGTGTTTTGATAGTGGATGGCGTAACAAATATAAACTTCAAATGTCATCTTAAAATTTGAGTCAGATCTAACTCAACTCTACGACACTAGGTGGCTACTTTAAAACCAAACAAGATAAACCCAATTTCCGGCAATGATAAACATATTTTAAAGTCATATTTCATTTATAGTAAACTCCTTTAAAACCAAACAAATTCCAAAATTCTCTCAAAAAATCAATTGCTTATAAACTTCCTAACTATTTAAACAATGAGATTTTTTTTTTAAAAAAGTTAAATCAGCTTACCCAAATTGGTATTAGAGAGAATCGAACCTGAGACCTTAAGGAAGAGCAAACTCCTAGGTCCCAAGCCAATACCACCAGACCAAAAGTGGGTTAACAATGAGCAATACTTTTTATGCACAACCACGTGTATATATATATAATACATACATTAAAAATATTAAATGCATGCTTCTAACTCATTTTTCTAGTACAGAAAATTTATAAAGCCCGAGCAAAATCACAATTTTAAACAAAAATCTCAGTTTTGCCCAACTAACCCCTAAAAATATCAGTTTTACCTTAAACTAATCCCTAAAATACCAAAATGTTTTACCACAGCCTGGGCAAGGGCCCGGGCTGGCCAGGCGGTGGATCCGCCACTGCTTGTCCGTAGACGAAATGACAACCATCACTTAAAACTTACACATACAACCACAAGACACTGAGTTCAAACTCGAGTTCAAACTCAAGTAAAAGTGTTCAATCTAACAAATTACTAATTGAGCTAGTTATTACGACCATGTTTTTTCCTTCTTTATGTTTGTTGGTCAAGTAATCTAGTGATTCGAACTCGAGCTCCTACACATATAGTACGATGTCCCTACCAACTGAGACAAGCTGACCGGGACACCATGCTTTTTCCTTTTATTCATCACATTTTATTTCTTTTGGTTAATGAGCACATGACATGAGTGGATTCCTAAATCAAAATATAGTACTACTTTTCAATTAAAAATGACATAAATATAACAATAATAGAGACAGAGAACAGTTGCATATTTTAGTAAACTAATAAATGAATGATCACATAAACATTATGGAATAATGACACATGATCAATCACTCACTTACCGAGTAATAAGGTACGGCAGAAACAACGCTGATAGGTTTATCAGAATCATGAGAAGAAAGAGCATAAAGAGCAGCAAGAATCAATTGAGAAGAACCTGTTCCAACAACAATGTGACGACCTTGTGTTACTGCATTTCCAACCACATTGTGTAACCTCACTACTTCCTTAGCAAATTCTGGTTCAAGAAACCAACATATGCTTGTTGGATCAGAAAAATAACTCATAGATTGCCATCCTGGTATTATTATTGTTGTCTTGTCTCCCATTTGTCGCCAAAATTGTTCGTACATTGTTGGATCACCACTGCATATAATTCATTAGTTTATATTATTAGCTTTCAAACATTATCTTATTAAATTCAATGTCAGAAACTGTACTAACTCCATTAATATAATTAATTATTTCAATCTAAATCTGTATTTAAAAATTAAATTTCATTTCCAGAAAAGAAACATATACATGCATGATCTGACAATGAATCTAACAAAATCACTGTGTGTCACTGTGATTTTGGCATGCAAAAACTGGTTCAACAAAATAATTTGTTGGTATAAGTCATTAGGTTTGGTCTAGTGGTAAGGGTTTAGGTAGTATGTTATAGATCCTGGGTTCGATCCTCAGCTCATTATAAACAAAAAAAAAAATTATAATTTTGTCAAACATTTCGCGGTCGAACTTTGGATTACCAAATCCCTTCTCGAAAGAGATTTTAGTAATCTAAAGTTCGGATGGAAGTTAAGTGAAATCAAGTCAAAAATTGTTCCTTTCAAAAATTAAATTCAGGTTCTTTCAACAATTCATTATTGAAAGAACTTATTAAGCACTTGAGTTCAATAAGTTGGTTAATGAAAAATCCTTAATTAGTCTTTGTTTGGCTGTAATTTTAAATTGCTTGAACTCTGAATTATTGCAACTCTTTTTTTCCTATGAGAGTAGGAGGGTTGAAAATAGAAGACGCATCATGTATAAAAGAAGTAGTAATTAACATCTTCACAATCATGCTCTAAAATTTATCATTTTGTAGTATTATTTTTAATAAAGTTTACATTATGGTTTTATATTATTTATGTAACGTGCTGTAGCTATTTAACTCCGTACTGTAAAGTGGGAAGAATAATATAATCTACCCATAATTAGATGTAGGGCATGATCTGAGATCAAAATTCTGAAACAAGATGGTGCTATCCTGAGCAATCTTCAGTAGGGTAGATTGCAAAAACAGTGAAATCACAGTGGGGCAGGTAAGAAAATGAAGGAAGAGTACTGAAGAACAGAAAATGATTGATCGATCATAAGAGAGGGAAACGTCACATAAGTGTTGAAGAGTCTGAAAGACCTCGAGAGTAACAACGATGCTCCAGGACTATAAGAAAGAGACGACACATTTCCACTCAAAAGATGTATATTTAATATTTTTCTCATTCATAATTGTAGATGTGAGATTTAACCACTCACGATCGAAACTTAACGATTCTATAATATGAAGGACCATATGGAGGAGTATTGAAGATTGAAACAATAGAAAGAAAATAAAAACCTAGAGAGTCCATATATATGAGCCAAAAAATAATTAGATAGGTAGATAGATAATGATCAATTAATGGGCTGAGCCATGCTATAAAGAGAGAGACAAAATACGTTAGACATGGACTTCCATTTATACAGGACCCCACCAAGTATATATGACCCATGTGGTAACAGGGAAATACTACAGATATTTTACAGCTAAAATTACATATGAATGAAAGGTAAACGGATAACAAAGTTGCACCGTTAACCTTTTTTGAATAGCAAAACCAATTCTCTTAAAAACAATATTCATAATTCTATGGGACATAACATTATTATTCATAACCTTTAATACCAAACAATATGATAATGATATTAAGTAACTTATTCTACTCCTAATAATTTAGAGGTACTTACCTAATAACCGATAAGAAGAAATCATATAAATAAATTTGCATGAAATATTTACAACTAACTTGTAACTATCTTTTATTTCATATATGCATATGACCTATTTTTATTAATCGTTAGATAAATATCTTCAAATTAAATTATAAAAGTAATGATATGATTGTATTTGAGAGAGGAGATTTATTGGGGCGGCCAAATATTTTAAGAAGATCTGTCTTCAAAACAAAATCCAAGGAGCACTTTCATTTAATTTGGTCATGGCAAAGCCTTCGAGATGATACTGTATACTATGCATCAGGCACATGGCCCCCAACTGGAATAGGTAATAGGTATTCTTCGAAAAATGCTACTACTACTACTACTAGTATTACTGTTGTTGCTTTGTACTATGCATTGTGCTCCTAAAACACATTGATTTTTAGTAGTTTGAGGCCTACACGACCCTTCAACCACATAATAATATTATATTATTGCTTAATTAGTCTATTGGTCCCTTAAAGAAATTTTAAATTTCATAATGGTTCCTTAAAGAAAAAAAATGTCTGAATTGGTCTCTTAAAGACGATTTATTTCTCACATTGGTCCTTTTCGTCATTTTTTTTTACAAAAAAATGTTAGTTTTAGTTGACTGAATTGTGGATGTCATTAAATGTAAGTGGTCCACCAAAAACCTTATTAATTTTTAAAATTTTAACCATTGGAATTTTTTGTTATATTTGGAGTTAAAATTTAACGGAAAGGACCAATATAACAAACATATATGTCTTTAAGAGACCAATCCCGACTTTTTTCTGTTTAAAGGACCATTGTGAAACCTAAAATGTCTTTAAGGGACCAATAAACTAATAAGCCTAATATTATTGGGTCTTGTTAATATTTGTCCTATATATCTTAATTAAGAAATACGCAGTATTTTATGTCGACAATGTGTGAATAATATATTTTTCGGTAAAATAAAAATGTCTTTGTTTTGACTAAAGTTGTATTTTTATAAATATATTTATTAGGAGAATGTTAACATGTGCATATATGGCACATGTTAAGGTAGTAAAAATAAAAATTATGCCTTAGAATTTGTGCATTTTAACTTTTCAAGCATTAAATGTCTTGTATCATTAAATGTTAAATTTCTATATTAAGATACTTTATCATGTGCCCTGTATGCACATGTTAACAAGACCCTTTTATTATCGTTTTCTAAATATAAGTCTCTTTAAATAAAATGTTGTTTTTAACCAACCTAACTAATACTATTTTTTTTTATGCTAGGATTTGAACGATAAACCTCTCATTAATAGAGGTGTATAACAGAAAAGTTTCAAGGTTGTTCCCGTCACTATTATATAAAATGTTTTTAAATATAAGTCTTATTTCAAAAAAAAAAATAGAAGAAATTAAATTACCCTACCCAAATTGGTACTGAGGAAATCAAATCTCAGACCTCGAGAAGAATAGACTTCCAAGTCCCAAATTGGCACCGGACCAACCCTAATGGGTTGTCTCATTTCAAATTATTAATACATTTTTTATTTTAGATCTTCCTAACATGTTTCTCTTTTTATTTTTATTCCCTTTTTCCCACATTGAGTAACTTATTTTTAATTGTGCCGTATAACTAATGCTATATTTAAATACACAAACACAACTCTCAAAGTAATATACTCCTGATATTTTTTATTTTTTTTGGTTGAAACGTACTCCTGGTATTTTACTTTATGTTTATAATAATGGTGGAAAACATATCAAGAATTAATAAGATTAATTAATTTAACAAAGGTGTAATAATGTATGTTGTCAACTTTATTGAATTTTTTAATCTATATATTTAAAAAGTTTAGGCTGCATTTATTTTAAAATAGATGAAATAATACTACCAATGTTAATAAACAAAGGTGTATTCCAGTTATATGTAGGGATCGGAGTTCGAACTCTGATCATCTCATTTATTCACCTTAAAGGTGTAATTTCTAACTACTAGACTAAAAAAATTGTCATTCATTAATGTATGAGAATAAGAGCTTAGTTATTTATCAATATCGGGTGTCAAAAAAATATATTTATCAATACCTTAAAATGGCATATAAAATGAAACAATATTTTTAAT
Organism: Trifolium pratense; assembly: GCF_020283565.1. Lineage (NCBI taxonomy): Eukaryota > Viridiplantae > Streptophyta > Magnoliopsida > Fabales > Fabaceae > Trifolium > Trifolium pratense. The sequence goes on from NC_060063.1 coordinate 52,065,220, forward strand.
TAGCTAAAATTACATATGTTGTGGGACAGCAAAAGTGTATATTAATAATTGCTTAACTTGTATTTTTAGAAAGAAAGAAAAAAAAAAGGAAAAACTCTTTTATAAATTTTTTTTTTTTTTTATCCCGTCACTTTCAACTCTTTTATAAATTCTTTAATCATAAGTCATAATTGTTACATACTATATATATTCATTTCGTTAAAGATATTCATTTAAGACTACTTCTATAAAATGCATATACTTTCTTTTATTTGTTATTTTTAAGTTATTTACATATAACAATAAAACCAATAAATTAATTTTTTTTGAAGAAGCAAACCAATAAATTAATTTTTTACAATATTCTTAACTATTTACTATTTTATTCTACTAATTTCTCTCTTTGAAAAAATTATATAAAAGTATTATTAAAAACTAATAATTAATATTGTATTAAATTTTAAAAACAATAAATAAAAACTTCTTCAAAAAATATTTTTTATACAAAATTGACAAGTAAATAAAAAATAAAAAACACATAAAAGAGTGTATATTATATAAATTTGAGGATTAAATTAACTAGTACTTATTTAAAATGCCTAATGTTTAAATAAAAAATAAGGTGAGAGAGACAATGACTTGTCCCTGTCTCTCCCAGAAACTAGAGCAGGAAGCAAAGCACAGAAACGAGCTACGTAAGCATTAAGCATTAGGCCCCCCTCCCTAGAAGCAGAAGAAATGGCAATTCTCTCCCTCCCAAAATATACAACAAACTGGAATAAACAACTTAATCATAAAATATACTAGTACTGTTCATATTAATTTAGTAGATTAAGTACAGTATGATTTTTAGTCCTAGAGAAACGTTTAATTAACATTCTTGGGAAAAAAAAATTGTTTTGCATATATTAAATAAATTCAAATAATTACTAATAGCTAGCATAACAAGAAATTTAATGGGGGAAAACCAAATGACATCTCTATTCCCTCCTACAATAAATTATGAATCATGCATTCAGACACACAGATACAACACTGATACTAATTATATGTGTCAGTATCGAACACCAACATATATTTGACACCGCTTTACGCCTAACTGGTTTGTAGACAATAAACAATTAGAGCTTATCATGTTAAAGAACAAAATGATTTTTATTTATTGTGGAAATTTTTTATTTTTTTTTTGGAGTTTATTGTGGAAGTTATTATAATCATAAATGAAAAATCATATGGAGAATTAAAACTTAAAAGCATCCTCAAACTCAATGATGTTTCAAAAAATAAAATAACCTCAATGCAGATGATATGATGAAGAGAAAAAGAATGAATAAATCTTAGCAACTTGCACTCACTGATCAAGATTGATTACTTTATCCATGATACCCGAACGATCTTTACGAGTAGAATTAGCAAAAGAAGTTATAGAGGATATAGCCAAACGTGATTTTCCAATAATCCGATTATACCCTTCCATTTTGTTGTTGTTGTTATTACTTCCTTGTTGATAATGATCACCCTCATACACCATTCTCAGAATTAAACTAACATTCAAAGCCAACGATAACACCAAAAAGTGCTTCAAAGAAACCATAGCTGGAAGATTCGCCATCATCTACAAAACAAAAACAGAACACTGAGAAAAAAACATCTAAAGTATACATATATATGTGTGAAGAAGTGAAACTGTGAAAGAGGGTAAAGTTAAAAGTTTAGTCAAAGTTTGAAACTTTTGAATTCAAAAAAACAGTGTGAAGAAATTAAATGCTTACCCTGAAATAAAAAAACAACTTTTTGTGATGAGTAGAGTTTATTTGTTTTGTTTGTGGCTGAAATTGTGAAACTAAAATGGTTGTTTTGGGCAATGAAAGAATATTCTAATACTTATTTATTATGTATGTTCAAAGATAACGTATTGGAGGATTATTAATTTGATCAGCAAGGTTGTCATGTTTCAGAAAACAATTTTGGTTGCAGATTTCTAAGGGAAAAAGGTTGGAAAAGGTAACTCTGAATTTGAGTCCATAAGGCTCAACCGGTTTTCAATGGATATAGTAGTAAGTGGCAGTGGACAAAGAAAATTTTATTTTAATCAAGAGCTTATTTTTAATGTTTAATTAATGTTGAGTCATAAAGAAACGAATTTATGAGGTGATAATGAACTTTAGTTAAAGACAATTTGTTTAATAAATTAAAATACAAATTTCGAGAAAAATAATTATTGGTTAAATTTTATTGAGAAACCAAAATAAAAGATATGATGCAAAATAAAATTCTAGTGGAAAACCATATGAATTAAAATACCCCAACATAAAACAACTATACGTTTTTTTTTTAATAAGCAAATATATTATAAACTCAACCATAAGTATAAGACATACAAATGGCGAAAGAAATGGTACAAAACTGTAAATAAATGCAGCAGAACAATAACAACAAATAAAACAACATCATTTTAAATTAAGAAGTATACAATAACGTCCTACACAAACCAACTATACATCTTAAACCTTAATGATGCAATCAGGTAAAAAATATATGACAAAAGAATCAAAAGAAAAAAAACTATGCAAGAATAAAAAGAGGGTTCTCACTTGTATAGAGAACAAAAATAATTTTATTTTGCAAAGAAAGAAGAATAACTCGTCTTATGTAGTAGAGGCGTAGGGCAGCAAAAGGATAAAATTAGAATATTAAATATTTTATAAGGATATGATTGTTTGAAAAATACCAAAATTAATTAAATTATTATAATACAATTATAAATATTTTTACAAATATATTCTCATGGGAAATTGTGAGACATTGAATACAATTATTAATTATTATTTTTTTTATGAAAACATTAAATACAATTATTTAAATACTTCCTATGGATACAAATATTAGCAAAAGTGTATTTTTAAATTCAATGAATACCTATTGTAAAAAAAATTCATTGAATATTTGATATATTTGGACTATAATTCTGACTAAATACATTAATCATATTCAATGAATCTAAAAATGATACTTTTGCTTATATTTATGGTCGGAGGGAGTAAGAATATAAAAGTCTTTTGAGCATCATACCAAAAACAAATAAAAAAAATACTTAAACAATAAGTACACCTGAAATTATGCCATTTTTTTTTAAATTCGATAAAAAAAACTTTATTAAAATAAGAATCGAAGGTAAGTATGCTTTTTTTTTGGTACAAGATGAAAAGAAGAAAGGAAAAGACAAAAAGAAAATTATCTAGAAAAAATAGTCTCACTAGTATCAGCTAGCAGAAGAAGACTCATTCCATCTGGCGAAACAGCTATAGGAGAATAAGCTTCAGGGTTGCGAGCTCCAAACTTGGCTAAGAAATCTGCACAAGTATTTCCCTCCTGGAGAGTATGCACCAATCTAACCCTCTAGTTTCTAGTGAGAAGATACTTTATGTTATAGATAATCGCTGCATAGTGGTGTCACTCATTTACATGATCAGATAGCAGTTTAATCACAATTTTGGAGTCAGAATAGCACCACAGTTCCTTGATGTCCAGCTCCCACGCCAAAACTAAACCATGGTACACTGTCAATAATTCTGCATGAAGAATATTCGAAAGACCTATATTTCCTGCAAAACTGTGCTCCCATGCTCCGTTAGATTTCCGAATCAAACCTCTGAAGCCAGAGGTACTTGGATTACCGATCCTACTCCCATCAATATTCAGAATCATCCCGATACCACCATGTGCATTTCAGCGAACCATTGTAGTGTTTGGACTTATGTTGCGTTTAAGAAAACACGTTCTTAGCAGTTGAGCCAGGTTCTCAGTGTTCGTCCTGAGATTAAAGTAAGAGGTTACCTCATTTTCCATACACAGATGATTCCTCGCATACCAAATCCACCACAATGTGGCTAGAAACAGAAAACTAGAGGGACCATCTACGCCATTGCGCAGTCATCCATACAAATGATCACCTTGAAAGAAGGTCTGGTCCACAAAACTGATAGCTTTCCAGAAACACTTTATGAACTCACAATTTCTTAAACAGTGTAATGTTGTCTCTTCCTCAATGTTACATCTAGGACACAAACTTACCTGTAACAAACCTCGACGGGAAAGCATAGTTTTAGTTGGAAGGGCATCATGGACTTTATCTTCTTCGGTGCCGGAATATGCCGAACTCCATTTCCGGTGATATCATTTGTGGCATTGTCAGTAAAAGCAGAATGGTTAAGCCAGGAATAACCATCCTTAGTAGTATAGAGCCCATTTAGGTTCCCTTTCCAAGTATAACGATCAACAACTTGAGAATTCAAGTAACCAAGAAGCAATTTCAGGTGGTTCATGACGTCAACCGGAATTGTAGTGTAGAGCAAGTTAAAGTTCCATTTACCATCAATATAAACATCCTGAACTCTCATTTGCAAGTCGTGGATGTCAACATACGAAACTTGGTTCGCTAGATTACCAATGCCCGACCAATTCGTATATCAAAAGGAGAAGTTGCCATTGCCCAAACGATATTGAAAATGTACGAGAATATTTTTAAAAATTGAATAATAAAAATCATATATAAATAGTTGATTGTATTTTATTATTTTTTTGTGATAAAATAGTTGATTGAGTAACATTTCAATTCAACCCAACATAGTTGATTGAATAACTTAATTACAATTTTTTTTACTAATTACTTAATTAAAAATTATTTAACAGTGTAAGAAATTGATTATTTTTTAATCAAATATATATAATTTTTTTTACATAAATTAAATTTACACTTATAATTTAGGCTTAACTATATATACATTTGGTTATTTATACGTTTATTTTAAGTTTCAATTTGATCATTTACGTTTAAAAACTATCAATTTGGTCCCTTACATTTACACCGTTTGTCACATGTGGAAGAATCCGATTTCGACTTTGTAAAAATAATTTTTTGTCAGACTTTACTCAACTCGCGACTTAACTGTCTGAATTACCAGGACCTCGTTCATTCCCCTAAAAACCAAACCAAAGAGTTAATAGAAAAAATCTTTACCTCTGTCCTGTGATTAATTCTGCAGCAAGGCTTCCACATTTTCACAAGTTCACGACAAAACCATTAAGTTAGAAGCTCAGTTTTACATAGCTTGTTAACATTAATTCTGTGCACACTATTATGAATTGAGCGTGTAACATTACCATGAAAAACAAAGGGTAGCTACATATTGCGTAGATGTATAATGGTTGATATTCAAGCTTTTGGCAAAAGGCTGCACCGCTACGTTTACATTTCTTTCATCCATGTGAGCAAAAAAGATAAAATAGAAAAATAATAGCTACAAAAGAAACAAATTATGCTCTTTGGTCATTAATTAAGATTAAGATGGTTTAGAAATTTTAAGTTTTTTTTTTAACCATCCGATTTTCAGAGGAAGATTCCTAATAATTTGAAGTTTGTTCCGCAAAGTAATGTTATGCCACGATATGGCAGCTGATGGATCATTTACATTGGACTCGGAACAAAAAATAATAGCCTAAGACACTAGGTTTATGGGTCCTTTCACTTTATAAAATGTTCAATCTCCACTTTTCTAAGTCATGTAGAACTTAACTCAAGTCAAACTTGTGACAACAAGTAAAGTCTGACCAATAAATTGTTTATCCAATAATTAAATTCAAATTCTTCCGAACGATTCGTCATTTGGTAAAGCTCACTAACCACTTAATCTAGTGGTTTGGTTTATTTTAAGTATATATTTTCTTACGCAAAAGAAAAAACTCTATTATGGAAGTAGTTTATTAATGGTAAAGTGAGACGACGGATATAAATATTTCACTTATTCTTACCGGTGATGTAGTTATTCTATGAGGTGTTAGCATGCAAAGCAACTAAATGATTCTTTGTCGTGATGAGTTGCCTTATTCTTTGTATTATTTTTTAAAATAAAATTTGCTTGTATTATATTTTGAGAGAGGCCAAGGAAGATTGACCTAGCCGTAATAAGTTGTTGATACTTGATACTATTGCAAATACGTCTTTTAATTCTTCAATTTATTTTTTCCATATTATAAATGAAGGACAATTTTGTAAATCAATTCATAATCTCTCTTTTCCATACAATATTAATTATCTTTCTTAATATGTGTAAAAGTGTCAAAGCGACATATATTGTGGTGCGGAGGGAGTTATGCATTGATTAATAAAATATCTTAAACAGAACTCAATATCATAAAATTTGATTTAAATTTAATCATTAAAACTTTTTAATGACTTTTAATTCTCCAAATTGAATCTCAATTTCAACTATATTAATGCATGTTTAAACTTTTTGGTAAAAAAAAAGAGAGTGAATTGTTGTATTAGTGGGATGTTCAACCCTTGTTTTGGGTTTGCAAAGCTCAATCCATTAACTGATCGAGTATTTAAGTCACTAATTTCATAGCGGACCACAACATAGATGAGCCTTTGAGACACACCCAAGCAGGACCGGTGATCCAATCATGACCGTATGATGAACATCACCTCATAATAATTTGTCAATTATTGTCTTCTAAAGAAGTTGTCAATTTAGTTTTTTAGGTTCTGAAACCCTAATCCTAATCTCACTCATTGAATTAGGGGACTAGGTACACTATTCCTAACTCAACTCTAAAAAAGTCGTACAGATAACGCTTATTTACCTGACCATCAAAGTGTTTGCATGTACATCACCCTCTATATTGAGTTGTTGTTCAACCATCGTCGTCTCCTACCCTTCAATAAACTTTCAGACCACATATCTTATATTTGGTAAATCAGTGGTGTTGTTAGTTAGAAGAGAGCTAGCACTTAACCTCAATTGAGGGCTATGATTCTGATACACCTAAAATATCCTACATTTCTTGAGAATTATAAAGTTATTTAGTTTATATACAACACTCACACCTGTCAACTCAACAACATGTCGTCTATAAATGACAAAATGGTGAAGGCTTACTCCCAAAACGAAGAATATATACATCGGAGTTTGTGTTAAATATTTTGGATTCCTTTACTTAGAATTTATAATAAAAGACATTATAAGTGTTCATCATTTGGCTGGCGCGAGAGGATAGGTTGTTAGTTTTCCTAGAGTTGTTCGTTAGTTTGTGTTGTCATTCCTTTTATTATAAAAGATGAATCTTAGTCAAACTTAGCCCCTCTTTGTAAACAAAAAAAAAAATCATTTGTTGCCATATAAAATTAATATCTATCCAATTGTCATTTAATTTAAGATAATTGTATAAAGTTTGAACAATTAATTATTCACCAAGAACATTCATATCACACATATGCTTGGTTCACATCACATTTGCGGCATTCAGAGTTGATTCTGGATATGCATAATTGATTTTTACATGTTTGATTGCTCTTGAATATAATTGATTTTGTCTTAATAATTAATTCTAAACACTAAAATTTATCGTTCAACTCATTTCAATGTAAATGTATCCAAATATAAACTACTTTATATTCATCTCTAAAATCAATTCATTCAAAATCAATTGTTGTCACCACAAAATCAAACATATGCAAAGAATAGTAAGCAAGTTGTGGTGTTGGCCCAGTGAGGTCCAGCATTAAGCATGATCAAATGAAGGATTTCATGCTTTTGTTGTGACTTCAATATTCTACTCCATCCATTATTTTCTTTCACTCTCAAGAATTAAGATGAAAGAGATAAGACAACTGCATTCCTAGAGAACAAAGGGCCTGGACCTATGGCAGATTTAGGGTCCACGAAATCGTTGGGACCAATTTGGTTGTGGCTACACATGAGTGTTGCAGCTTCTCAATCATGGTAATCAATCTAATGGGAAGAAATTTTGAATCAAACCCTCTACTTTATTTCAATTCAATTGTGCTGCAATCAAGATAGGTCACTATCTTTCCTCCCAAGTCCCAACTAGTGGTCCATTTTTCTTGGACACCATAACGGCATACATAACCTAATTAGAAAACAACACTAATTACAACCACTTCTATTAGTATTCCTTTTTAACCTAGTAAACCCGCGTTTTTCGATTGCTTGCAGTAACATGTTGATTAATTATCAAATGATCTCAGTCAATTATTTGAGATCGGACGATCAAAATCTATTACATAAATTCTGTTGTAATTGAAGAAGCAAATTTTTTCACAAGAAAGGGAGATTGAATTGTGAACCTATTAAAATTTACCTTTTAAAAATATAACTCAACAGAAAACGTTAGAATGATCTCAGAAGGATCTGGTTAGTTTAGTGGAAGAAGTTAGACTTCTACAAATTTAAATGATCAATGTTCAAATCTCAATTGAAAGAAATATATACATAGTGTTCGACAAATAAAATTTTGTAGCCCATTCGTTAGCAATAGCATCAGTCGCCATATTTTGGGTGGAATAAGTAGTTCAGCTGATTAAACTAATTGAGTTAAAAATAAATGAGTTAGAAGTCTAGGATTCAAGTCGCCATATTTTCTTTTAGCAGCCCACCATGTACATTAATGTCTTACCGGCCCATGCTAGCTTTGGGACCTAGCATGACAAAATGTTACTTGTTCCACTATGGCCCGTGGGATCTTAAACTTGAGAATATGTATTTGAGTGAAATTGTTTAATCTAGAGCTGATATAAGTCAACTAATAAATCATGCAAGTTATATTTATATGTGAAATTATTAATATGTTGGTTTATATTAGTATTTTTTGAGTTGACATGAGTCCACTAAAAATCTTAATTAATACTCTAGGCATACAAATGATAGCCAACAAACATAAAATGGGAAAAGGAATGTGGTGAGGCAAATAGAGAAGGTTGGAAGTGGACATAAGATATTGGTCACAAACAAAAACACTACGCAATGATAATGGCTCCATTGAGTTGGCTAAATATATATAATGTCCTCATTGTCATGTCAACTATCTATACTAAGTGTGCTTTTCTAGTTTAATGTTTAATTCTCATGTGTCATAAACATGTGGCATGAGCACAAGCATTTCAATTTTTTTTTTTGCGTTAATCAAGATATCATATGCGCGCAACTGCAAGAACTATTTCTTAAAGTCTAGTGGGACCCCAATGAATTGCAAACTTTCCCTAAAGGTTTTAACACAGTTGCATGCCCAAATCAGAGATCGAACTCAGGGATCGAACATATGTATTGAGTATTTTTATTCTTTGAATAAAGGACACATGGAAGTGGAATGAGCTCATGAGCTTGAATGGTGTGACTCATTTTGTGACTTATTTAGTGACCTCAACCTTTCAGAAATTCCAAAATATCATAGAAATATTCCTTCCATCCCAAATATATGGAGTGTATATAACTTCTTTTTAATATGATAGGAGTTCATTTCCTTTTTTGTTTTAGTGGAATGTGCATTTAGATACTAGTAGACTTTATATCACGAGATTCTGTAGCCACTTACAAACATGGGAATGTTGAGATTGATTGCAATGTAAGTTCCACATTGTTAATGAAGAAAAAAAAAAGGTTAAAGAAATTATATTGAAGAAGTCCCACATCGCTTAGAATGGTGAAGCAATGAGGGAATCAAGGCTATATAATGGACCTAAGTTCTTTGTTTATAATTGCACCAAGCAGTAACACTTGTAAACACTTTAAGTTTATATTTGTGTCTTTTTGCTTTTCTCTTATGCTCTTGTTTAAGAGTATTTGAGATGTAGTTCAAATATTTACTTTGGAGAGTGTGGGTGTATTGGGGCATGGGGTGATTGAGAGTGAAGTCTATGTGTTGTAACAATTTTCACATAGTGTTTATTCTCTGGTTGTCGGTTTTGACAACGACCGTGGTTTTTTCTCCGGTTTGTGTTTCCACGTTATATTCTTGTGTTGTTGATTCCGTTCTTTTATTTTCTCTATGCCGGTTTTTCCCAACAGGGAAGACATCGAAAAGAAAATTCAAAATATTTAGTATTTCAATTCTTTGAGATTAATGTGAGCACTTGTTTGCTTCAAAAAAAATATTAATAAGCACTTTCACAGACTTTGAATCCTTGATGTCATCCTTCTTTATGTAATGTATTGACCTTAACTTTAAAAAATGAGAAAGTTTGGACTCATGTTTGTTTTTCTTATAAAAATATGAAGTTGAGACCCCCCTATTGACTTGAATCTATGATGATTAATATTTGAGTGGTTATTTTATACTTTAAAATTGGATTAAGCAAATGTTATTCCAACCACTAGCACAAGTGTCAATTTATCAATGATTACGTTAGCTTTGAACTACTATAGCTGGTGGTCTAGTCTATTGTTGTGTTTGGCCCTTGTATGATATGATTGTATTTGCATCTTTTTGACTCTTTTGTAAACTTTTTTAGTCTACCTTGGTACGTCTTGTGCTGAGGAGGCTGTTTGTGTTAATATATTTCATTTTGACTTCTTCAAAAAAAATGATTAAAATAAGACGGTTTAGATTTTAAAGTTGATCATGATTTATTTTAAATATGAAATATTGAAATTAAAATTTAAACTATTCAATCTTAAATTAATGAAACGATGAGTGAGTTGTGTGTAACTTGGTTGGATTTTATGATATCAATATTGTAAATAAACATGTGGTAGTGGTAGTCACTTTCTAACAAGTGTAAATATGAGTAATAAAAATTTCAGTTTTTTTCACAAATTTCCGGACACAATAGAACTTAATTTGTTCTATTATGTTGGTTCTTTTGTTTGTGTTTTTTTGTTTTGGTAAAAAAAAGAACATGCACTATAGAAGAATTATGCTTGGTCATTGTTCTTTTGTGTTTGCCGCTCTACCTGCTTCTCGTGCGTCCTATGCATTTTTATTTTTACCCTTCCACTACTTAAATAACAGATATTATATAAAAAAATTGGAAGGGTATATTTGAAAGGTATCCGCTACCTAAATAACGTACATAAGTATTTTGAGAAAAAAAATTATAGTATGAAAAAAGAAATTTTCAATTAAGAAAATATGTAAAGATCCAAAACATATGTCCACTTAAACATTCTGGGCCTAATGGTTGGTCCAGTAGCTCCGTTTCCATGTTTTGCTACTTTTCCCTTTTGCACCACTATTACAATTTGAACTTTTCTCTCCCGACCCCCCATTTCTTTTATACCTCCAAAAATCCCCTTTTGCCCCTTGTGGTTTGAAATTTTTTTGGCAAAAAACTTCGGTTTATATTCACCGAAGCCAAACATTAAACCATTTCGGTAACTGTGAACCGAACATTAGCGTTTTATGTACACAGAAACCGAACATCAGCTTGTTTGGTACCTGCGAACCGAAATGTCCTAGATTTCGGTACGTTGTTAGTTGTTACCGAAAATTTCATTGGGGCGCTGGAATTAGGCCATTTCGGCAGAAGTTTACAGAAATAATTGTTTCGGTACCTGCGAACCGAAATGTCCCAGATTTTGGTAAGTGGTTATCGAAATTTTCATCAGCATGTCCAATTCCTTCGGTTCGTATAAACCACAGTATCCCCAAGAGCAAAAAAGAAAATTCAGGAGGTAGAAAAGAAATGAGGGGGGTCCGGAGAGAAAAGTTCTTAAAATTTTATAGTGATTTTAGGAGAAATGATTCCCTCAAATGCATATTTACACTGGAAAAAGAGGAGAATCCACTCTCCAAGGATACTAGTTTCCACTTTGAGCTACAAACTAATTTAAATTCAAAACTCAAATGTTAAACAATAAATATAGTGCTTATGTAAATAACATTGTACTTGACATGATCCAAAAAGCGCAGTAGAAAACAGTAACTATTTCATAACACCTTAATCATTAACTTTAACTGACTAATCTAACACCCTCTCCTAACAAACGAAAGATTAGTACATCAACATTTCAATGTGATGATCTCATAATGAACAGTTTTTGTTTCATTATTAGACACCTACTTAATTCTTAAATTTTAACTTATTCAAGACTAGAACCAGAATCAATTTTTTGCCTCTAAATATCTATCAAAAATAGTAACAATAGTCAATTTGGATATATGAATGCCACATACTCCAATAATGAAGTATAACTGCAGTCATATATAATTAGGCCATTGGATATGATTATTTTGTTACAAGATCCATTTCTATCCAACTGTGCATCAAATTAAAATGAAATTAATGAATGGTAATAAATTAGACATATACATTCATTGATGACAAGAAAAATAGAGATATTAAATACAATAGATACATTATACAACATTGAAATTCATAAATCCAAATATAAACTCAATCTTGTTATATATTACATTGCTTTCCATTTCATGGCTTAGAATAAATATTCAACCATTGACAACTTTGTAGAACCAGGCCAAGGAACTTGAAGCATTACCATACTATCATCATATTCAAATTTCACAGACACTCCATCGATCAAACAGCTTATCGGCTTCTGTGACGCGAACACCCTCATTTCTCCATGACCCCTCACCCCAATTTTCACCAAATTTTCTTCTTCATCAAATTCCAATGACAGAATTGAACCTCCAGAGTTTAGCATGTTCACCAATCCAATTGGTGCAAATTGAATTGATTTTTTAGGTAAAACCGTCACCGGAGAAACCATCATTAGCTCAAAACTAAAAGGCTCAAGTGAAACTTCTATACATTCTGTGCACTTTAGTAGCTTCAAATATTCATCCTTAATCATATAGACAGCAAATAAATCAACCCCTTTGATGCATATTGGGTTTTTCCCTTTGCTCCATTCAATGTCTTTAGGACTTGCAAAGCAAGTTACTGAGTGAGAAAATTCAGAGGCACTCTTGTTTCTTCTGGTTAAAGGACACCACCCTCCTCCTTGGCAATTGAATAGACCCAAAACTCCACTATACTGTTAGCAGCAAAACCACAAACAAAAATCAGGCTAATGGTTTAGACAATGTCATGAAGACTTCTTTGCTACCAAGGAAATAATATGAAAATTGAAAAGGCACATGATATATAAATTAATGAGAAAATCAACATTTTGGTCCTCTCGAATTAATTGTAATGATCAAACAATTTAGTTCCTCAAATTTACGATCTTTTTAGTAATCGTCCATCAAACCAATAAAAGCTGACGATATTGTCTTGAAGGCAAGTTCTAGAGTGGACCAACTTGATAAGTGGTATACCGTAAACAGGTACTTGAAAATTGCTCAAAACAACAATAACGAACAAGTGATGTTATACTCTCTAGAAGGATAAATTTGTTGTCCTATTTGTCATCATGAATGAGAGGTGACCTAATTGGTGTCGATTTTACAAAAACAAATATATTAGTTAAATTTTGAGCCACATATTTGTTTTCTCTTGTTTTTGTCAAATTGACACCGATCATGTCACTTTCTCAGATCGACATTGATCATGTTACTTTCTCAGATGTTACTATAAGGATGTCGTAAACTTCTATTTCCAAAGGATGACATCAATTATTGTTTTAAGTTTTTAGACAATTTTCAAGTACTGGTCTGTAGTAGAGCACTTATCAAAGTGGTTCACCGTAGAATTTGGCCTAACTTGAATAGTCTTTCGCTGCGTCAATACTAACATGTACAATGTTTAAAATTTTGGTGCTAAATTTGAGAGGCAAAAAAACCACTTATTTGTGGGATTAAAATAAGAATATAGGTTGTGTTGTATCTTACTTTGTTGAGGTTCCAAATTTTGAGCATTGTTTTGCCATCATGTAAAGGGTCAACAAATAAAGAGTCTCTAGTTGGAAGTGCATAATGTTGACACCTCAAAATTGTTCCATCAGGTAAAACCAGCTTCTTGAGCAGCTTGAAGTTGTGGTTTCCAACAGAGTCACTAACATAAATTGGTCCACCAGATATGGCACGAGAAGCAGCATGAAATTCAGAACAAGCATGATGAGATTGAAACATGTCCCAATCTGGATGTATAAAATTTCCCATCCATAAACTGTTATATGCACAGTGCACCATGTGACATCCTTGAAGCCAATATGTTCCGTTTGGATCACCAGCTGGGTCAGTGCACCAAAAATCATCACCTACATACATCACAAACAACTCGCAAAGAATTAATATATTGATCACATGATTCACATTGACTAAAAACGAAACTTTGAATATTTACGGGGACCAGAAATATATTTATCCCTGTATATCCACTCCAAGTGGTTGTGACTTGTGATTTAGAAACGTACCAACTCGTCCAAGTGATATGGTTTGTGTACCAAGGAACATGAAATCATTGCATTGTTGCATGCTGGAAATGACACCATTGCCTTTGAAATGTTTCTTCACGGAATCAGTTAGTGCCTTATAATATGCTTTGCCAAGTTCAACACGACCACCATATTCCTCTGATAACATCTCTAGAACCTGCCATGCATAATTTATTAGCTAGTAAAATTAGTATAAAATTTGGAAAAATGAGTACTAAAGTATTCTCGTTCAATCCCCGCTCAGTTGACATCTATACGTGAAATATACATATAAAATTTGGAGAATTAATAAAATTAAATAAAAAAAAAGACTTACATGTGTGACATCAATTTTGACACCATCAACGCCAACAAATTTGAGATGAGAATGAAGTCCATCATACAACCGAAACGCCTCTTCTGGCTTCACCAATCCAACACTATTCTCAACTATCTTCACCACCGCCAAATCCGTCATACACCTCTCAGCCCCTGGCGACAACTTCGCCTCCACCACCACCGACTCCGGCATCCCTTCAACATTAGGCCTAATCCCACCCCAATAACCACAAAAAGCATGCCACACATAAACCTCCTTTAACAACCCCCCAAATTCCCTCTTTAAATCCCTCACAAACCCACCCATACCTAAACATTCATCATAGTCCTTAAATTTTTTATTTTCTTCAAAACTTATTAACCTTCCCAACATTTGTTCACCTGGTATACCACAATTCAAACTTAAACAATCACCACCGTTCAAAAAATCTTCATCATCACGACAAAAATTTTGCCAACCATCATCAATGATTACAAAACTTGGTGGACACTCACCTTCTACTAAACCTTTAATACCTTCTTTTACACCTTGAGGGTGCACCTTAAGATAAAATGCATCCCATGTACACCATCCAAATTTATCAACAATATCAGGTATTGTTTTTTCTTCTAGAAGTTTGAATGTTCCTAAGTGGTCTCTAACAACCTTAATCGCTTCGTTCATTAAAATATAAGGATCAAAGTTAGCATGAATGTATAAACATGTTTTGAAAGATGATTCAGTTACACGTGTGGAACCACTCTCCATGCAAATATCAACGTGGTTGTTTTTGTTTGATGCTGGTTGAAGTGAAGCTCTGAAAGAACCTTCAATGAGTGGTAAAAGAAGAACATAAGGACGTTCTTTAACGGTGTCGTTTTCGAGTATTATCATTTGTGTTTCGTTTTCTATGTCGTTGCCTTTGTTTCCTGTCCAATGAGTGCTCCACCATAATTTGAATCTGAATATGCTTGTGAATCTTATTCCGGTGAGGGTGCCGATGGAAACCACGTGGCGGTTTCGTGGTTCGTCGGCATTGAATCCGACGAAGCAACCGGAAAGGTGAGGTGGTGGAGTGACGGTTATGTTTGGTGGGACTTGAGTGAGGATTGGGTTGTTGTTGGCGAGGAATGTTGAGTTTTCGAGTTTTATGGAGGGGGGTGAATTGGCATGGAAGGGAGGTGTTTCTTTAAGGTTTGTTATGCTTGGCGCCATGGTGATGAGGAATGAGGAAGAGAAATTAAAGTTTGGGAGTGAGATCAATGAATGGGACTATGGGAGTTGCATTTGCAATTGACTACATCATTGTTATATAAAAGAAATTTTAAGGCTGCATTTGATTAGCAAAACAACAAGTATCAGACAGAACCGTACAGGACAAAACAAGATAGTACTAGACAGGATAAAACTATACCGGCGAGAGATATAGCGATAATATTTTTTATATTAAAAAATAAAATGGATATTTTCATATTTTTTATAGTTATTGTGAACAAAAAGTTATCTCGTGGTTCAGTGGGGGACAAAAATTCTTATTTTTATCTTGTCTCTTACTGCTTATTTTGTCTAGTTCCATAACCAAATTCTAAATCAAATAGGATATAACAAAAGTTGTCCAATTCAATTCTCTATTTTTTAGCAAATTAAATGCACCCTAAGTAAACCGTTTCAAAACTTACCGAGACTCCTTGTGTCGCAAGTGATGTCGGATGTGTCCAATTGAAAGTTGAATAGCATACAAATAAGATACAAGTAAGATGATAATAATAGATTTAATATCATCAAATCAAATAGATGACAATGCTTACGAGACCTGTTTACTATTTTCTTTGCATTCTACATAGACTCAATCTTATTAAAACGATCGATCATATACATCTCATAAGAATTTTTTTTGGTTATCATAATATTGGTACAATGAAATATATAAAGTGAGTTCTTTTTTCTTAACCAAATTTTTTTCATTAACATAAATAAAAATTTGAATCTCTACACATGTTTAAGGTAACAAAAATAACTAAAACTCTTACTACTTGAACCAATTTATTGTTGGTAATATGAACTTATCAAAATTTAAAATAAAAGAGTAAATATAATCGTATCATCCTCTTATTTGAGAGAGTATTTCTTTTACACTTTAATACAAAATTAGTCTTACACGGTATTTGATGTGAAACGGTTGTAAACACACAAATAAATACACAAAATAAAGTGAAGAGAGTTCGGGAAGATGCGAATTTTGAAGTGATCTCTAAATTGAGTAATAGATAAGCATAACAGCAAACAAGTTTATACGCGTGTCCGTAGAAAATACAGCACAGGGCAAAGCTTGAGAGGCAGCCACGTTATAACTAACAAGATACATGTGACTTCTAATTGATCAAGTTCCTAAACTTTTTTGTTATCTTCGGTGGCATTTAGGGTGCACAAAATGTAAAATTTGTGCACCATAGACAAAGTTTCAAAAGCAAAATGGGAGGTTAGATTTTGCATTCCCACTAAATCTTATCATACACCTCCTACACCTTATCACATCTTCATTCTTCTCCTTCTTCATCACTATACGACTTCTTCATCATTCTTCATCACACCTTATGCACCCTAAATGCCACCTTTTTACACTTTGTCATTTTTTAATTAATGTTTTTATCTAAAAAAATTAAATAATATTAACCCACCATCATCTTCTTCACTCTTCATCTTCAAATCATTTAAGAACAAAAAAATCACAGCACAAAAATTTGGGATAAAATAGCTTAGCTAACAACTTAAATGAACAACTTTTTTTTCTTCCCTTTCACTAGTTGGATTCCAAAATTGTGGAGCTCGTGCGCCACAACAATGGAGTTTTTTGAATCCGAACACAAAGGAGCTCGTGCGCCGCAACAATGGAGTTTTTAGATCTGGAATTCAAAGATTTTTTTCTGGATAAAATCTACCAAAATAGTGGAGCTTAAATTTATAATCGATTTTTCTTCGTATAGTTTTTTTTGCATCTTCTTCTCTTTGGAAGTTTGAAAATGTCAGATCTGGAATATTGGACTGATTCAGTTCTTTTGCTAGCAAAAATCCCATAGCAACACAGTTTTTAGGAATGGGTGTAGTTTTTTTTTTGTCAGAAACTAGTGATGGTGAGGAGGGAGAAGGTGATAGAGAATGAGGTTAGATTAATAGATTTAATTTGGTTGTGAGATAAAATCTAGTGTTGATAGACTATAATAAAATTGTGTTCCTTATCAGATCTAAGGGTCAAAAATCAACTTATAAAGTTGTGCATCCATGCACAAATTTAACAATTTGTGCATTCTAAATGCCACCGTTATCTTCTGCCGATAACTGAAACTAATCTTCTTGACTGAATTATTGGCAGTTTGTTTATGAAGAAAAGAGAAAATCGTATAAAATTGTACTCCCATTCCAACAGACAACAAGAACTTGCATGACAATGATACTAATCTAATCGTAAAGACAGAAAACAACGGCTACTTAATACTTATATCTCTCTATATAAGACCTTTTGATCAATGCACAGTTTTTTAGTAAAATTATCAACAACACATCTTAAACTTGAAGGTTTTATAAAAAGAGACATAAGAAATTAGAAGATTTCATTATAACGTTTGATTAGATTTAGGGGCTCAGAATATTTTGAATTAAAATAAATCATGTGATATCTTCGACAAACACATTCTTCGTTGCCTTCTCCGATCTGTTGCCTTCTCCGCATGATTCCCTCTCAATCATTTTCTCAAATCGAACAAACAATACTGATCACTGGAGCTGAACAGGGTGCTCATGATTCAGTCTTGGAGGTCGCATATGGTGGTTAATGCGAGTGTTGTAATTCCATATGGACCACCAAGCAATAGCAAATTCATTCCTCACGCACGCACATTCACAGTTGCACATTGCAAAGAAAAACTCGAACAAACAAATAGAATACAATATACAACTACAACTATCAGCAAAAACAACAGAAATAATTAACCGCTTCCAACAAATTTTTGAAGTCGGGTTATATCAGTTAATGTCTTCTGTAGTTCTGGCATTAGATGCTGCATTTGTTCTCCCGTTCTCAATAGATCTTTTCTGTTGCAACTCATTTTTCAATCTTTGGATCTCCTGATCCTTCTCATTTATTTTATCTTGCAACATCAAAACCTGCAGGAAAATCCAATGAATTAGGTTCACATACAACCTCTCACAAATAAACAATAATCTGATAGTTCCGAAACATAGTCTAAATGAAATGATTAACGACAATAGATTTTAAGAGAAAGTCGGAATCGGAGTAAATAACCAAAAGTGAGACCTTGAAAAAGAAAAAACTTTCCAAGTGGTAAAAATTACTCCGTAAACCTCACTCAAAAAATCAGAAGATACTAATCTGATTATCTACTTCAATCTTGGGTTTGGTGTTTTACTTTTCTTCTTTATTTCTGTATTTTGTGGACCTGAGTATTACTTGTGCTCATTGACATTGTACTCTTGCTTATCTTTTGATTATTAATAATATTTGGCACTAAAAAAAAGTAGGGATAAGTGAAAACCATTTCATTGGATCTTTCCACATCATTGGTCAATCCATCCATATGCTTCTGCAACCCTGTAGCATATTTTAAGGGTTAAGATTACACAAATTGCTAATACATGAAGAAATAAACAAACAGATCAAGATATTCCTGCAAACATTTGACATGTTAAAACGTCCTAACAAATTGTTAATACTATAAAGAATATTTAGCTACACACTCTAAACACTGGGACACACCCCTCCCCTCCTATTAGAGGGACAGACATAAATTTTGCTCAAGAATAGTGTGCCGATCATTTGTGCAAAATATTATTGCCATGTAGGATAATATGTAATTACAAATTAACCTCTTGGACGAATCCAATATGACAGCATGGGAAACAAATAGTCACCAAGTATCCCGTAGTGAGATGAAATCACTCAACTAACCTTCAAATTGATTTCTGAGCTCGGAATTCTGGTCTTTCTGCAATGAAAGTTTCATTGCTAATTCATGCATCTGAGACCAAGAAAAAAAGAGCAAAAAGAATGTAATATCAGCACTAATTCAGCAACAAACAATATTGAAAAATAAATTAGGCAGAATAAATCTGTGTAGAATAGTTAATGTGTAATGTTAATGCCGATCAATAAATATGATAAACTTTTTTTCATTTGTTCAACATGTGAACAAACTTCCAATTGAATGAGGAGAAAAAAAGGAAAAGGGAAAAAGTGATAGTTAAACTTAGAAGCATGAAGCAAATAAGATAGCATCACCTTGCCCTCAGAAGCTTGATGCCCAATCTCTTCATTTTCCTCTTGTAGAGTTCTACATTTAGCCATTAGCAACTTTCCCATCTTGCTTTGGGCAGTAAAGTTTATAGCAGCAATGTTATCTTGCAACTCCTTTACTCTTTTGTCCTTTTCCGCAACTAAATTCTATGATCAGATCAGAAGTCTTGTAAGAAAGTTGGAATAAACACCAATGTGAATAATGTGTCAATGAAGTAATAAAACCACTTCCTAATATATGTAGAAAATTGGGCATATTATGCATAATTGCAATAAAAACACATTAAAGCATATAAAAATTATAAGCCACAAGAAAAAGTAATCAAGGCATAGTAAATCTGAGCTATGAAGGCATCAATATTAGGCATGTCTAATCAGCAAACACAATTCAGAAACTTTATTAAGTTTCCTTCAGATTCATCATTGATGTTAGAGCTAATGATAGTAGTCAGCTGAAAACCTGTTCTACATTTAACACCACCCAGTGGCGGCTTAACTACATGTGCGAGATGTGCGACGGCATCGGGCCTCAAAATTTAGAGGGCCTCAACTCAAAATTTTGAGGTATATAATATTACTTATATATTATTTATACCTATAAAATATCAGATGTATATTAATAGAATAATTTTTAGGCCCTAAAATAATAGTTATATATTGTTAATGTTCATAAAATATCATGAGTATCAATATATTAGTTATCTATACTCGTAAATATAGTTCTAGTCCATTTTAATCTTTACATAAAATTTAACCTTAGATTAGGAGGTTTATATACAAAGATAATTATTTTGTATTTCTTGTCCATTTGATTTAATGCAATTGGTTTAATATTGATAATTTATATGTTTGCAAGAATAAGAATGATTTTTTTATATATATTATATGCAATTTAAATCGACAAATATCTTTTTTTTTTAAAAATTATATTTTTTTATTAAGGGTCCACTTTTATATTTTGCACAGAGCCTCCTAAAACTCGGAGACGCCCCTGACACCACCCTACACTCTAGAAGTTAACGTTTTCATTTTTGTATGGTTTGCATTTAAACCAGATAATCAAACTAGAGAAAATGCTTACCCACTTTCACTTCTCTCTGTTTTACTCAAAAAAATTGATTCCATTTTTTTTTTTTTGACTAAGATTCCATTTTCTTTGGTAATATACAAAGTAGCAAAATCTTTTAACATGGTCTCTTAGTGAACAATTGATGGAAATACCATTATGAAATAAGCAGATGCACTGATCCTCATAAAGGACAACAATTATTTTCTTCATTGTCTCTGGGTTGATGAAACTACGATAGCAAATTGGTCTAACATTAAAGGATAACATTATATTTCTTCACTACATCTCTGGGTTGATAAAACTGCAATGACAACTTAGACTAACATTTTCCTAGACCAACCTGAGTTATGACATTTACTCTACTTCAATGTGTCAAAAGACTAAACTTGATTTAAAGTCGGAAAAAAAGATGGGTAACAAACCTTTAACCGTGTGAACTCTTCATGAACTGCCGGATCTAGTAAGAACCTCCTTGCCTACAATTTAAATAGCAACCAGAAATAAGTGATGATATTTTAGGGAGAGCCCGAAAGGGAATAAATGCAAATGCAACAACATACACCAAAATTGATTTGGAAGTGTTAATGTTCTTCAACTGATTGCTCATGTAAACAAGGATGCCACATTCATGCAACAACCACCAACAATGTCTTTTCCCTCTAGTTGGAGAGTTGGCTAGAGTCACAAATACAGCATAGACAATTAAGGTATAAAACTATAAAAGTAAAGAAGGTCCAGTGGTCCACCTTTATCAAGTCCAGTGTTGATATATTATTCCTCTTTTGTGACAGCTATTGGATTCAGTTAATAGAAATAATATCCCAGAAATCTATCATTATTCCCTAGATTCAGGACCAGGATCCTAGTTGTAATTAGCTTGTATATGATCTACATGAGTAGACAATTGTGATCCACCCAACCCCCAAAAAATAAACAGTTCATGAGTAAATAAAAAAATCGCCAACTGTGTTGCGCGGTAGAGAAAGATGACTAAGAAAAAACTATGGAGCTAATGCAGAGGAACCTAGGTAATTTGGGGCCTGTTTGGCTTTTGAAAACAAAATACAAAGAGGAAAAAAATAATGTTTTCTCAACCCAAACAGGTCCTTAGCATTTCAACCTTGTAGCTTTCCTACATAATAATAGTGTAAACAACCGAGTTGTAGAAGCATACAGCAGCAAATAAAATGGTCTAGAAGATAAGAGGAGATCTAAAATAGAAGAGTATTAACAGAATTACAACCAAGGAAACTTTGCAGTTTTTATTTACTACAGAACATAATAAAGCTGAACTAGCGGTGTTTTGGATAATGGTGTCTCTATTTCCATGAAGGAAAAACAACTTTCCTGGTTTAACCTCAATTTTAAATAAATCGATTGGATTATAAAAAACTGTCCACACAAATAAACAATGCACTAATGCAGTTCAATATTAATGCTTCAAACTTGATATCTCTATTTATCATGAAAGCACCCAATAATAATATTGCGCAATGCCGCAATCACTTCTCCTATTAAATGCCATACAACATAAATGCAATAAAAAAAACTGGAATACAAGCAATGAACAAGGCATAAACAATGTCTACTAAGTGGCTCAACAAAGTTGAAACTATTTTAACCTTCAAAAAATAATATGCATGAAAACAATACCTGCATTGATGCTGGCTTGAGTTGAGCTTTGAGGTCCCGTACAGCAGACTGGAAAAGTTTAGAAAGACACGTAAACAATAAATTAATTTAGCATACATTGAAATAAATCACTAACATCTGTAAAATCATAATAAACAAAATAAAATTCAAATAGTAATAATAAATTTAAAAATAAAAACCACTGACATCTGTAAAATGAAAGTAGCTTTGAACTTTCTGATCAAGATAAGACTCTTATCTTGATCAGAAAGATAAGACTCAACAATCAGATTGAAATGCTAAAATGTTGAGACCAGATGAATCAGTTTCAAAATTTCCCAGCTATGTTGTTAATATCAGATAGCAGCAAAAATTTTCCCTCCAAAATGCAAAAGCAGCCAAATAGCGCTACCGATCCTCTACGCCACCGCTATTATCCTGCAAATAGCGGCCGCTATTTCCGCTTCTCTAAATAGCGGAAAACAGCGTTATAGCATCTGACGCCACGCTATAGCGCCGCTATTAACATCATAGTTTCCCAGACTCTTGATTTTCTATCGTGTTTCGTTGTATATACATTTTATTGTATTTTATTGTATAATGTTTTAATATAATTTGCTTGTTTCAGTTTCAAAATATCTATGTTGTCAAAACTTACCTAAATTCCAGTTTCAAGATTCATGTTGCATGTCTTTAAATTTGGAAAAAAGTGTTGTTAGGGGGAAAATTATACAGAAAAAGGTTCGAGTAAAACTGGTATTTATTTTTGGTTACAAAACCAGCACAAAACTGGAATCAAATCAATCAGGATTTTAGGTTTTAAAAAGCTTTGCAGAATCTTCTATTCTATCAAAGAAGCATTGAACATCTCAAGCAAAATACAGTGAAACTAAAAGTAGACAGTTGTTATATGTAAATGATTTGGTTTAGTAGTGTATTAATTTAGCATTTAGGACTTGGATGTTATATTGTTTGGTGCTGGTTTTTTGCAGCTAGGTGTTTTGCAGCTACTGGGTCTTTGGTTCTATATATTATCTCCCAGGGGAAAAGGGGTTTACTTTAGCATTCTAAGTAGATGCTATAAAGAACAATAACCTGATTTATAGAATATTTCCTACCTTCAGCTCTGCTATCTCTTGCTCGCGTTTAGCAAATGTCACAATGAATGCAGCTTCCTTTTTCTTTGCCTTTTCAAGCTGATAACCAATAAAAATGTGGAAGAGATCAATAAATATGATCAGTGTATAAGGAATCATTTTAAAGCAAAAAAATAGAATTTTATATTCTAAATGGCCGAACCTGGTCTCCTAAGGACTCTTCCGATGATTTCAGTGCTTGAAGATAATTAATCACCAATTTGGGTACTAGAAAGCATCAATAGGAAACAATTTGTCAGGTATATATTTAAAACATAAAACAGTCATAAATAGAACTAGATTTTGAATAATTAGTACATTCATGATTTATCATTAGCAAATAACTCACTTGTAACGTACAAACTAACCTGGTGTGGTCCCAGCAGGTATGAATGGTTCATTTTGAAATGAAGAGCGCCATTTTTGAATCTCGGTTTGTGCAGCCTCAAGTTCATTCTTGAATATGCAATGATCCAGTAAGCAATTTTAGGAAAGAAAAAGCTATGACTCAACGTAGACTGAGATTGAAATTTTATGCATTCAAGAATCAATTGCAAACAATCACATACATTCAAAAGACTTATTTTATAAGACAAGAAGATGCAAGTAAACATACAAAACCAGTTAATTTTCCAACTATAGATGATCCGCTTCCACCTTGACTATTATATGTAACTTTCTGAGAGTTTCAAATCCATGGTTATGGGAATTCTTTCTATCTAACTGATCAAAGCAACGATGTACGAGCATTTTATATACACATGATGATTCATGGTGTTTACATGCAAAGGGGGAAAAAAAGAGCAACCATTTTTTATCCCACGTGACTTTTTACTGTGAGCCATACATGAATCTAACACTCACTAGCCTGTTTGGATAGACATTTGCAGAGCTTAAATGCACATTATGTCCGTAGGCATCAGACGTTTTCTGATACATGGGACTAGCCATGGTGAAATAAAAAACTAAAACGTATAAATCACATGACTTATACCTGCAGTCTATTCCCCTCAATAACAGAAAAGGACCAGCCCAAGAGCCAAGCAGCCCAAGGTAGGGCTTTAGGCCTCAAAATATTTGGCAAAAAGGCCTAAAAAATGGATTTTAGTTATAAATAGATGTTTGGCCAGCTCAGTGGGTCAAGACAAGGGGCTAAAATCCCCCTTGACCTAGGGTAGGTTCAACCATTGGACTCAACAAAACCTAATATATTCAATTTTTATATAAGTCGTGTGATATTCTTTTCTTTTTTTAAATTTAAAAGACATCACTATAAAATTTGTTTTAGCCCTCTAAACATATTGGACCGGCCCTATATAACAGAATTTCAAATTCTTTGAGCAAACAACGTCCATTACTAAAGAAAAAACATACCAGGCACGACGCAAGCGTATCCTTACAGTCTTGAAGACTGCAAAACAAAACAAAAAAATCCAGGAAATAAAATTAGGGTCAAACAGTTCACTGCATTGAGTCTTGAGAAGCAAAATAATGACACTTCGCTCACACCATATCAGTGGGACATAACAACAACACTACACACTGTCACACAACTAGAAAGAATAACAGGGGATGAGAATTTTGCTAACACTATATTTCATTCACAAACTTATGATATACGACATAACATACAACATGCCTTTACATAGGCTTTTGATTCTTAATAATTAAGCAAGCTATCTACTATCTATTAAGCTAACAATGAGGCAAACGGTGTAGGCAAGAGGTGGGCGGTGGTGCCTCTTGCTTTCTCACGAGGTCCAACCAAAATGTTTCTTATTGATTAAGTATACCACTTAACATGGTTCTATTTGTTTCTCAAAGCTTCTAGTCTTAACTTGATTTAATTTCTAACACATGATCTATACCGAGATACACATACCTCCCGCGAAGAGACAAAATCATTCCAGTTGTAACGCCAGACGCCACTTCAACTTCAGCTTTGGTTTTGGCCTAAAACATGAAGCAACATTACAATTTGTGGATTAGGTTTTTTGACAAAAATCAAATACCGAAAGATCGAATAAAGCAGATATTGTTCATTACCTTCTTTCCTAAAGGATCATTATCAAAATCGGTATCGTCAAAATCAGGAGATGACCTCTTATTAATACCTATAACATCAAATTCATATCAATATCAATGAATAAATGAATGAATGAAACAATAAGAAAATGTTGAATAAATAGCATTAGCAATGCAATTAGAGTAAAACCTGGACGCGTTCCGCTAATTTCACCTCCAAAATCAAATTCCTGCTATTGAGAAGAAAAAATGAAGATAATAAGTAAAGTACGGGGTAGAAAGGGAAAGACGATGGAGGAGAGAATAGAGTTGGGAATTACGTCGTCGAAATGAGTAGGGGAAGCCATTGTTGTGATTGTGAAGTTGAGAAACCCTAGGAATCGAATCGGATGAGAGTGACGGAACTAAACAAGTAGATAGGGTGGTAGTACTTGGAGGAGGAGGAATGAATGAATATGTACTTTGCTCTGAAATCTGAAAGCGAATACCTCTGTTGTTGACGGAGATGAAAAACGGGCTTCGGTTAATTTCGATTGGTACAATAGGTGACGAGAAATTTGGGTAGTATGTTATAGTCTTATAGCTCATAAATTCGATCTCAGCTTATTATGAAAAAAAAAAAAGGTTTTGGATATTGTAGTTGCAACAATCTTATAATTTAAAAAAAAATAAATTGTTATGATTTTTAAACTAGTTAGATTTTCAAAACTCGATTTCTCAAAAGATTCTCTGAGCATAAATAAGTAAGTTGGTATGAATATTGCATTTTATATGTAGAGATCGTTATTTGAATTCGGGATCTTCCACATATTTACCTCAAGAGATGAATTTCTTTTTCTTATTTTTTGGTCGATAGACGAAATATCAAAGTCATTTAAAACTCAAACACACATAGTGGAGTGACCGGGGTTCGAACTCCGGTCATGACATCTGACACTAACAATTTTGACATTTTTGTCAGTTGAGCTAAGATTTGTGGAGTCAAGAGATAAATTTATAAATATAATCATTAGGCTTATGATCGTTCATACTTCATGGTTTAGTTCGGACAAAGAACCGAACCAAACTGAACCATAACAATGTTCAAAAAAACCGAACTGAACCGTTCTTACTTACTAAGCGTTGGTTCTATCCCGACCAAGCAACCAAAGCCGGGCCGGGGAACTATCTTTCTTTGGTGGGAATAGTGAAAGAAAAGAAAGAGAAGGGGAAGAAGTGGGATAGAGTAGTTGATTAACTCGTCAAACTCTTGATCTGAAGATTGCAGGTTCGAATCCTACCCCCGCTATGTCTTAATTTCTAAAAGTCTAAACTTGAACCCTAGCTGTTCTAAGATAAAATCCAAAGGTGAGGCCAAGAGTTCCGACTATCGAATCAAACGCGAGCTCTACTGTATCTATTGCCCGATCATAACTCTATTGTATGAGATTAGTTATCCGTCTCTAGGCACCATAGAACATGTCATAGTGATGATGACCACCATAGTAGTGGATATGCATATTAGTGTTAGCCACCTTTTTCAAAAGAATTTCCAAGTATTCCTACTCGTTGACCAATTCATGTTGCTTCAGCTCTCGTTCCTTCATGAGCATCTACATCCGGTCTGGTTCTTCCTATTGTTTGCTCTAGCCTATCTACAAACCTGCATGCACAGTCCCGGGTCTCTCAATCTTCCAATCCAACCTCCTTCCTAGATATATACCTGAGTGGCCTTTTCCCTCTTATTCAATTAAATACTAGGCTTTGTCTAGCCCCTTTTCAAAGGTAGCTATGGAGGAGGGCTGATGAAGGAAGTAGATAGTGAATTGGAAGTCCGATCTAAATCGATTTAGCCTAGCCTAAGAGAAGTGAAGAAAATAACTCCCTTAAGAGCTAAGAGCGGCTGATTATGTAAAAGCTTCTTCCTCGTGCGTATTAATGGTTAAGTTAACCGATTAATCGAACCGTATTATTTTTTACTAAAAATAAACGATATTCACTCATACAAATTTATAGAGTACACCAATACAATACAAATTCAAATTCACTAAAAACAAAAGGAATGAATATGCAAACAAATTCACAGCATCCATGTTAATAGCATAAAACGACAAATTACATAAGCCTACGAATATGATATATTGAAGTGTCTGGAATGTCCATGTCTCTAGATCTGTAGCGTTGATGACACAAAAGTTGACATTGAATGAATTTACACTTGATCGGAACTAATCTTTCAACTTGAAGCTGAGTGGGCTAGTCTGGCTCAGCCTAATTTTCATAGGACTATATAGGCTTGGGCCAAAAAGGCCCAATTGCATCGGGGCTATATTTTTTGAAACACGATCCTTCCAAGTCTGTGGGCTAATGGGTTGACCCATCAACCCGTCTCAGTTTTGACATCTTTACTTTGAACATTAACATTGAGTTTTTTTTTACAAAAGGATCGAGTTTCTTTTAAACAACAAAAATAAGTGTGAAAATGCATGAAATTACTGCACTAAAAAATGTCAGTACCTTAAGGAAAGTTAGGCAAAATAGACATGAAAACTAGTAATCTTAATGAAATCTGAACTACAAATATATAAACTAAGTAAGTTCTCCATAATTTAAATAAGTAGGTGTATTAGTATAGACTACTAGCTATATTATGATTAGGACTTGTTTAATTTAAACAAGTTTAGAAGTTTAGAGTAATTAAATCTTGTTTATATTATTCATTCATATATTAAGGTTATGTTTAATAAAAAACAATGGATAGCAAACTTGTTTATGGCGAATGAGGTTATAGCGAATAAACTATTTGATTAATATTTAATTAATATTTAATTAAAAAAATATTTAATTAATATTTATTTTTTTTTAAGTAAGAAAGTAGGAGTAAAATTACAAAAAAGATAATTATAAACTACGTACAATTTATAATTTCATAAACTACTTAAAATAGTGTTTGCAAACTGGTACTAAATATGTATTTTTTTTAATCAACTGAATTTATAAACTATAAACGAGCTTATCTATCATCTCAGAAAACCTATAAGATCAGATTTGTCATGCACTTGTTTTCTTTATATATGCACCCTACCCTCCACAGTAAACTCCACTCTGCAATGGCAAACACATTATTTTGTCTCTTGAATATTTGGTTCTCAATTCACATGTCTCCTTTGTCCACACCACTCAATCTTCATGGGAACAACTCATATTTAATAAAAACCACTTGTTATTCTTTAATTATTATTATTTTTGTCGGAAAAATGTTATTTTATTTTAAATATATTATTATTGGTACGTTTAATTATTATTTTGGTGGTGTTGAGGTATATCCTCAATCAACTCCGATAACTCATGAGATAGTTAAAATTAAGCTATATTTTGCGTAAAAAAAAATTATATTTCTTGAATTTGCGTAAGCAAAAATTAAGCTATATTTTGCGTACAACTACAATGACTAATATTTTGAATAATTAAAATCTGTTTAAGAATTAATGCCTTATAACAAATGTAATACATATATTTTTTAAATATAAATTGATATCATTCGCATGTAATTGTAGAGAGACTGATCGATCTTTAAAGATATACTTTTTTGTTTACACTTGCTTAAGAAAAACCTTTTGTTCAAATATGACCATGTATGGGTCCCCTGCTACAGGAATCATGCATTACTCATAAGATAGATTAAATTACTAATCTCTTAAAAAGAAGATTAAATAAGTAATATACTGCCCTTAATCATCAAGATATGTGATGGTATAATTAGAAGGTGAAAAACTAGTCTTGGTATGGTACCCACCTCCTATTTCTTTCAGACTAGCTCGTGTGATGCGGGTCCAACTTTTTTCATAGAAGATTAGACTTTTGTCTTAGGCCATAAAAAAAGTGGATTACGTTTACTAATTAAGTTACAAAAAAATATTTTTGTAAAATTTAATTCAATTAATAATATTAATATTTTTAAAATAAACACTTTTATTTGGGGTTTAATTTTGAATGGGTGATCTCGCTGTCTATATAAATTTTAATTATTTTTCGTTTTATCTATTGATAAAATAAATTAAATTATTTTACAAAAAATAAAAAATTAAGTTACAAATTTATAGAACAATGTTTCTCACTAATCAATAGAGAGCTTCCTACGAATGTATATATGTATGAATATTTGTTTTGAAGTTTGTATTTTTTTTTTTTTTACAAAAGGAAACTCAATTCATTTTATTAATTAAATAACTTTCGATATAACGAGAAATCGACTTAAAAAGACAGCGACTAGACATAGAATAGGCCGCCCTTGCTAAGGAACGAGCAACCATATTCGCTTGTCGCTTTACAACATAAGTAAATTCTTAATATGAAAAATTAAAATACTAAACTCGGATAATCCATCTTGCCTAGAATGAATAGCATCAACTACTACTTTTGAGTCACTTTCGAAGATAACATAGGATAAATCTCTTTGCATAATTTCTTCTATTGCTTCTTTAATTCCCATGGCTTCACCCTCCAAAGTGTTGAGTTTGGTATGTACGAGATTACTTCCAGCAAGTATAAATCGTCCTTGGTAGTCGCGTAAACACCATTCCCATCCGGTTGCTTCAGCTGTGTCATAAAAGCTTGCGTCAACATTACATTTCATGAATTCGGGAGGTGGTTGCTGCCATTGGATTGCTTGGTTCTGCTGTTGCAGCTGCTGTTCGTCCTCATGGAAGCCCTGAATCATGGCCCAATCATGCCAAAGGTGTGCCGCTTGCAATCCTACTTGTTGTGCACTTAATTTGCTTTCATTCCACACATAGTTGTTTCGATTTTGAAGTTTGTATTAAACTTCTAAATTGGTTGGATCGATTTTATTTGGGGTACGTGTGGATGATATACATATATATAAAAATAATCTGTATTTTCGTCACTAATCTTTTATTCTTTTTTAACGGAACACTAATCTCTTCTTAATTTTGAATGGATGGATGTCACATCAAAATTGACTTGTAAGGTGAAAATTGATATCACTTATAAATGAACATTCAGGTCATTTTGTAACTGATATGAGACTCTTTAACACATCCCTCATACCCAATACTATTGAATTTGGTGCGTGGATATAAACAGTCGGGGATCCGATAGCGAAAATCTAATAATAGGTGGCCCAACGGATTATAGAGACCCAGATACCATCTTAAAATTGAGAGTTAAATATAACTCAACCATATGAAACTGACTTGTAAAATGAGAATTATCCTCACTTATAAATGTATATTTGGGACTTCTTAACGGAAATGTATAAAAGTATAAGTAGATAGAATTAAATGATACAAACTTTTTTTTGTTGTACACATCTGAATAATTTTTATTTGAAGTTGTTACTTGTTAGGCTTAATTAGTAAAATGGTCCCTTAAAGACATTTTTGGTTTCATATTGGTCCCTTAAAGAAAAAAAGGTCTGAATTGGTCCCTTAAAGACTTCTCCGTTAAACATTTTGGTCCTTTCCGTCCATTTTTACCATAAACCGTTAAATTGTGTACAGGTGCCACTATTGTTGTGTATGATGAGTCAATATACTTAGTGGTACACCATAAACCTTAATAATAATTTAGTTTTATCCGTTTGATATTTTTGACAAAACTAAAACCATTAGATCTTATTGGTCTATTATATTTAATAGTGAACCACCAATATATGATATTTTTTCCTTTTATTCATCTTCTTCCTCAAACCCAGATCTTGCATCTTTTTTTTCTTTTTTTTTCTATCGATTAAAGAAAAAAAAGTACTGTCAGTTTCATATGTTCCTTTGCCAATTTCTTCCCATCTTCCGCCGTCAATTCATACTTGGGCAATTTCTCAGAAAGCATAAATTTTTTATTTTTTCTTTATCATATCAAGTTCTCGTTGTCAATCTTTGCTAATTAACACTAATATTTCACGTTTTTGTGTTGTGGGGATGGCGAATCTGGAATCTGTGGTGGTGGTGTTGAAGAATATGAAATTGGGTGTTGATTTTGAGATTGAGTGTTGAAGAATATGAAATTGGGTGTTGATTTTGAGATTGGGTGTTGAAGAATATGAAATTGGATGTTGATTTTGAGATTTATTTTTTCTGGGTTTGTTTAGAAATTTTAGGGTTGAATTAATGATAAAGTTATGAAGAACATGAAGAAGGAATGAAGGAAGAAGATGAAGGAATGATAAAGGATGAAGAACACGATGGTGCACTGTTATATCCGGTGTACATTCAAAATCTAATTGTTTATTTTTCTTCAAAAATATCTGATGGTTAAGATTAAAAAATGTATTGAGGTATATGGCGGACCACCTACAATGTTGGTACACCTAATATATTTGGTGTTAATAAATTAACGGTAGAGACCAATATGACAAATGATAATATTAATAAGGGACCAATCTGAACCATTTTTTTTTTAAGGGACCGTTATGAAACTTAAAATATCTTTAAGGGATCAAAAGAATAATTAAACCGAAATACTTGTTACTATCAAAAACATTGTGTTCCATGGTTAGATTAGGTGGCATTTGTTGTTTTGCATAACCTCACTCACACGTATAAATCTTCACATCAACTAAAGTGGAGCTAGCTGTTGGTGAATCGAAACAATTAGGATTTTAAATATGCCGATAATTAATTAGTGCTATAGTCTGGGAAAGCTAGACAAGACACCACACGTGTGTGTGGTAGTAAAGGGTTTAACATTTTTATTGGTCAAGTATAATTTAGTGTGTTAAAATTTATCCTTTATATATATATATTCATGGAGGCGGGGTTTTAACATTTCTTCCATCATCTCAAAAATATAAAAAAGAGGTCTCATATTTGGATATCATTAATTCTCCTACATCTATTTTCCGGCTTTTCACCACCAGTTGAATCTGGTTCGGGGGTCAGTTCTGGCATCAAGTGGTTCCAGCCCCCTCCCGATCGCAATTCTCCTACATCTATTTTGAATATACTTGGATTTCAATCCCAAAAATTAGCTCACAAGGTAAGGTTGTCTTCATATTTATATACTCAGCAGTGATCATTTTGGCTAGTTAGAAATGAGCTAATATTCTTTCTCGAACAAGAGATATATATATATATCGAGGAGTTGGTTGAACTAATCCAAAGAAGATCATGGGAATGGTTGATGAGGAGAAAAAAAGGTATGTCGAGTCTTTTCAATGAATGGTTAGTGGAACCTCTAGATTGATCATTATGTGATTGTATCTTTGTTTTGGTCTAGAGGTTACTTATGGGTTTGAGTACTACTTGTACTTTGTCCATGATTTGGGTTTAGTACCTAATTGTACTCGTTTCCAATTTTAATTAATAAAATTGATCCATTTTTGCTGCTAAAAAAAAGTCTGGAACCTTAACAATATAAAACTTTAAACAACTTCAACCCACACCCTTACATCTAATGTGAACCTGAGTCAAATATCCATATTATAGTCCTTAATCCGACTTTGAGGAATATCAGTTCCAACATTTACTTACTAAAACTCCCACTTACTAAAAACTCCCACAAGCCAGTTCATATTTTTTAGAAATCTTGGTACACAAGTCATGATTACCCACTTTAGCTTTTGAATAATGGAAGATGCTATAGTGCCTTTTGGTGTCTGTCATATCCAAGCATGCATGTCAGCATATGCATAATAATGCATGCAGCATATAAATTCATGTGAAATATATGTACATACACACTATGCATAATTCAGAGACTTTAAAGAACACTTTTTCTAGACGCATGGCAAGCAACAAAAGATGAATTAGAAATATGAAGATCACATGTGAATGAAAGAAGAACACTAGTAGTGGTTGAAAGATAAGTGTTGGCAAGTTAGGAAACAAAATGAGTTATGGGACCCTTATGCACCATTCCATTGTTGAAGGGTTGTTCTCAATTCCTAACTTTATGTTTGTCAAAGGTCAAACCTCTCCAACATTGATCATCATTCTCAAAGAGCCACGGATGGATGGATTAAAGAGAAATTAATGTTTTTATTTTTGTTTTCATCATCGGTATTCAACCTGGTGGACTGTTTAATCTGATTTGGGGTCAGTTCATTTACAGTTATTGGAGATCGAACCGTGATTCTTCCTACCAAATCCAGCATCAATTATCATTGAACTAACTAACAATTGATAAGAGAAATTAATTTGGTTGTAAAAGACGTAAATGGCACGCAGCAAAAGCATTTTGTCTTCAAATGTGTATATATTTCTTCTATCTTTTGATTCCTTCTATCTAAATTCAAATCCTCGTTGCATGCTAGATACTCATTGGGTTTTTCTAGATGCACACGTGCTAGGTGGGATATATTTACATTCATATGTACTCCATCTATCTATCTTTAAATTCTTCATGAGTGCATGCAAGCAATTAATATCATCTTAAAACAATAAATATTAAAGGCATAAATTAATTAATTAAAGACATTATGATTACTTAGATTGATATGGATATATATCGTATGTGAGTGTAGATATGTTTGGTTCCACATTTTTGTGGCAAAATTAATTCTATTAGAATTTTGGATTGGTTCTAAATCATTTTACAAAAATGGTTTGAAATATGAGAATTTTCTCTATTTATAAATTTATGTTCATAACCTCTTACGTCCAACTCTAATGAATTTGGTGCGTGGATATGAATGATTGGTGACCTGATAACGAGTGGTTCAATGGATCTTGAAAAAGTAATACTATCTTAAAATTTTGGGTTCGGTCAAACTCAACTCTACAAAACTGTCATGTAAAGTGAAAATTTTCTACCCTTAGTTCATACTATCTCACCTTTACACCATTACTAATGTTGGAGCTTAATCCATGTATTTTGGTTTTATGTATTAATTTTACTATAAGATTTTCTTTAATTAATTTTTAGTTAATAATAAATAAAATTAAACGTCAAATATTTCAAAAAGGAATTTGGCAAGGAGATTACATATTAGGGTCTTGCTGAGCAATAGAGATTTGAACATATTTTCTATTACTCTTTGTCTCTTCAATTGTATCATCACATAATATATATAATATTGTCTTTCTTCTTTTCCTCAAGTCACGTTTAATATATTTCATTTTTATAGTAGAAAATTATTATTTTTTTTTTTTTTGGTAG
This sequence comes from Trifolium pratense, assembly GCF_020283565.1. Taxonomy (NCBI): domain Eukaryota; kingdom Viridiplantae; phylum Streptophyta; class Magnoliopsida; order Fabales; family Fabaceae; genus Trifolium; species Trifolium pratense. The sequence continues at coordinate 52,099,901 of NC_060063.1, forward strand.
AGAGAAAATTATATTTAGTAGTGAAGCAAAAGTCAAGGTTCCCACTACATATTCTAAAAAATAATCTGAATATTTAATTAACTATATAATATCACTATTATTTTCACTAGTGTACAAACTGTAGATACGAAAGCACTTAAATGATGGGAACTTTTGCTTCTTGCTTTTGTCCCTTTTAGCCATTAATTAATTATTTCTAAAATTAATTTAATCTTGTAAGAATTTTAGAGGCAACTTTGCTTTCACACTAGTATCTCGTAACAACTACTGTACTAATTAATTACTATTAATAATCCATTAATATTCATTTGGTGACTTGATATATTTAGGAGTTAAAGTTAAAAAGTTTAATCACTTACTTATGAACCCCCTCCCTCAACTTAAAAGTGTTTTGCTACAATAATCTCGTGGAAAGATGACAAAGACGATAAGATGATGATTAATTAATTTTTTTTTTTGACACAATAGATGATGATTAATTAATATAGATCGAAAATTACGGCAAAATGATCCAAACAAATTTACTATTAGCATAAAGAAAAAGTGAAAGTAAGAAATTTTGTGAAAGGCACAAGTGACAACCACTAAACATCCTTCACACGTAAGAATTTGGTTTAACTTCAGAAGTAATCTTCACATTATAATTAGTGTAATTTTTATTGTTAACCATATGCATTATTACGTAATCGAAATTACTAAGTTTTACCAAAAAACACTAAAGTCCACACTGCCCACTAGAAAATGCAAGCCACTTAATAAAGACAAGACAATAATTATGAGACTTGTGGACCGGAAAAGCAAATAAAGGGAAAAAAAAAAAGCGATACTAGTTACTATCTAGAAAGCACCGACACTTCTTAGATTAGTCGTGTCCGTGTCGGACACGTGTCGGTGTCGGTGTCCGACACCGACACTTACGATTACACTAAATTATGTCATTTTTCCAAAAAAAAATCGGTGTCGGCGTGTTAGTGTTTTATTCGTGCTTATAGGTTACTACAATTAGATTTTAGATCATATATATAGATTTGCAATTCACTAAAAAAATATACATAGATTTGCATCAAAGATATTTCAGCAAGAAAAAGATAACATAATTAATCAAATTCATAAAAAACATAATTTATCATACCAAAATCATTTTGATAGGTTAAATGGTGTGGATCATCCTATAAGTGGCCTCTTAGAGGAAGAAACCAACTCAAGTATTATTTTTTCACTAACACAATTTTTTAAAATTATTATGCATTAATTAAAAACAATT